>NW_020947122.1:117419-303566 GCF_900497805.2 Vombatus ursinus
TATCTATCTATCTATCTATCTATCTATCTATCTATCTATCTATCTATAAGTATACATATAATTTTTTCCTTCCAACTACCCTAATACTGACAAAGGTCTCATGAGTTACACATATCATCTTTCCATGCAGGAATGTAAACAGTTCAACCTTAATAAGTCTCTTATGATTTCTCTTTCCTGTTTACCTCTTCATGTTCCACTTGAGTCTTGTACTGGAAAGTCAAATTTTCTATTCAGCTCTGGTCTTTTCATCAAGAATGCTTGAAAGTCCACTATTTCACTGAAGGATCATTATTCCCGCTGAAGGATTATACTCAGTTTTGCTGGGTAGGTGATTCTTGGTTGTAATCCTATCTCCTTTGCCCTCCAGAATATTATATTCCATGCCCTGTGATCCCTTAAGGTAGAAGTTGCTAAATCTTGTGTTATCCTGATTGTGTTTCCACAATACTTGAATTGTTTCTTTCTGGCTGCTTGTAATATTTTCTCCTTGACCTGGGAACTCTGGAATTTGGTTATAATATTCCTAGGAATTTTCCTTTGGGCATCTCTTTCAGGAGGTGATCGATGGATTCTTTCCATTTTCTATTTTACCCTCGGGTTCTAGAATATCAGGACAGTTTCCCTTGATAATTTCCCATAAGATGATGTCTAGGCTTTTTTTTTTTTGATCATGGCTTTCAGATAGTCTAATAATTTTTAAATTCTTTCTCCTAGATCTATTTTCCAGGTCAGTTGTTTTTCCAATGAGATATTTCACATTGTTTTCTAATTTTTTATTCTTTTGGATTTGTTATACAGTGTCTTGATTTCTCATAAAGTCACTAGCTTCCAATTGCTTTATTCTAATTTTTAAGGAAGAATTTTCTTCAGTAAGCTTTTGGACTTCCTTTTCCATTTGGCCAATTTTGCTTTTTAGGGCATTCTTCTCTTCATTGACTTTTTGGACCTCTTTTGCCATTTGGGTTAGGCTATTTTTTAAGGTGTAATTTTCTTCAGTATTTTTTTTTTGGTTCTCCTTTAGAAAGCTGTTGACTTGTTTTTCATGATTTTCTTGCATCACTCTCATTTCTCTTCCCAGTTTTTTCTCTACTTCTCTTACTTGCTTCTCAAAATCCCTTTTGAGCTCTTCCAAGGCCTGGGACTGATTCATATTTTTCTTGGAGGCTTTGGATGCAGGAGTTTTGACTTTGTTGTCTTCTTCTGGTTGTATGTTTTGATCTTCTTTGTCACCAAAGCAAGATAATATAGTCTGACTCTTTTTGTGGTGCTTACTCATGATCCTGGCCAATTATTTGAGTTTTAAACTCTTTGTTAAGGTAAGAGTCTGTTTCCAATGTGGAGAATGTACTGTCCCAAGCTTTGGGGGTTTGTACAGTGGTTTTCAGAGCTACTTCTAGGGACCTGTAAATTTTCAGTTCTTCCAAGGTGGTATGATAAGGGGCGGGGTGTTTCCTCTCCACTGCCACAACAAGCTCTACCACACCAGCACTCCTCCTCTCCCCAGGACTGCCCCTCAGAACTGTGACCCAGATTCAAGCACCGGTAAAGCAAGAGATTCCTGCCTTAGCACTGGCAAAGAGATCCCTGCAATCCCCCTCTTATAAGCCACTCTATTCCCCCTCAGTTTGTGGGCTGGAAGCTCAGGAGGCAGCCACAGCCCTGGGAACGGCTGAGACCTAGCTTCTCTCTCTCTCACCACAGTCACAGACTTTTCCCACTGACCTTCTAAATTGTCTTTGGCATTCATGGGTTGAGAAGTCTGGAAACTGCCACAGCTGCCTGTGATTCAGTCCTCTCAGGCCTGTTCCAGGGTTGGTGCATCCCGCGCGCCCACACAGAACTGTGCTCCTTTCCCTTCCTGGCGCGATATACACTTCCAATCAACCATCCAGGTTGTCTTGGGCTGGAAATTTGTTTCATTTGTCTTTTTGTGGCTTCTGCCACTTTAGAATTTGTTTAGAGCTATTTTTTTTACAGGTATTTGGATGGGTTTGAGGGAGAGCTGAAGCAAGTCACTGCTTTCAGTCTGCCATCTTGGCTTTCCCCCCACCCCCCGTGAATTTTTATTACAAGTGACTTCCTGATTTCCTTCATGCTAGTGAAGGGCAGATATCTAGGGAAAGTCTGCTTAAGCAGAATTACGTTTCACTTTCAACTTTGTCATACCTTACTATGAGTGTACAGTCCTACTAACAATCAGAATCAATTCTCCTATACCCTTATTGCCAAAAACACGGACCAGTGTTTCATCTCACTGAGATTTTTACCTTCTTCTCAGTCATTTATGTTTCTGAAGGATCTCATTTTTACATCAGGTTTTAAATCTATGCATTATGTTTTATGCCATCTAGTGTCTTATTACATGACAGGCAGCAATGGAGATAGTCATCTACTACAAACATGCATAGTAAAGTGAATAAATGACCACATTGTCTATATCCAAAACTATGTCTCAATCTATATTCTCAATCCATCACCTCTACATCAAGAGGTAGATAGCATATTTCATTATGAGCCCTCTGAACTATGGTTGGTCAGTGTAATGATAAAAGTTCTCAAATTTTTCTAAATTGTTAAGCTTTGCATTATTCTTTTTATTTCATAAATTGCTCTACTGGTTATGTTCACTTCATTTTGCATCACTTCATACAAGTCTTCCCAGGTTTCTCTGAAATCATCCTCTTCCATCATTTCTTACAGCACAAGACCTTGGCTTATAAAGGCAAAGGTCTGCCTCTGTATCCAGTCATCCTGATCTGTATCTTGCTGCTGAGCTCAGATGGCTCTAAAGGAGAAAGTGAGACTGGTGACTTTTCACAGCCTTCCCTCACTGAAATCTAATTCATTTGTAGGTGATGGCATCACCTTCCTGATGTCATGGCCCTCTTCAAGAGTGAAGGACAAACAACAACAATAGCACAATAGCATTCCATCATATCAGGTACTATCTTTTGTTAAGCCATTCCTCAATTGACAAATGTCCCCTCAGTTTCCAAATCTTTGTCACCATAAACATTTTTGTACATATAATCCATTTCTTTCTTTCTTTGATTTTTTTGGGGTATATCCTTAACACTGGGTCAAGTTTTACTCATAATCTAACATTTTTTGGGGAAATACTTCCAAATTACTTTCCAGATGACTAAACCAGTTCATGGTTCTCTCAATAACTCATTAATTTTGCTATTTCACTGTGGCCCTTCTAATATTTGTTGCTTTATTTCATTTTCAATTTTACTAATCTTATGGATATGAGGTAACAGCTCAGAATTGTTTTAACTTACAATTCTCTATTAATGATTTAGAATATTATAGTATATATTATAATATATAAATATATATTTATTTATATATATATAGAATATTATATATTCTATTTATAGAATATATATTTAGAATACATAATATAATGATTTAGAATAATGTAATTATAATAGTTAGCACTTGAATTTCTTCCTATGAAAGTTTGCTGTTCATATTCTTTAAATCAATCAATAGGCATTTATTAAGTACCTACTATATACTAGGCACTGGGCCAACCTCTGAGGTTACAAAAAGACGCAAAAGGGGCAGCTAGGTGGTGCAGTGGACAAGCACTGGCCCTGATGTCAGGAGAGCCTGAGTTCAAATCTGGCCTCAGACCAAACACTTGACACTTACTAGCTGTGTGACCCTGGGAAAGTCACTTAACCCCAATTGCTTAACAAAAGATACAAAAGACAGTCTTTGTCCCCCAAGAAGCTTCAATTTATCATTTGGAGAATGATGTCTGTTAGTCTCAGATATTTTCAATACCCCTCAAAATGTAGTAGAGAGAATATCTGTAAGTATAGACCTATAGGCCTACTTTGACATCTATTTAAAATCTTTATTAGGATCGACTATGCTTGAAATGGAAGCATCTTCAATATGGGTGATGGTAAAAAAAAAGAGAGTTTTTTGCTAGTGATATTGACAAGGGCCGCATTTGTACCCTGTTACAACTGATTGAAAGAGAGGGAATATAAGATTCAGTTATGCTTGTTGTTGGTTGATTAAAAAGGTTTTCTACTCAGTAGAATAAAATGCCTTTTTACCTTAAAGAATAAAGTGCCTTGTTACCTCAAAGTTTCCTTTATAAAGACATGTCTCTGATTTTAGAAAAACATGGAAAGACTTGAATGAAATAATGAAGAGTGAAATGAGCAGTACCAAGAGCACATTGTGTACAGTAACAGTAGTATTGTTTTAAGAACAACTTTGACAAGTTATTTTGATTATTATAAATGCCCAAATTGGCTATATGAAGAAAGACACTATTTGCATCCAGAAAAAAAGTGACAAATAGATGTATAGAATAATTATACACACACACACACACACACACACACACACACACATATGCCTAATGGTAGTCATTTCCAGAGCAGGCAGGGGAGGGAAGGGGAAAAAAGAAACTTCATGATAATTTTGTTGTATATTTGAAAGGAATAACAAGTTGTTTGCAGTGGATTTGCTGTTTCATAGTAATCATCTTACTTATTGTACTATATTATGGAAATGATTATTTTATTCCACAAATTAAAATAAAATTTTAAAAAACATCTATCTCATTCATGTATCAAGACTATTCCAAATTATCTGGCAAATATAATAATAAAAAACCCCTTATTATAAACACTAGACTAAGAATAGACTAAGAAAATAACAAATGTGTGTGAGTTCTTAGAGTGTGAGATTTTTTTTCAGATCCTTTAATTATTTTATTTCATTCTCCCTCTCACTGAGCTTGTCATTACCCTTTCCCCCTGTTTTTCATTTAGTTTGCAAACTTCATCTTGTTCTTATATTAGCAAGTCTCAGTTCCCAGAGGTAGATGAAGACCATGTTGTTACATTCAAACTCTTTAAGAGCCCTAAAATGTTACTTTGTTGAGGGGAAAAACTCTTACTAGAGTCACCATCTGATGCACTTTATATTTACAAAACCAGTTATTCACAAGGTAACACAAGGTAAGACAGATGATGTGTGATATTTATACAACCAGATACAATAAGTCATTTTAGATTTTAAAATCATTTTCTTAACAAAAAGATTAAAGAAATAATAATATCACAGATAAAAATATCCCTAAAGTCTCAGGACAGTTTTAAGCTGTTATACCTTAAATAACTTAAATGAAAATGGTTACTAGCTTAAACAATTTATTCATTTATTTATTTCTCATCTTTCTCCTTTGCCCTCTCCTGCCCCCTTCTCTTCGCACTCACACTAACAGATTCAACACTTATAAATTAGTTAAAAAAAAACACCTAATGGAAATTTGCTATTATTCAGCTACTATTATGTCTGTTGTGCCAGGCTAAAAGCTCATCATTTCAGAGACTTTTCTAGAAACTTTTTTTCTTTCCTCTATGCCAATATTTTTTTTTTTGATTTCTGATTGTCTGCTCTCTTGATTCTCAGTAGAATGAGCCCCCTGCTAAGAGATGTTCTTTTCCTTTGCAGTTCTACTTTCTTCAGCAGAACTAACTTCCACACTGAGTAGTTTACCTTATATTCACAGGATCAGAAAAATTACATTCGGTTTTCTTAGCCCAAGAGGCTGAACTTTCCAAATACTTGTCTAGGGACTTTGGGGTGGGGTTGGGGAGAAAAGAAGGGAATGAGGATTTGTATCATGTCTAATATGTTCCAGGTGCTTTATACATTTTATTTCATTTAATCCTTATATCAACTCTGCAAGGTAGATGCTGTTATCCCTACTTTAGAGCTGAGAATACTGAGGCAAACAGCAGTTAAGTGAGTTGCCTATGGTCACACAGCTCATGTCTGAGGCCAGATTTGAGCACGTCTTCCTAATTCCTGAATAGGGCTAGGTATAAGATGTAATAGATAGAGCTTGGAGCCTAGAGTCAAGGAGACCTGTGTTCAAATCCAGTCTCAGACACTTATTAGCTGTGTGACCATGGGCAAGTCACTTAATCCTTTTTGCCTCAGTTTCTTCATCAGTAAAATGCGCTGCAGAAGGAAATGGCAAAGCAACTCCAGTATCTTTGCCAAGAAAACCCCAAATGAAATCACAAAGACCTGGAAATAACTGAAACAACTCAACGACAACTTCCTGACTCAAGGCCCAGAACTCTATCCACTGCTCCCCCTAGCAGCCATCGGAAGTAAGGTGAGCATTTGTAGACAGAGGTTCGAGGCAAACAAATATGGGGAAAGAATAAAGATATTTTCTTGTAACCATATTACTGGCTCTGAATCCAGAGGGAAACCTTATTGATGGGAGATCTCTACCAGGGATTTTTTTTTTTTTGCTTTTTAACACTCAAAGAAGAAAATTAGATTCATAAGGATGTAATACTGTCATTGTTCAGACTAATGTTACATCTCAGCCCAGGATTCTGGTTTTTTTTTTTTTTTTGCAGAAACACTAACTACTAAATAGCGAGAGGTCATGAATATCCTCATTGACATACATCTGTTAGCATACCTTCCCCTTTTAACTTCTCATGGGTCTGTCATATATGGATTTAGCTAAAATTTTAGTGATGTGATATACAATTTTCAACTTGTTCTACTTTCTATGATCATGTGTTTTTTATAACTATGCAAAAGTTACAATAAACCATGACTGTGCTTCCTCAATCCCTTCCCTGGAACTCATTGCAATACAATAGAATTAATATTATTTTTCCCCATCACTACATAAAAGAGCAGGGAAGTCTGTTCATCCTCTACTCTTCCTGGTCCCCTCTCCTCCTTCCAAGAAAGCCCAGTGATGGGTAACAAAGTGGTAGAATTAGAAGGGGACTTAAAGTAGCCCTCTAGTTTTATAAACAAGGATGCTAGGGTTCTAGGAAGTGGTTTGCCTCACATCTAACAGAGAACTAGTAGCTAAGATAGGAACAAAAGTCAGATATCTGACACTTCACAAGACTTAAATGGAGTGGTAGAGAGCTAGATTTAACTTGTTTCATAGAACAGGAGCCATAACTGCTCTCAACTTCAGAAAAAGACACATATGGCTTGCTTTGTCTAAAGGTCATCATGATGTCTACACAATGGAAGCAAATGATTAGGAGATAGATTTCAATAGTTGCTGTTTCAGGCCTGCTGGCATATCATTACTGCTAATATGACAGCATTTCTTCAAAGGCTTTGATCAACCCTTATTTTTGTTAGTGTCCTAAAGAGACTTTTAGAAGCAATATGGCAATTCTTATTGGTATTATGTCTAATACCTTAAAATTTGAGAATGGCAAGAGACCTGTATTCATGGGTATATCGCTGTGTATTCCATGGCTTATTGGGGACTTGATCAGTAGTGAAAGTCTTGACTAGGGATGACTGGATCCTGTAAATTAACTCATAGGAGCACAAATTTAGGACTAGAGAGAAACATAGGGGCAGAGAAGGTGATCATTGAAGGTCCTAGTCCAGTTAGCATTAAGGAAGTCCACTAATAGGCAACAAGTAGATGTTTCAGGAGGTTGACAGAGTACATAATCTTGGAGACTGGGATTAGCCAATGGTATTTCTCACAAACAGTAAGGTGATGCAGTGGATAGGGAACTAGACATGGAGTCAGGAAGATCTGAGTTCACATTCAACCTCAGATATTTACTTGCTATTCAACTTTGGGCAAATCACAACCTCCCTCAGCCGCGGTTTCCCTATCTATAAAGTGTGAGTAGTAATAGAACTTCCAGGGTTTCTGTGAGGATTAAATGAAATATTTGTAGCGTGCTTTAGAAAACTTAAAGGGCTACATATATGATAATGCTGTTGTTGATAATGATGATGATGATGATGATGATGATGATGATGATGATGGCAGTTAGCATCAGAGAGGTTTGGCAATCAGATAGAAATGTTTAAGTGGTATGAAATATGGTTCAAAGGGAAAATGTTACTCCTTGGAAACAATGGGGGAAGTATAGTAAGATTTCAGGTGCAGAGAAGCCAGGATATTGTGCAAAGGATAGAAGGAGGAAATAAGAGACTGGGTAAAAATATTGAAACTGAGGTCTAAGAGCACAACATGACCAACATCAAGGCTGATTTAATGATGAGAATTCCTAGACTTAGACTACAATTGATAAAAATTTGAGATGGGCTGAAATATAGGTTGCAGTTAAAGAGTCCCAGGTGAAAAGATTACAGGAAAATAGAGGATGACAGTCCAGCATATCATTATAAGGAAGGGTTCTCTTTTTTCTATTTGGAACTAACATGAGATCCATTAACAAAATTATCTGACACATTGCCTGGACTCATCATCTGGCTATCATGTGTTGCCCTATATTGTTAGCTAAGTTTTCAAACAGTATCCCTTGTCTGCTTAACTAGAATACAAGTTTCCTGGGGGCAGGAACTGTATCTTATACTTCATTCAGTCCCGTCCACTTGATACATTATTTTGCACATATTGGGTACTCAGTGTACCTAGTAAAATTATTTGAACAAAAGCAAGGCATTTCTTTTTATAAAATGGTTATGTCAGAGTCAGAGTCCATAAACATTTAATTAGCATCTGTTATCTGTCATGCACTGTGGTAAGCACTGGGGATACAAAAAGAGGCATAAAACAGTCTCTGACCTAAAGGAGCTTAAAATCTAATTAGGGAAGACAACACATAAAATGAAGCCGAAAAGGTGAAAGGGCAAGAAGTTTACCCAGAATGATGAAGTCCTGCAGCTGAGGTGGGAAATGATCTGAGAAGATGAATTTGAATTCATTTCTCCTTTCAGAGAAATGAATTTCTGGGAATTATGAAGTCCAGGAAAGCAATGGGGTGGGGAATGATTAGGATAATTTCCTGGGTACCCTATTTAGATGGTGAAGAATCTGAGAGGAGATTTCCAATATCCACCCTCTCCAATCAGATAGTTGGTGGTGGCCCAAAGTCAGGGGGATGCTGAAGATGTGTGAGTTTCAGAGTTGATCTCATCTAGTAGAAAAAAATGAGTTTCTAAGAACAATGAAGTTCATCAAAGCAGCAAAGAGGGAAAAGATATGTGGCCTATCTAGGCTATATTAAGAGAGGAATGATATCCAAAACCAGCAAGGTGGTAATCCCCAGGCCATACCATATATAGGATACAATGTTCAGTTTGGGGCACTCACTTTTGGTAAGGACATTAGCAAAATGAGGCTTTTCTGAGACCATGAAATCTAAGGAATAGCTGGATATGTTGCTGGTAGAAAATTAGAGTTGACTTCCAAGCATTTGAAAGATCTGTGATTTGGAAGAGTGATTAGCCATTTTTTCCTTGTCCTAAGAGAATGAAATTAGGATGGATGGGTGGGTTTTTCAAAGAGAGATATTTAGTCCCAATTTAAGGGAAAACTTCCTTAACCAATTGAGCCATGAAAATGTGGAATGAGCTGCCTTGGGACTTAATAAGTTCCCCTTCAATGGAGGTTCTCAAATGGATACTGGATGACCACCTACAAGAAAAATTATTATAAGATGCTAGTTGGAGTGGATGGTTTTTTAAGCCCCTCTCAAGCTCTGAGTTAACGTGAAGCCTTGGATTTGTTCATTACCTTTAGAATGATGAGAGAAGGGATAAAACAAAACAAGACAAAACTTTTCAGAAACCTTAGAAGTGCTAACCAGCAAGAGGCATTAGCTATTTTCAAGATGATAATATTAGATCCATTAACATTTTTAACACATAACATGTGAACATTAAAATTAGAACTTGGCTATTACATTAAGTTTTTCAACCAATTAAAACATGAGACAAATTGCCAGAGAGATTCAGCAAAGCACCACCAGGAAGCCAAGAATTGATGTTCTCCTTGTGGAAGGCAATCTTGTTACTTCTGGGGAGAAAGACTAAGAAAGACAAGATTATCTCATCCTTTTTATATTTTCAACTTTATACCTTCCATAAGTCTATAGTTCAGTCACAGTAGTGAATTATTAATTTGATAAACAAAATTGATATGAAACAGAGGTTAAGAGAAGGGAATGACTGTTTCACTTCACTCTCTGGTTGGCTGTATTTCTCTTAAATCTTGTCCTATTACGGGAGGTGAAAGAAAACATGTAATAACACATGCCTTTAATTTTATCTGTATTGGTTATTGACTAAGGCTCCCAGGAAAAGTAGATGCTTTAGGAAATAACAGATGTGCTCTAAAGAAAAACTGTTTACTCATAAAGCAGTCTTAGCTAATGTGAAACCAAGGGAAAATAGCTTGAGATTTTTCACCAGTGGCCTATAGCAGAAGTCTGGGAAGTTTAAGATGAAGTATACACATACTAAAGCAAACCTCAAATAGGTATGATAGGGAGAAGACTAATTAACTCTGGGCTCTTTCTTTTCCTGTGACTGAGAAAAAGAAATAGAATGTGATATGACACATCTCGGGGAGTCATCTTATCCTTAAGAATTCCATCACCATCCATTACTACCTTTAAGGAACAGCCATATTTGCACTAGCCTGAGGTTCCCTTAACATTGGGTTAGGCCCTTGTTTATCATTTTAGCCTTTCAGATATCCTGTAAATACCTTCAATGCCCCCCACCCTTTGCTTATCCTCTTCACACATTATAACCATTTTAATATTTCAAATAATCCCTGACTTCATCATCATAATAGTTGACAGCACTTTAAGGTTTAATTGACCTAATACATCATCTTTTTTGATCCTACCAACAGCCCTGTGAAATAGATACTGCAGATACTAATGCCTATATTTTATAGATGAGGAAATAAAAAGACAGGAATATCTCTTGCCATGGTCACAAAGGTAAGAAGTATCTGGGATTAGAGCTGAGCTCTTCTGGATTCCAAATCTAGTGTTCATTCCAGGTTTCTATATTTTGTCCATCCACACATCCATCATCATCCCCATATGTCTTACTATAGATTTTTTTTTTTTTGGTGAGGTGATTGGGGTTAAGTAACTTGCCCACAGTCACACAGCTAGGAAGTATTATATGTCTGAGGCCGGATTTGAACTCAGGTTCTCCTGACTCCAGGGCCAGTGCTCTCTTCACTTACTATAAAATCTTGAAGAGTTTCTGTGTCCCCTCTAAATACAAAATACCTAGTGGACATTTCTTTGAAGTAAGGCCTCTTTGAAAACAACTATGTTCTTCAGTAATAGACACAGTCTATGATGGTGCTTATACTTGAATCCTTTCTAGATTGGTGAGCGCTGCTAGAACTTGATCTTCACTTGGATGGTCTTCTAGAATCCAGGGTCATCTTTACATCATGGTAAGAGATAAATGTGTGATTTTTAATGGTGGGGCACCTACCTGCCATGATGGTGTAAAGCAGTCTTGGCCTATATCAAGTGTCTCCAAGGAGATCAGACTGCTGGAAATGGATTCCTGCTGTTTAGGCAGAGATATATGTTTCTTTCTCATTTTTGATAACACAAAGAGTTAACCCTGACCTCAGGACAATGAAAAGTGACTGATGTGACTCATAGATATCCATCTGTTATCCCAAAGGATTATGCCAAAATGAGGAGCCATGAAGAGCCTGCAGAAGAAAAGTTTCTGTAACCACAAGATTGTTAGCCTCAAAATTAAAGCACAATGAAGTGTGAGCAAAAGGCAAGTTGGGGGGCACATCCTGTGTGACTGAATGATGCCCCCTGGACTGCAGACTCAAGTCAGAGATTCTTCATTTACATTCTTTCCTAACCTTTCCTCTGACATACCTCAGAAGAGTGTGGGAAACATGTATTTTACTAAAACTTGTCTCTTGAAACTATGTTTACACTTTTGTTTAAAAAAAATTTTCTCTTATGTCAAGAAAATGTGATAAAGCTATTGACCACCTGCATTACTAAACTAAGTTTTTTTATTTATCATGATTGCTTTATGTTTCTATTTAATTTGTATTTTTGTACAAACAGTATTGTGTAAGATATATTTGAAGTTTCTGTGATTTGTACAACTGTCTTTGCCACTGTTCATGATTTTATGAGCACAGACTATGAAGAAAATACTTGAAGACAAATTCGTTGGCTTTTGTCCATCAATCAGAAAATAAAATATAGCTTTAACAAAGTTGTTTGTGTTTTGTCTTCAGTTTCCTTAGGGTGTCTGCTAAACTAAGTTTTATTGTTTGAATGAACAAAAAAGGAGTAGTTGGAGAGATCCTGAGAGAAAAAAAAAGATTAAAAATTGAAATTTTTTGCTATGGTATTATCACTGGCTGGGGAATTAGAGTTATGAAAGAAAATTATTGATTCATTTTATAATTTCACAGCATATAAAGAATACTGTTTGCTGGTATTCCTCTAAGCAATCAGATTAGTAGTGGTGGCTGTGACTTATTAAATAAGTACTAAAGTAAAACTTTGACCATTTTTTGTCCAGGGATTGGGTTTGAGAGGAAAATAACTGACAAGGGGAAGGGACCGATGGAATAATTGGAGTCAGTGTCATACTTAAGGAGAGGACTAGCCCTTACCAAAAGTAGGAGGAGAGTAAGAGTGACCATTACACTACATCCTTGGTTTAACATAGGACCACAATACTGCCAAGACTAAATGGAAAGCAATTGAAGAGATTTAAGAGAAATGAGAACATGAGGAAGAATGATTATACTTAATGTAAATAATGTTTGGACTAGTGTTGGGGAGAGGGAAAAGAAAGCAAAATGCAAAAGAAGTACCTATTTCAACATAAAACAAGTTGGACTTGGCATTGGAGACAGTGATCAGTTTGAGTAGGGAGAAGGGACTCCTTCATTCAAAAAATGGTCCACTTTTGAAGTATCAAGCAATATTTTGATTTATAATAAAGTAGGAAAGGAAGGAAGTAAGAGGAAGAAAGGAAGAGAAAAATAAGGAAGGAAAGAAAAAAAGAAAGAAGAAAAGGACAAAAAGAGGAAAAATGAAAACAAGGAAATAGAAAGAAGGAAAGAAATATTTAAGAGAAAAAGGAGACAAAAAAGAAACTTCAATTGTTGAGTAAAATTATTTCATAAATCTAGTTGAAGAGATAAAACAAGAATTTTTTAAAAAAGAAACAAATAACGATATAAAGGAATGGAGCAAAATTTGTCACAGAACTGTACATAATAATTTGCAAAGTAAGTAGTATACCTGATAAGTAATATACATTCTGAGGAAGACAAGAAATGGGAAATTTTCCTTGAGGAAGGAAATGAGGTAATGAAGGTTGTTTAAGATCTGAATAGGCAGAGAGGTGAGGTAAGTTAATTCAAGTGGGATACATGAAAAGGTCAAAGGCAAAGAGGAAAGAGAGTAAAAGACTTATGAAGTGATTTTAAACAGACTAGATCAAAGTTGTCAAACATGAAACCCACAGGCTGCATGGGGCCCACAATACTCCTGAGTATGGCCAAACCAGATTAAAATGTAATTAAGAAATATTTAACCAAAGAAATAAAAATACAACATATTACATATTATATATATTATTACATTAGAAATAATACATATTAAATAATATTACATATTAAAGCTTTTAATATGTGGCTTGCAGGTAAATTTATATATGGATTAGTGGTTCCTATTTTTATTTGAGTTTAATGCCACTAGACTACAATACATGGAAGAGAAGGATGATGCAGGGAACTCTTCGGAGATATGATTGTAGCTTGGACTTTGACTGTGGCAGACATTAAATGTCAGGTTAGGACTTCTCATTCACATGACCAAAAAGATGCAGGATTAAACATTTTCTGCAATCCTCATGATGTCTCAAACCTCTCCAAAATAGGAATTATGCGCAAGAGATAAAGTCATTTAAACTCTTGTCAAGGACAAGAACACAAAGAACTCAAAACAAGGTAACAATTCAAAGAACTAACAAAGGAAAAACAATTCCCCAACTCCTAACCCTTGATTTACTCTCTCACTCCACCTTGCCATTTTCCATTAGTAGAAGGGCTGTGTAAGCCAATTCACAGGTTTGCAAAAGAACTCAACTCAGCCTGACCTAACTGAAGGGAAGGAAAAACAAAAAGCAGACGTTTGCTCAGGCTGGGAGAACAATGAAGCAGTGCTTTGTATTGCAATAACATTCAGTAAGAGAGTTGAAGAATAGGGGGGAATGTGATAGGGCATGTGTGTGTGTGTCTGAATGGCATTTCATTAAGCCTGACAGAAAAGGTCCTACAACCAGCTGAGGCTGGTGGTTGTTTGGCCCCTGAAGTCACTATGGGTAGAAACTGAAACTTTTGAATTGCTCATCATGGAAAGAAGTTGAGATAGTTTTGAGATCCATATCCAAGGGGAAATGACATCAAAAGGGACTACTATGAAAATAATATAAAAAAGGAAGGAAGGAAGGAAAAAGAAAGAAACAAAAAAAAGAAAGAAAAGAAAGATGTGCATAGTAAATAATGTCTATAAATACATAATCTTTATATGTACATGTGTGTGTGTGTGTGTGTGTGTATGTGCATGTGTGTGTGTGTGTTTGGGGAAAGAGTCACAAAGTGCATGATAAGGGAATATATGTCTATATGCAAAAAATTTTAAATAATTTATAAAAAGAATACATATTCACCATATATATAGATATATATGCATAAATAGGTATGATATATGTATATAGCTATATGTATGTAAACACATGTCTATATGGATGCAATCTATATCTATATATACATATATATACACATACATACACACACATATATATAAATATATATATAGAGAGAGAGAGAGAGAGAGAGAGAGAGAGATTGAAAGACAGATAGATAGATACTGAAGTTAAAAAATATCTCAGGAAGAAGACTAAGCAAAAGCAGATAAACAAAGAAGTTATTAATAACAGAAGGAAATATATCTTCCAAATCAGGTAAAGAAGTTTAGACATCTATGAATAAATATTACAAGACAATGGAAAGCAAATGGACACCTGATTAGGCAGATGATCTCACGGACTTCCAAGAGAATGTGGAACCACAGTAAGATCTTTTCGAATGGTTTAAAAGAAAAATAAGAATTGTGAAAAATAGAACTTAGGGATTGCAGAGCACAAATAATCAACAGAGTAGAAAACCTTGAATCCACAGTAGCAAGCATTATCAAAGAAACAAAAGATTGAACAAATCATTAGGAATGTAATCACATAAAATTAAAGGACAATCTGGAAGAAGAAAAACAAATAAAAGCAATAAAGTTAAAAGAAAAGATGATCTCTATGCAAAGAAAACATATCTATCTCAAAGACAGGATGGAGAGAGAACTTATTAAATCATATTTTAGATTTTCAAGAAGAATATGAAAAGTTAGAAAACCTGAATACCACCATGCATGAAATAATACCAACAGGGAAAATAAAAGGAGAACAACAATTATCCAAAACTTCTAAACACAGAAAAGTGTCAATTGACAGAATCCTTAGATGACCTCCAGACAACAAAACAAAAAAACTAAGATTATTCTGCAAACTTCCAGATACATAGTAGTTAAATTTAATAGTCCTTATGAGAAATAAGAAGTTGTACAAACAACCAAGAAAAAAAGGCCTTCAAATACAAATGGAAGGAAATTTAAATAGCAAAAGACTATTCTGCACCCACTACAAATTTCAGGGGCAAATAATAATACAAAATAACTCAAAATCCAACCCAAAGTGATATAACCTGGAAACATGAGCCTAACCATTAATGAAGGAAGATTGATGTTTAATAAAAAGAGACATTCAAAGGATTCTTGGAAAGAAACCTGGACCTGAACAGATTATTTGTTTTTCAAACACCGCAGTCAACAAATATACAGGAAAGAGAAAAAATTCAAATGTACACTAGTGAGTTTGAGTTTTAGTATATAAATCATAGGGAATAACTGAACATTTTTGAGTGAAGGAATGACGTAATTGAAACAATGATTTAGGGAGAATTATACACTAAGCAACATGTAAAGTAGATTGGAGTCGGTGGTTGGTGGAGACTGGAGAATGGAAGACTAGTTAGAAAGATATTGCATTCCCCAATTGATAAATGGTCAAAGAATATGAGCAAGCAGTTCTCAGATGAAGACATTAAAGCCATGTATAGTCATATGAAAAAATGTTCTAAATCACTATTGATTAGAGAAATGCAAATCAAAGCAACTCTAAGCTACCACATCACACCTATCAGACTGGCCAATATGACAAAACAGAAAAATGATAAATATTGGAGATGTGTAAAAATTGGAACACTAATGCATTGTTGGTGGAGTTGTGAAATGATCCAACCAATTTGGAGAGCAATTTGGAACTATGCCCAAAGGGCTATAAAAATGTGCATACCCTCTGACTCAGCAATAGCACTTCTAGGGCTATATCCCAGAGAGATCATACAAATGGGATAAGGATTCATGTGTACAAAAATATTTATAGCAACTCTTTTTGTGGTGGCAAAGAATTGGAAATTGAGAGGATGCCCATGGGGAATGACTGAACAAGTTGTGGTATATGAATGTAATGGAATACTATTGTGCTATAAGAAATCATGAACAGGCTGACTTCAGAAAAACCTGGAAAGACTTGTATGGTCTGATGCTGAGTGAAATGAGCAGAATCAAAAGAATGTTGTACACAATAACAGTCATGTTGTGGGATGACTAATATTGATAGACTTAACCCTTCTCAGCAATAGAAGGATTTAAGACATCTCTAAAGGCCTCATGATGGAAAATGCAATCCACATCCAAAGAAAGAGGTATGGAGTTTGAATGCAGATCGAAGCATATTATTTGCTATTTTTTTTTCTTCTGTTGTGTTTTGTTTCCTCTTTCTGGTGGTTCCTCCTTTTGGTTCTAATTCTTACTTACAAGATCACTAATGTGAAAATGTATATGTATAGCCTATATCAGATTGTGCACTGTCTAGGGGAAGGAGGTTGGGAGGGAGGGAGAGAAAAATCTAAAACTTAAAAACTTAAGGAAGTGATTGTTGATAATTCAGAATAAATTAATAAAAAAATAAAAATAAAAAAGAATAAGAGCTCACATTAAAAAAAAGAAAGATATTGCAGTACAGTCTTCTCCAAAACTGAGATACTTACTGTAGAGATAGAAAGACTGAGCATGAACGAAAACATAAGGAGCATACCTACAGGAATTGTTGACTGGATATCCACAGAGTGGATAAGAGGACCTAATTATGATTCTATGATTTCCAACCTAAGTGCTTGGGCTAAATGCTGGTACCATTAAGCAAAATAATGAAGTCAGTAGAGGAAGCAAAATTAGGGTGGGGAAATGGGGGTGGGGGAGTGGGAATTATGATTTTATTGTTGTTGTTTTCTTTTTAAGCTAACTTCATCAGCATAGGAATGATGAGGAAACTCTACTGCTGTAGCTTAGCCACATATCTGTAACAAATAGTTTTAGTTTCCTGATTGCAAGAGGTTAAATTACTTGTCAAGAGTCAAAAGGAGAATTTGAATCAAAATGTGGACTTGAAGTCTTCTAATATATGAGGCTGAATGTCTATCCATTATACTTTGCTGCCTTTCAAGTTATTAGACATTTTTATTTTGGAGTTAATGTCATTCATTGTTACATCATGAATTTCACTGAATTCTCATTTACTTTTTTTGAGTATACTGACTCATTTTAACAAAAAAAAATTGTTTCTGTTAAGCTATGTTCAGACTAAAAAAAGAATAAGAGGAAGGTAAAGGGATAATTGTCGGGTGATAATAATAGCTGGCATTTATATAGTGATTTAATGCTTGCAAAGTGCTTTAAAATAAATATCTCATTTGCATCTTACTATAACCTTTTCGGTATTAGATGCATTATCAGCTTGATTATATGGATAAGGAAATGGAGTTTCAAAGAATTTGTATAATTTGTCAATGACCAGATAGCTAAGATGTCAAAAGCAGGATTTAAACTAAGATTTTCTTGACTCCAAACCCTCTATCTGCTTATACTATTTGACTCTTAACAGCAACATGGTATGGTATTGATAGGCTGAGGAGAGAATGCAGAAATGTTTTATTCACAGTTTGCTTCATTCTTTTCAACAAGACAAAGCAATCTTAAAACTGGCAAGCTTAGACAACACACTTTGTTAATGACATGGAAATTGAAAACCATGACAGGAGAGGAGATAATAAGAGAATATCTACCCATTGTTTATTATCATATTAAATTATTTCAAGCCTCCAAGTTTAGACAAATTATATCATAGGAGAGTGAAAGAACTTGCAGATGTGTTTATTCAACTGTTGTTAGTGATCTTAGAAGAATCATGAAGAGGTGCTAGAAGATAGTAGATAGGCAAATGTTTTGATTTGTAAAGTTCATTCTGGAAAGATCACATTGGCAAACTTCACACTGATGGCTGGTAAAGCCCTAGTATATATTATTTAAGCAGGTGGCTTGTGAATGCTTAGAAAATAAGTAATTAGCATGAGATTATTAAGTATGTCATGACATATTCACCTGATTTTGTTTTTATAAGATAATTCAATTTATCAATTAGAGGAAGACTGAATGTATCTATCTCTACCTAATTTCTATATATGTGTTATATTCCAATATGACATTTAGCAAAATTTCTCATACTATACTTGTCAGTAAGATGGGGAGGTGTGCATGATAGTACAGTGATATTGATCCATTCTTGGTTTGAAGAAGGGCTTAAGTGCAGTGCCAAAGGGCTCAGGGTATGGGCCTATTTTGGCACTTTCATAAGCTATCTGTATTTTCATTTCATTAATGAAAACACAGATAGCATCTATACTAAATATTCAGGTTTCACAAAACTGGGTCAGGGAGTTAATACGTAAGATGAGAAAATTTGAATCCAAAAAACATTTCAACAAGCTTGATTGCTTGACTGAATGTTTTTTTTTAAAAAAAAGAAATATTAAAAGGATAAAACTAAAGTCTTGCACTGAGCATAAAAAAATACCCTGATAGCATTTAGGAAAGGGTAGATGTGTCTAGATAACAATTTATGTGAAAATGAGTTGGTAGTTTTGACAGACCACAGGCAAAATGAGCAACCATTGTTATCATTAAATGGTACGGTGGATAAGGGTCTAGACCTAGCGTCGGGAAGACAAATCCAGCTTTAGACATGTACTAGTTGAGTGATCCTGGGTAAATCACTTAAACTCTGTTTGCCTTAATCTACTGGAAAAGGAAATAGCAATCTACTCTAGTATCTTTGTCAAGAAAATCTCCTGGATCGGGTCATGAAGAGACAGATACAACAATAATACAGTGGATAAAGTGTCACTGATGTCAGGAAGAAGTCCATTTAAAACTGGCATCAGATATTTACAGATACTTGTGTCTGTGATTTGGATTATGTCACTTAACCTCCAGCCTGCCTTAATTTCCTCATTGATAAAATGGGGATAATAACACCTACCTCACAGGGTTGTTGTGAGGATATAATGAGATAGTATTTGTAAAGTGTTTTGCAAACCTTATATAAATGTTAGATATTTCTATAAATATTATTTTATAATGCTCTTCAAGCCTAGCAGTCCAATGTCAATAAAAACATGTGGTGAAGTGGGTCAGTGATTACTGTGGAGACTGGTAGAAGGAAGCAAAGTCACAAGTGAGTGGGAGTGATTCACCTGAACAAACATTATTGATTTATAATATTAATTATTATATTAATTTACTATTAAGGGCCTAGGATATGTAAAGTATTTTCTTAAATGCCAGGAATCCAAAAAAAATTAGTTCATTCCATCAGGAAGCTTACATTTTCTGAAGGGGTTTCATTTGGGAGTTTCTAATTTCACCCATACAATCATAGCTTCTCATATTAAGGAAACCTTAAGTTTAAATCCTGTCTCACATACTGGCTGTTTAACCCTGGGGAAGTCACTTTGTCATCCTCAGTTACTTCCTCTGTAACATGTGGATAATAGTAGCACCTACCTTTAGAGTATTTGTGAAGATCAATGAAATAACTTGAGTATTACCCTTTGTGAATATTAAAGCACTCTGTAAATGTGAGCTGCTTACCATGATGATGATGTCAGAAGTTATCTAGCCTAATCTGTACTTTATGAGGAATTCCTCCTACAAAATACCTGACAAGCGAGCATCCAGACTCTAAATTGTCCACTTTTAAGGACCAGTTGTGGTGGACTAAGTACTTGAATTGCAGAATTACAAAATTTACTAGCTGCAATGATTTTTGCTAGGTCTGATGATGCACAAAAGGAAAACAGAAAAACTTTGCTTGTGTAACAAAATAATGGGGAATTTTCCCATATGTTTTTAAAAGACAGGAAGAGAAATGAGTGGAAATCTTTGGCCATCAGATTAATGTTCAATGTACATCAGTACATTCTAAGTACATAAGTACTTACATAAGTAAAGCCATTTAAAAATGCCTATTATGTAAAAGGTACTGTGATAGGCACTGAGTGGCACAAAGTGAAATGAGCAGAACCAGGACATCCATTGTACACAGTATCAGCAGCATTGTGAGATGATCAACAATGAATGACTCAGCTCATCTCAGCCATACAACAATCCAGGAAAAGTGTAAAGGATCTATGAAGGAAAATGTTATCCACATCTAGATAAAGAACTGATGAACACTGAATGGAGATTGAAGCATATCTTTTTTTCACTTACTTTATTCTTTCTTGTGTTTTTTCCCCTTTTGATCTGTTTCTTCTTCCACAGCTCTGATGAATAAGGAAATATGTTTTACATGACAGAATAAACTACATCAAACTGCCTACCACATTCAGAAGAGGGGAGTACAAGGAGGAAAAATAATTGGAACTCAAAATCTTATAAAAATGAATGCTAAAAATTTTCTTGATATATAATTGAGAAAAAAATAAAATACTATTAAAAACATTAATGGTCACATTCAGAGGCATCAGGAAATTGCCCTGAGGTTCACTATCACTATTTCCTTTCTCTAAAGAGGAAAATCTGAAAGCAAGACAAGGTTTGCTTCTACCTTAGAAACTTGAACCACATTCACCCTTGGATTCTGCCACATAATTCTAACCTTTCCTGTGGCCGTTCTTTCTGCCTTGAAGATCTGCCTCCCTAAGTCCATCCTTTCCTTCCACCTTTACTGCACAACCACATTTTTTCTCTTCCACCTCAACCATCAGTGACCCTTATATCTTCCAAACTTCCAAAGTACTTATTGTCTATACCAGAGGTGTCAAACAGGCTGTTACAGCTAAACCATCTTAAAATACAAGTGGGAAATATTTAACAAAATTAATTAAAATACAATAGAACACACATAATGTTAATGCATGGTTTTCTAAACCAATATAGAGTGCACAGGTATCCTTCTATATGCTTTGGTAGATCCTGTTTCTATTTGAGCTTGGTATCACTGGTCTACACCACTCATTTGTCATTTAGTATGCTTTCTACTGTACTCTCATATCTATTCTGACTCACTCATTAAATTTTTACTTGTTTAAGAAAATAGATAGTTTCTTATACCTCTTTGTGTCCTTTGGCATGGAGTAGGCATTTAATGTTTATGGATGAATGATGGTGGGTGGAGGTGGTATTCCCTTAAAAACTCAGGTGAGCCCAAATAAACCACTTAAAACATCAAACTGGCTCAGAATGCTTTCTTTTTTTAGACACTGCCTCTCACAAGTATATCCATTCTTCTACTGCTCCTAAAAGCAGAATATTGGTGTTGTGTATACAACTTCATGTTTACCAAGTGTGCTCTCCCAACCGATCAGTTTAATGGTGAATTTTATCAGAGAACTTAATTAGTTTAGAATAAGAGAGCTAAAGAAAGTGCCTTTATGTGGGAAATAGTAAACTAGAAGTTTTGCTTCTCTATTTCATTTAATTCCCACTGAAAATACAAATGGAATAACTACACTGATGTTCTCACTAGTTTCATGCCATTCCAGGCCTGATTAAGATACAAGAAGAGTTTCTGATGTGCAAGTATGTTCCTGCTTATTCATGTTTGGTCTATCTGGAAATATATGTTGGATAGTTTTTCTTCTTTAATACTGTTCACTCTTTTGGTATTACATTTAAATTTTGACAGGCTGGTGTGGACCAGCAGGTACTTTCTGTTTAATCAGCATGGCAATTAGATAGTCATTGTTAAGATCAGCTCCTCTGTGCAGTATCCCATATGTATCTCAAACCACCCCAAAACTGATGGCACAGGGGTGCTCATTATTTACCCAATCCATGTGGTATGAAAGACCAAAAACAACTTACTTTTTGTCCTTTCAGTATTGAGTTTGACTTACAAGTAGTAGTAGCATCAGCAAGAGTAGTAGTCACTGTAACAACAAAGACATATTGCTTCAATACTTCAAACATCTGCAATCGCCAGTGGTATCATTCTCCCTGCGTCAGTACAGGTCACAATCTTAGAATTTAGTAAGCGGCTTTTTTGTTTAAACTGGAGACAAGATAGTTTATTCACAAATTCTATTGAACTGGAACAAAATCTGATATACATAGTAGCTATTTGATAGATGTCTATTAAATAAATGAACTGAGTGATCGAAAATACTTTTCAACTTATAGCTGAATAATAGGGGCAGGGAATATGTTTTATTCATCAGGGTGTTCCCTACAGGACCTTGCCTAAAGTAGGTGTTCAGTACTTTTTTTTCAGATGAATGAATAAACTGCGTCAACATTCCATTTGGTCTAAATTTAACTAGCATAACATTCCAGAGAGAGCCATCCCCACCCCCCAGCCCCAGCTAATTGGAGGTTTAAATGACCTGGCACAACATTTTAGCCACTGTGGAGAAGTATCTTTCTAAAATGTCAATAACTCAACTTATTTCTTAAACAAAAGTCTTTGAACAAAATTTAACCTTCTCTTGATAACTTAGGCTTATTGTTATGAACATAGAATCAAAGAATATTAATGGTAGAAGGTAGCTGAGAGATCATTCAGTCTTGGAGTCATTAATTTTTCCTATGTTATGGACTCTTCGGCAATCAGCTTGGTAAAGCCCGTGGATTCCTTCTTAGAATAATATTTTTAAATTCACAAAATGAAATACATAGGATCACAAAGGAAACAAATGATATTAAAATAATTATCAAAATATTTTTAAAAAGACAGATTGATGAACCCAGGTTAAGGACCCCTGATCTAATCCAAACTCTTCAATTTGCACATATAGAAACTAGATCTGAGAATAGAAGTAAATTATCTTCTCTTTGCTTTTTAGAATTTTCATTACTAAAATTTAATCACCGTGTGGTCAACCTGGTGTTGAAGTTCTTTAGCATTAGCTGGGCTGGTCCTTGGACAAGAGAAAAAAAAAATCTGTCAAAGAGACTATACTCAAAGATATTCTCAGTTGAAAAGGTTTTCCAGAGCTTGCAGGAATTAATATTGTGTTAGACTTCTTAGTCCATAACACCTGAATGCCATGATGAGGCACTGGAGTCATGACCTCACCACAAATCTGCATCATAGTTGTAATCAGAGGTATAGTGGTTTAATGGTTAAAGGTCCTGATTTGCAATCAAGAAAACCTGGGTTCAAGTACTGTTTCTAACACATATTTGCTATGTGACCCTGGACAAGTCCTTAACCTCTCAGCACCCTAGGCAAATCTATTAGACTATTAAATTGCAGAAAAGGCTCCAAACAGCATTGGAGGAGGGATTTTCCTTCCTGGGAGTTCCCTATTCCAATGAAATAATGTTTACATATATACATATGTATGTACAATGCACATATGTACACATATAAACAGTCCATATTTGTATCTGTATAAACTATTTCAGGGTAATGAAAAAACCTACATATGCAAATGAGGAACTTAATCTTTAAGAAATTCTAATAAATAGGAAAGACATCTCTGTACTTGAGGTGAGTACATTTTCTAATTTTAAAAAGGTAAGAAGGTAATTTTAGTCCAAATTTAGGTCAAAGAGATTGACACTGATTATGAGTAGGGTCTAGAATAGTTAATAAAGGAATGATAATGGTTATTTTGAGTTATCTCATTATGGACATATCATACCAGGCTAATCTCAGTGACTTTTTTTTCAGAGATACTATACTACCACTATTAACTTACATGTAAAATAATAATAATAATATCATGATAATAAACTATCATTTCCATAGTGTTTTAAGGTTTGCAAACAGTTTCACATATATAATTTGAATTTCATAAGAATCTGTGAAGCAGGTGCTTTATCATGTTCATTCTAAATATAAATAAAGAAACCAAA
This sequence comes from Vombatus ursinus, assembly GCF_900497805.2. Taxonomy (NCBI): domain Eukaryota; kingdom Metazoa; phylum Chordata; class Mammalia; order Diprotodontia; family Vombatidae; genus Vombatus; species Vombatus ursinus. The sequence continues at coordinate 141,569 of NW_020947122.1, forward strand.
GCTGAGAAATTAAGTTATTTTCTTAGAGTCACAAAGTGAGTTTCTGAGACAGTTTAGAACTCAGTTCTTCCTGACTGCAAGTTTTATATTCTATTCATTGCATCACCCCGCTTGTTATATAGAACAATATATGTAGAACAACTTTGACAAAGTTCTTTTCTTATGATACACCTAAATGTCAGATTGTAAAATTATTATCCCAATTTTATAGGCTTCAGGGTGTCAATAGACTTGGTGAATGTTCTGTAGCTGAAACTTAAGGTCTCCTCTCTTGATTCCAAGTACAGTCCTGATTATGTTCTGTAGTTGAAACTTAAGCTCTATTCACTTGATTCCAGGTAGAGTCCTGATTCTGCCATATCATTATGACTTGAATCAAAATGTGTTAGACATAACTGAGTTTGAGTAAGGTATTTAATAAGGTCTCTCACAATATTCTTTTAGACAAGTTGGATAACTATGATCAGGATGAAAGCATGGTTTTGCTGGACATGAATTGCTTAACTTACATGATACAAAAACAATTAATAAGTGGATTGATATCAAACTGGAGTGAAATATCTAGTACAGAGTTTCAGAAGTCTGTTTTTGTCCATGTTCCATTCATTTGTTTTGCCTAAGACTTGAACAATGTGGAGTAGATGGTATGCTTATTCGTTTGTCAAAAGATACAAAACTGGTAGCTAATTACAAAAATTGATGATGGGAGCAAGATCCAAAAAATCTTGACATGACACAACAGTAGTTTGAAACTAATACAATGAAATTCGGTAGTTATGAATTAAAGTCCTGCACTTATGTTAAAAAAAAAATAAGTACGCAACAGGGTGAGGAGACATGGCTAATCAGCATTTAATGTGTAAGGGAATTGTGGGTTTCAATAAAATCCAAAAAGATTCAGTACCATGACATTTGAAAAAATCAAGTGGATGTCTTTTCTCTTGAATATTAATGCCCTTTTCATCAATAAAGATTGAAACACTTCCATGTTTCTAAATCTTTTGCTTCTCTTTTCCATGATTTCCTAAAAATTTGAGCCTTCTTTTTCTCTTAACATAGTAAGGGCACCAATGAAGTACATAGATTGTCCATCAGGTATCCCCCACTCTTGCTATTTATGTAGCCATTTTTTTTTTTGTTGCATTCTGATTATTTTTAAATCATATATTTTTTTCTTTGAGGACATCTTTCATTCTAGTTTTCCCTCATAGCTTATTATTTGTAATGTATTGTTTTGATAGATGTTATAGCATTTACACACACACACACACACACCATTGGCCTTCCTGTTGCAATTTGGATACTATTCATTTTAAACTCTTCAGAGACTATAGTTTAAAGAGTTATGGTCAAGTTGTTAGAGAAAATAATAATGGATTATTCCAGTTCCCACAATAAACTCCAGGTAAGAAAACAAAAATCACCAGAACTAATTATAATTAATAGAGAAACTTCAGTAAGGTCCTTCATCTAGCATATGTCAGCAAAAAGGACACATGCAAGAGGTTGTAGCCACTAAGGATAGGACCTTGTCAGAGGAGCGAGGGTGAGACAAAAAGACTTATAGACTTCCGAGCTCTGATAATTTCAATGTGCATCAGTCAGAATGGCCCAGCATGATCAAGCATGCCTTAAGGGTAGGACTAGACTACTAAAATGCATTACAGATAGAGACCAAATAGGGACCCACCTTTCCTTGCCAAGTATGTAGAAGTCACATCCTAGCCTTAATGAAAAGTCCCAATTCAGCAAATAAAGCCGTGAATGTGAATTAGTAGAAGATACATGACAAAGGAATAGTGTGGGTAAAGGGAAGTATAAGAGATAATGTAACTCCATAGCCAGTATGGATAGAGGCTCAGATGAAGGTATGACTTGGTCTATTAGAATTATTGAGAGTCGAAAAAAGAGATTTTGTTTTTAATAGTGTTTTTTTCCAATTACATGTAAAGACAATTTCCAACATTCATTTTTTGAAAGATTTCAAGTTTTGAATTATTTTCCCTTCCTCTCTTCCTACCCCTCTCTAAGATGGCAAGCAATCTGATGTAGGTTATACATGCATAATAATGTAAAACATATTTCCACATTAGTTATGTTGGGAAAGAAGAAAAAGAACAAAAGGAAAAAAAATGGGTGAAAAAGTGAAAATAGTATGCTTTTATCTGCACTCAGACTCCATTAATTCTTTCTCTGGATATGAATAGAGCTTTCCATCATGAGTCCTTTGGAATTACCTTGGATCATCGTATTGCTGAAAAGAGCTAAGTCAATCATAGTTAAATATCACAGTGTTACTGTTACTATGTACAATGTTCTTTTGGTTCTGCTCACTTCACTTAGCATGAGTTTATGTAAGTCTTTCCAGATTTTTCTGATATCCACCTGATCACCATTTCTTATAGCACAATAGAATTACATTATATTAATATACCACACCTTGTATAGCCATTCCCCAGTTGATGGACATCCCCTCAATTTCCAATTCTTGGCCACTACAAAAAGAGCTGATATAAATATTTTTGTACATGTGGGTGCTTTTCTCTTTTTTATGATCTCTTTTGGATACAGACCTAGTAGTATTATTGCTAGATGACAGGATATACACAGTTTGACTGCCCTTTGGGCATAGTTCCAAATTGTTCTCCAGAATGGTTGGATTAGTTGACAACTCCACCAACAGTGTATTAGGGTCCCAATTTTCCTACATCTTCTCCAACACTTATCTTTTTCCTTTTCTGTCAGATTAACCTATCTGATAGGTATGAGGTGGTACATCAGAGTTGTTTTAATTTGCATTTTTCTGATCAGTAGTGATTGAGAGCATGTTTTCATGTGACTCTAGATAGCTTTGTTTCATTTATTTTTTTAAACTTCTTAAATTTAGTATTTTATTTTCCTTGTTCCATGTAAAAATAATTTTTAACATTTGTTTTTGAAACTTAGAGTTCCAAATTCTCTCCCATCTTCCTTCTCTAGACTCCTCTCATTGAGAAAGCGAGCTATTTGATATAGCTATACATGTGTAGTCATGCAAAACACATCAATAATAGTCATGTTGTGAAAGAAAATTTGGACAAAAAACAACAACAAAAAACTCAAGAAAAATAAAGTAACAAAAAGCATGCTTTAATCTGTATTCAGACACCATCAGTTCTTTGTCTGGGGATGGATAGCAATTTTCATCACAAGTCCTTCAGAATTGTCTTGTATTTTTGTATTGCTGAGAATAGCTAACTCATTCACAGCTGATCATTTTACAGTATTGCTGTAACTTTGTATGCAGTACATTTCATCTTGTATCAGCCCATACAAATCTTTCCAGGTTTTTTTTCTGAGAGCATCCTGCTAATTATTTCTTATAGTATAATAATATTTCATCATAATCACAAAGCACAACTTGTTCAGCCATTTCCCAACTGATGGGCCCCCAGAATTCTAATTTATAATTTTTCTAATTTCTAATTCTGTGCTCCTAGAAAAGAACTGTTATAAATGCTTTTGTACATACAGGCTCTTTTCTGTTTTGTTTTCTTATCTCTTTTGGGATACAATCCTAGTAGTGGGATTGCTAGGTCAAAGGGTATGCATGGTTTTATAGTCCTTTGGGCATAGTTCCAAATATCTCTATTGAATGGTTGAATCAGTTTACAACTACACCAACAGACATTAATGTCTCATTTGTCCGATATCACCTCCAACATTTGTTTTTCAGTTCTATTAGCCTATCTAATAGTTATGAGTTATGTTATGAGTTAATAGTTATGAGGTAGTACCTTAGAATTGTTTTAATTTGCATTTTTCCAATCAATAGTGAGTTAGAGTATTATTTCATATGGCTATAAATAGCTTTGATTACTTCATCTGAAAACTAATCATATCTTTTGATCATTTATCAATTGGGGAATGGCTCTCATTTTTATAAATTTGACTCAATTCTCCATATGTATGAAAAATGAGGCCTTTATCAGAGAAACTTGATTCATTTTTTTTCAGAGTTACTATTGCTAACTGTATTTCCCTCCATTCTATTCCTCTTCATATTTATTCTATTCTTTTTCTCCTTTCACCCTCTCCCTCCTCAAAAGCATTTTGCTTTTGACTATCCCTTCTTCTAATCTTCCCTCTTTTCTATCACCCCTCCCCTTCTCTTATCCTCTTTCCCTCCCACTTTCCTATAGGGTAAGATAGATTTCTATACCCAATTGAATGTGTATGTTACTCTCTCTTTGAGCCAATTCTGATGACAGTAAGTTTCACTTACTTCCCCTCATCTCCCTCCTCTTCTCTTCCACTGTGAAAGCTTTTTCTTGCCTCTTTTATGTGAGATAATTTACCCAATTCTACCTCTCTCTTTCTCTTTCTCCCAGTACATTCCTCTCTCACCCCTTAATTTAATTTTTTTAGATATCATCCCTTCATATTCAACCAACATCTATGCCCTCTGTGTAAATATACTCCTAACTACCCTAATAATGAGAAAGTTCTTATGAGTTACAAATATCACCTTCCCATGTATGAATGTAAACAATTTAAACTTATTAAATGCCTTATGATTTCCCTTTCCTGTTTACCTTTTTATGCTTTTCTTGTATTTGAAACTCAAATTTTGTATTCAGCCTATTTGACTTTTAACTTTTGGATAAGTAGGACTCTGCTTCCAGGGTAGAGGGCACGCTTTCCCAAGCTTGAGGGGTTTTGTGAAGTTGTTTTCAGAGATATTTCTAGGGACCTGCATGTTTTCAGTTCTTCCAAGGTGGTATGAATCTACGGAGAGATGTTTACTACTCTTCTGTCCTTGGATTAAAGGGGGCATCCCAGGGGCAGCTAGGTGACACAGTGGAGAGAGCACTGACCTTGGAGTCAGGAGGATCTGAGTTCAAATCCAGCCTCAGACACAAAACATTTACTAGCTGTGTGACCCTGGGCAAGTCACTTAACCTCAATTGCCTCACCAAAAAAAGGGGGGAGGCATCCCTTGACTCACTTCTTAAAGAGGCCTATTCCCTGAATGGACATTACCTCACTCAAAGTGAGAACCTCAAAAGACCTTGGCTTAAAAGGACCAGGGTCTCTAATTGCATCCTGGGCCATCTCCATGATGAATATCTGGCCACTGGACCCAGAGGGCTCTGGAGGAAAAAAGTGAGGCTGGTGACCTTGCACAGCCCTCCCTAACTCAAATCAAAGTCAACTGCAAGTCATGTCATCATTTCCCTGATGTCATGGTCCTCTTTGAGAATGAAGGACAAACACAACAACAACAATGATTTTTGTTGGTTTTGTTATTGATATGGTCAATTTTTCTGATAGTTTTCTTAATACTGAATAAGCCCTGTATTCCTGGTATAAATCCTACTGGTCATAGTGTATCATCCTGGTTACAAATTGTTGTAATCTCATTGATAATATTTTATTTATATTTTTTTTTGTATCGATATGTATTAGGGAAATTGGCCTATAATTTTCTCTGTTTTGGCTCTTCCTGGTTTAGGTATCAGCACCATATTTTTGTCATGAAATAAATTTGGTAGGACTCATTCACCTATTTTCCTAAGTAGTTTATACAGTATCAAAATTAATTGTTCTTCAAATGTTTGGTAGAATTCACTTGTAAATCCATCTGGCCCTAGAGGATTTTTTTTCTTAGAGAATTCATTGCTGGCTTGTTTAATTACTTTTTCTAAAATTGGTTCATTTAAGTATTTTGTTTCCTCTTCTTTAATATAGGAAATTTACATATATATACATATATGTGTGTATATATATATACATATGTGTATATATGTGTATATATATAAGAAATATTCATCCATTTTCCTTTAATTTTTGGATTTGTTGGAATATGATTGGGTAAAATAGCTCTGAATTATTAATCAGAATAATTTAATTAATCAGAATTAATTTCCTCTTCATTGGTGGTGAATTCACTTTTTTTCATTTTTGATACTGGCAGTTTGGTTCTCTCTTTTTTTTAAATCAAATTAACCAAAAGTTTATCTATTTCATTGGTTTTATCATAAAACTATCTCTTAGTTTTATTTTTTAGTTCAATAGTTTCTTACTTTCAATTTTGTTGATCTCTGCTTTGATTTTGAGGATTTCTAGTTGGAAATTTTTCATTTGTTTTTCTTCCCCTAGATATGTTTAGTTGCATGCTCAATTCTTTGATCTGTTCTTGATTTTATTGATGTAAGCATTTAGAGATATAAAATTTCCCCTAAGAACTACCTTAGCTGTATCTCATAAATTTTTGTATGTTGTTTCATACTATCATTTTCTATAATGAAATTATTGATTGTTTCTATGATTCATTGTTTGGCCTACCCATTATTTAGGATTACATTATTTAATTTCCAGTTAACTTTTAATCTCTTTTTACATAGTCCTTTGTTACATGTAATTTTAATTGCATCATGATCTAAAAAGGATACATTTAATATTTCTGCCTTTCACCATTTGATTGTGAGGATCTGTATGCCTTAATGAATGGTTAATTTTTGTGTAGGTGCCATGTAGTATTTGGTAAAAGGTATATTCTAGGTGGAGCCAAGATGATGGAGTAAAGACAGGGACTCTCCTGAGCTCTCCCCTAAATCCCTTCAAATACTTTTAAAGAGTGACCTTAAACAAATTCTAGAGCAGCAGAATCCACAAAGAGATAGAGTGAAACAATTTTCCAGGCCAAAACAACTTAGAATGTGAGCAGGAAAAATCTATGGCACCAGAGTGAAAGAGGAGCACAGTCCAGTGCAGGCCATGTCTGCACAGACCAGGCCTAAGCAAACCAGAAGCAGGCCTCAGTGCAACTGAATCAGTGACAGTAATGGCAGTTTCCAGACCTCTCAGCCCACAGAAGGTAATACAATAGATTAGAAGGAGATTTACAGAAGTCCCTTTGCTGGCACCAGTGGCAGGACTCTGCTGCATTGCCTATACTTTCGATTTGGGTCCAAATCTTGGGTCTTAACTCCAGTGCAAGGAGGAGTATGAGCATAGCAGAGCTAGTGACTGCAGTGGACTAGGGACTTGGCTCACAGTTCCAGTGTTAAAAACTGCTTGTCATCACTAACAAACCAGTGCACAATATAGGAGAGTAGTAAACATGCCTTTCCCTAGATCACACCACCTTACAAGAGCCTTATAGGTCCCAAGAATTCCCTCACTGAGCCACACTTTAGCATAGAGTTAGAAGTCAAGAAATAGGCTAAAAATGAGCAAACAACAGGGAAAATTTCTGACCACAGAAAGTTACCATGGTGCTAAAGAAAGTAACACTATAAAAAACAAAAACAAAAACAGAATAGCCCAATGGTAAAAGAGTCACAAAAATTCAAATAAGAGAATTCTGCCTTGGAAAGTATAATTGGCCAAATTGGGGAAAAGAAAGAGGTATTAAAAATTCACTGGAGAAAAGGACTCCTTAAAAAGTAGAATTGGCCAAATGAAAAAGGAGGTACAAAAACTCACTGAAGAAAATAACTCCTTAATATTTAGAATTGGGCAAGTGGAAGTTAATGACTTTAGGATACATAAAGAAATAATCAAACAAAATAAAAAAAAATAGAAGAGAATGTGAAATGTCTTTTTGGAAAAACTGACCTGGAAAATAGATCCAGGAAAGACAATTTAAGAATTATTGAACTACCTGAAAGTCATGATAAAAAAAAAATGAGCCTCAACATCATCTTCCATGAAATCATCAAGGAAAACTGCCCTGATATTCTAGAACCAGAGGGTAAAAATCATCATTGAAAGAATCCACCAATCACTTCCTGAAAGTTATCCCAAAATGAAAACTCCCAGTAATATTATATCCAAATTCCAGAGCTCCCAGATGAAGGAGAAAATATTGCAAACAGTCAAAAATAAGTAATTCAAACATCATGGAGTTAGTCAGGATAACACAAGGTTTAGTAGCTTCTACATTAAGGGATCAGAAGGCTTAATGCATCATATTCCAGAGGGCAAAAGAGCTTGCATTACAACCAAGAATGACCTACCCAATAAAGCTGAGTGTAATCCTTTAGGGGAAAAATGGAAATTCAATGAAATAGAAGACTTTCAAACATTCCTTAAGAAAAGACCAGACCCGAATAGAATATTTGATTTTCAAATGTAAGATACAAAAGAAGCATAAAAAGATAAGCAGGAAAGAGAAATCATAAGGAAATCAACAAAGTTAAAGTGTTTATATTTTTATATGGGAAAATGGTATTTATAACTCCTAAAACTTTCTCATTATTAGGGCAGTTAGATGGAGTACACATAAACAGAAAGCAGATATTTGTGTTGAATGTAATGGTATGATTATCAAAAAAATAAAATTAAGGGATTAGAAAGAAGAATGAGCTGGGAGAAGGGGAGAGGGAAGGGTAGAATGGTATAAATTATCTGACATAAAAGAGGTCAGAAAATGATTTGACAATGGAAGGATAAAGGGGGGAAGTGAGGAGGGGAGCACATTAACTATACTCTCATCATAATGGCTCAAAGAGGGAATAACATACACTCTCAATTGGGTGTAGAAATCTATCTTGCCATAAAGGAAAGTAGGAAGAGAAGTTGATAAGAGAAAGAGCTGATAGAAGAGAGTTCATTTTAGGGGAAGTAAAAGTCAGAAAGAAAACATTTTTGAGAATAGACAGGGAAACAGGAAAAAGAGTACAATAAACAGGGGGAAATAGGATAGAGGGAAATACATAGATGGTAATCATTACTGTGACCAAAAAAATTTTTGGTGAGTTTCTCTGATAAAGAATTCATGTCTCAAACATAAAGGAAACTGAGTCAAATGTGCAGAAATAAGAGCCATTCCTCAATTGATAAATGGTCAAAACACAGGAACAGGCAATTTTCAAACAAAGTAGTCAAATTATCTGCAGTATTATGAAAAATAAATGCTCTAAATCACTCTTGAGTGAAGTGCAAATTAAAAGAACTCTCAGGTATGATCTCACACCTGTCAGATTGGCTGATATAACAGAAAAGGAAAATGACAAATGTTGGAGAGAATATGGGAAAATTTAAACACTAATGTACTATTGGTGAAGTTGTATACTGATTCAACCACATTCTGGAGAGCAATTTGGAACTATACAAAACCATGCATACCCTTTGACCAAGCAATACCACTATTAGGTCTGTATGCCAAAGAGATTTAAAAAAAACGGAAGAGGACCTATGTGTATAAAAATATTTACAAAATATTTTAGTGGTGACAAAGAATTGGAAATTGAGGGGATGTCCATCAATTAGAAAATGGCTGAAGAAGTTGTGGTATATGATTGTGATGGAATATTATTGTGCTTTAAGAAATGATGAACAGGATGCTCTCAGAAAAGCAAGGAAAGACTTACATGAACTGATGTAAAGTGAAATGACCTATGGAGAAGGGAAGAATTTATGACCAAACAAGAAATAGAAAACATTATGAAATGCAATATGGGTAATTTTAATTGTATTAAATTTTTTAAAAAAAAGGTTTTTTTTTGCACAAACAAAGCAAGTGCAACCAAAATTAGAAGGAAAGCAAAATCTGGGAAGCAATTTTTACAGCCAATATCTCTGATAAAGAGATATATAGAGAACTGAATCAAATTTATAAGAATACAAGTCATTTCCCAATTGATAAATGGTCAAAGGATATGAACAGGCAGTTTTCAGATGAAGAAATTAAAGCCATCTATAGTCATATGAAAAAATCACTATTGATTAGAGAAATGCAAATTAAAACAACTCTGAGGTACCACCTCACACCTATCAGATTGGCTAATATAGCAACAAAAAAGAAAATGATAAGTGGTGGAGAAGATATTGGAAAATAGGAAATATTGGAAAATGCATTGTTGATGGAGTTGTGAACTGATCCAACCATTCTGGAGAGCAATTTGGAATTATGCCCAAAGGGCTATAAAACTACGCATATCCTTGACCTAGCAAATACAATTACTAGTTCTATATTCCAAAGACATCATAAAAGTGGGAATAGGGCTCACATGTACAAAAATATTTATCTCAACTCTTTTTGTGGTGACCAAGAATTGGAAATTGAGGGGATGCCCATCAACTGGGGAATGGCTGAACAAGTTGTGATATATGAATGTAATGGAATACTATTGTTCTATAAGAAATGATGAGCAAGTGGATTTCAGAAAAACCTGGAAAGAATAACATTAACTGATACTGAGTGAAATGAACAGAAATAGGAGAACATTGTACACAGTAACAGCAACACCTGTTGATGACTAACTTTGATAGACTTGGCCCTTCTCAGCAATACAATGTTCTAAGATAACTCCAAAAGGCTCAGGATGAAATATGCTATCCATATCCAGAAAAAAGAACCATGGAGTCTGAATGCAGATTGAAACACACTATTTTATCTCTCTCTTTTTTTTTTCTTGTGGTTTCACTTCTTTTGTTCTGATCCTTCTTTCATAACATGACTAATGTGGAAATATGTTTAGTATGATTGTATATCAGATTGCATGCCATCTTGGAGAGAGGGAAGGGGAAGGAGGGAGAAAAAAATTGAAATTCAAAATCTTATTAAAGTGAATATTGAAAACTATCTTTACATATAATTGGAAAAAATAAAATACTATTAATGAAAAATAAAATAATAAAATATGATTCTATGTTTAATGTCAGTTTAATATTAATGATTTGATTTTCCTCCAACAAGGCTGTCTTTGCTGTTTTACATTTCTAAGTATCTTACATCATTTTTTTATGTAGGCTTCAGAAGCACAGTGTAATGAGAAAACCTTCAATGAGAAAATCTGTATGGATGTTTTCTAGGAGTTTGACTCTGAAATGAAGAAGAGATATGGGATGATTGCTTAAACTGATGAAATGATCTGGTGAAGTTTTTTTTTTTTTAATATATGTAGGACATGGAAATCTTTTGTGACTACCAGGGAAAGGGAGAGATAGAAGAAAAGAGACAGGAAAAAGTGGGACAAGGTTCAAGAGATGGTTTCATATGAATGAAGGCCCAAATTCCTGGGGGAAATTTAAGGAGGTAGAAGTAGTAGTATTGGTCTTGGTCTATAGAAGTGTCATCTCTGCCTCAGAAATTTCATGAAAGAAAGAGAAGATAAAAGGTAACATAATGGATTTGAGGGAAAGTAGGGAATAGTGAATAGTACTAATATGGAAAGGAAAAAGAATGAGTAGTGAACTAGATGAGAGAAGAAGTATAGAATAGTGACTTCAGGGAATATGACTGTCATTCAGGAGTGAATAAACAGTTAGGGGACATTTTAGATTAGTTCAACCGGGATGAGTCAGGTAGAGAGAGAAGGTGGATATTTTTTATTTACAAAAATAAAATTTATATTAACAAAAGTTCCTTAAGTGATAACAGTGGAACCAGTTGGCAGAGCTCTACAACTTTTTTGAATTTTAAAATGTGTGAGTAGAAGCAGAGGAAATGAAGGGTGGTAGTAAAGGGGTTAGAATATGGCAAAGTTTGAGAAGTGATCAAAAGATTCAAGGATAGTGGGTAGTAAAGATTTTAACTGGTAAATAATAGCATTAAAACAATAATAGAGCCAAAGATAAATGCATACCTGATAGATTGGGGAAATAGGGAAGGACAAAAGGGCTGAAGAACTTTAAACGAATTTGTGCTATTAAGTGATATTTGAGAGGTTCCTTTCAGAAACCCATAAATGTCTTCAAACTTAGTCACCTTTTAGAACACAAATGGTTCTGGGAAAGCTCATGACCATCTGAGTGATAGCCAGTTGAAGGCAAAAATGGAGAAAATGATGGGCTTGGGACAAGGGGATTGTGTGGAATTTATTTAACGGAAGGAAATTGAGTGGAACAAAAAGAAACACTAGAACAAGACGTGAAAATAACAGAAATTAACTTTATGTATGCTTTTTTTTTCCTTGAGGGCCAATCCTGAATCCTCATCATGATATGACAGTGAACTTTAGAGACTGAAATGCAGTGTCATGGAGTAAAAGCTTTGTCAGGTCTCTCTGTCACCTGAGACCAATTTAGCCAAGTTAAGACAAGCTAATCATCCATGGCTAGCCACCAGAAGATTATCCTTTTGACAACTCCTGAAATTGTCCAAAGGAACATGATGACATTGATGAAATAAGTACATTAATAAAATCATATATCTTTTGAAGTAGTTTGAAGTAACAAGTACTACACATAGGACCCTCCATTTATATCCTATAGGTGTAATCCTGGGATGATAAAATAAAAATTTGTGGAATATTTGCTAAAAAGAATTTGGGGACCATACAGGCAATATAGTGAACTGAATACAATCTAATGCAAAACCTGTCAATCTAAGTTCTGGTACTTACTACCTGTGTGAACTTAGGCAAGTCAATCAATCTCTCTGGGCTTCAGTTCTCTTATCTGTGTAAAATTGTTGCACTAATCAGCTCATTTAAACATAGGGACAATATAACCTAAAAGCCACTTGGTTTCCTGTGCAATTTTATTTTAGTTGGAAAGGTATGAGTTCATTCTCTATCAGTCTGAACTCCACCTAATTCAGTAAATTCTTAATATTTAGGTAGAGGTTAGGATTTCTGTTTTTCTTTTTTCTTTCTGCTTTATATGTGTATGTATGTGTGTACATATATATATATATATATATATATAATCTCTGTTCTCTTTGTAGTTGAGGCAAAATTCATTTTACTGGAAACATTTGGGAAACAAAACAATAGATTTAGTTGTAGTGCCTATGGATAGATGGATAGACAGGCATCCGGAGGGGAAGTTATGGAAAGAGCAAATCTTTTCTTGTGATTTCCTGTATCTTCTGTTCTAAGATATTTGTACAGCCAATGATTTCTGCCTTGCCTTGATATCTACCTTCTCTGCCATAGCTCAGATTCCTCAGGTGTATGCTGGAGTGCTACATTTATTCTAACCACTCAAATCATTCTAGTTCTCTGTATTGATAATTTAGAGACAGACTCCAGAGAGTATGTCAATTTCTTCAGTCTATCTGGATGAAATTTTTGTGCAATTCCACTAAAACTCAAAAGCCTTTCATGTTCTTAGTCTAATGCCTATGACATCTTATCATTTTAAGGGGTATGTTTGAGTAAATGAATCAATTCCATCTTCAAATATGTAAAATGAGGAGCTACATTACATGACTTCTAAAACTCTATTAGCTTCAAATTTATGACTATGTAAACCTAAGTCCAAAATAAGTAAAAATTGTGACATGGGGATTTTACCTATGCCCTTCTTTATTTTCTCCTTTCAGTCACCTCTCCCTCTCATCTTCATGGGCAGGTGTTCATTTTCTTCCTTGGATACCCAGAACCTCCCATTATTGTTCCCTGTCCTTTGCCATGACATACCTGATCCTTCAGATCTCTTCATACCCATATTTCAACTCCAAACTCTAAATTAAACATACCTTTACTCAGTCCCATCCTCTCAATGCTTTGATTTCTGCTTTTCAAGTTCATATAATAAATGAATCCCTTCTGATATGTTGAGAATATGTGTGTGACATTCAATGGTAACCACCTCCTGCATAACATATGTGTGTTTTATGCTTCAATAAACATAAAAAATGGAAGAAGTTCCCTCCACCATTCACTGAGTATTGCACATAGTAAACAAAGAAGGCTCAAATGTCAGAAATAACAATTACAAATTGAATAAAACCTTGCTACCTATTAAGTGTGTTTTCTCACAAGAGTCATTAAAAGCATTTAATTCCCAAGTGCAATGATTTTTCTAGGTACTGACACCTCAAAGGTCTTTATAGTCTTAGCCACCCCCATCTGGAACCCATTCCATAGACAGATTTCTCCCTGCCACATCTGCTCATGTTCTAAATCAAAGTTAAAGACATTTCTTCTCCAACAAGTGTTAGGGTGTTCTGCTAGTTAATTCTTTGCCTGTTTCTTATGTCATGAATATTTTTATCTGCATTTTCTTGTGTAGAACTTGAGGACCTGGTGTGAAGAGAACCTGCTTCTTACATCAGAATAAACACACTAATACTGTGAAACATAGCCTTCACAAGCAACCCATTCAAAGCCAAGAAATACACTTTGAAGTCAACATAAGGACAGAAAAGTGTCATTGCTATTATACTTCTAGTACCATAATGTGCAGCTGAACATAGTAAACCCCCTCACAGTAATACCATTAAAATAACTATCTTTGTTTCTATTGAATAGCTTTTACAAATTTCCAGATGTTAAATGGACATATGCTTTCTAAACTCCATATCCAGATGCTATGGGAAGAATAAATCCTGAATTGTACTTCTAAGGGACAGGTGAATAATGTTATTTATATCTTCTAAGGTAGAAATACATGTTTCTGATACTTGAAATCTTTTTCAACACTAAAATTGACCGTATCATTTGTTAAATGGGCTATTAGTCAAGCAATTCACATTCGGATCACAAGTGGAATAAATTTCAAAAAGCTGATGAAATCACAAAATAGCAACTATGCCCTCAAAGATAAATATATGAAATTGAATTGGGGGGAAAATAAGCCCAGAGCAATTCTGTATAATATCTTTCCATTTAGAGTTGATGCAGACATTTTCTTCGACAATGCCATGGCACCAGAAATAAATTAAACACAATAGACTTAGGATACTTGACAACTGATAATGTCCAGGTGTTCCCATGGTAAATTACAGAGTCATAGATTCAGAGTTTCAGCAAATACCTGACTTTTTATGCAGTGTGAGGTCTTAAAGAGGCATTTGCTAGGGAAAATCAGCCCTGTCTTGACATCAGTCCTTTGCCCCAGACTGAAAAAGAGTCTGCCTACTTACTGTGGGTTCTTGAAGTCTCTTGAGGTAGTGATGTTGGCAGACTCACAACAAAAATTCTTTGAGATGCGTGGCCAAGATAATATCTTCTAGAATGGAGAATTGCTCATTCCCCCTCTGTGACACTCCTCGTGTGATTCCTCTGGAAGAAAAGAATTCAGAGGCCACAAAACCTGGTAAGTAGAATCTAATACGGCTTGGATCATGAAGTCTGGCCACTTATGACCCATACTGACCACTGAGTCTCTAACATATTCTGTTTAATACGCACATGTAAGTCAACAAAATATATATTAAGCAATCAACTGCGCAATAGACACTGTTGTTTGGTTGTTGTCCTTCATAATCAAAGAGGACCAAAATGACATCACTGTGTCAGGGTCAATGTGCAGTGTGTCCGACTGTGGCAGATCAGATCAATACAAGCTTAGAAAACTCTATTACAGGTCAGACACAAATAGTCTATATGATCTTTTGGAATGACAATGTCTCTAAATTTGCACATCTCACATTTCTTTTGAACTACTGCAATTTTGCTTTACTCATAGAGCACAGTGCTTTCTTTAATATGGCATGTTTTTTTTAGGAATCCTGTACAAGTGTCATCCATGTCTCACAATCAATTCCAGAGTTCTTCAGAGAGATCTTGATGGTATCCTTGTATCCCTTCTTCTGACCTCCACTTGCCTTGAAGTGAACACTTGCCTTGTGTGAGCTCTCCATAAAATAGTCTTTTAGCTAAACATACATTTGGCTTTTAAACATTGTGGCCAGCCCATCAGAGTTGTGCTTTCTGCAGTAGGGTTTGAATGCTTGGCAGTTTTGTTCAAGAAATGACTTCAGTGTCTGGTGCTTTATCTTTCCAGGTGATCTTCAGAATCTTCCCAAGACAATTCAGATCTAACTGATTCAATTTTCTGGCATGGAACTGGTATATTGTTCAGATTCACAGACATACAACAGTGGTAATCTGTATAACAGTTCTGTAGACCATCAGTTTTGTAGGCAGCCTAATACCTTTTCTCTCCCGTACTTTCCCTTGGAGCCTCCCAAACACTGAGCTAGCTCTGGCAATGCGTGCATCAAACACATCATCTATGTGTACATTCCTGGAAAGTATACTGCCAAGGTAAGCGAACTTATCCACATAATTCATAATTTCTCCATTTACTGTAAACAATAGTTCCATATATGGATGTTGTGGTGCAGCCTAGTAGAGAATGTCTGTTTTCTTGACATTAATTGTCAGGCTAAAATAATCATAGGTGGCAGAGAATTGATCCATACTCTCTTGCATCTCAGCTCAGAGGCTACATTGAATACACAATTATCTGTGAACAAAAAGTTACACACTAGCTTTCCCACCACTTTAGTCTGTTTGTAGCCTTTTCAAGTTAAATAATTTATCATCAGTGTGGTAGCTGACCTTGATGCCATTTTTGCCCTCAATGAAGGAGTCTGAAAACATTACGCTAAAAACATGGGAGCAAGCACACAGCCTTGTTTCACTCCATTGGTTGACCAGAAAAGCATGGGAACATTGTGTATGAGCCAGAACCTCTGCAAGCCTTCTCTCAAGAACTGTTCATCATTCAGATCTAATGGATGTAGTGGTTTCCATAAGTGTCTGCATATTCCACATACCAATGATGAGTGTAATCATCTTTACAAAAATTTTTGTAAATTTTTTTTCATATTTCAACCACAAAGTAGGATTCCTGCCTGCTGGGGTAAGCAGGCCAAGGTTAGGTGGAAGTAGATGATTTTCAGGGCACCTTTTCTTGCCCCTTCTTCATTCTAGGAGGTGAGCAGTGTGGTCCTTAAAAAAAGGCTGCTCAGACACCCAGAGATCTGCCCAATCCCACTGCTGCTTCAGTGTAGTGAGAAGATGACCCTATGGCCTAGGCCTACATGCAGGATTGTGACTACCATTCCCAGTGCTTCATCACTTTCCCATCCCCACAAGACTTCAAGGTATGTAAAAAAGTGGTAAAATGGCACGGGTGATATTTTTTGACTAGTGCATAAATTGTATTTAAGTGAGACAGAGTTGCATGAAATGATCATCCTTACTCTCTCTTCCAGAGTCTTCAGAATCCAGTGGCAAGACAAAAGTCAAGATGACTGCCAATGGCTCAGGATGCAGTGGATGACATTATTATCTTTGATTGTTTAACCAAGCTCTAAGCACCCCACACTACCTGTTTCAGCTTTTGGAACAAATTGTTCACATCTGCCAATTCCACTGGGGAAGTCCACTGGGTAGCTATCCCACTAACTGACTGATAGGTTTGAGTCCCATCAGTTACCCTCAACCTGGTTGACCCTTCTTCCAAGATGATTCTCCTAGCAGAGCCAACTGTGTGGTACAAAGGATAGAGTACTGGAGCTGTAGTCAGGAAGACCTGAGTTCAAATCCAGCCTCAGACACTTGCTAGCTGCGTGACCATGGACAAGTCACTTTAACCTCTTCCTGCCTCTGTTTCTTCAATTACAAAATGAGTGCAGCAATAGCACCTACTTTGGGGTTGTTTTGAAGATTAAATGAGATAATATATGTAAAGTTCTTGGCATCATGCCTGGCACACAGTAGGTGTTCAATAAATTATTATTTCCTTCTTTCCATGATGAAATACCATTGTTCCCACATTTGATTCTAAAGGGTTTTGTATATTTTTTGCAGATGTGTGCTTTTTGTGTATGTCATCTCTTTAACATATACTGAACAGATAAAATAAATAAATATAAGGTAATCTGGGAAGAAGGACATTAGGAGTTGGAGAGATCATAGAAGACTTCTTGGAGGAGGTGGTATTTGAGCTGTGCTGTGAAGGAGGAAATAAGGCATTTTAAGAGGCAGAAGTGAGGTGAGTTGGAGAGCATTCCAGGCATGGAGAACAGCCAGGGCAAAACCATACAGGTAAGAAGTGCAATGTAGTGAGTAAGCAAGAAGGCTTATGGTAGGAGGAAGGGTTGACATGATCAGACCTGGATTTTAGGACAAATTATTTTGGCAGTTGGGTGGAGGATGGCCTGGAGTGGGGCAGAATTGAGGCAGGGGAGACTAATTACAAGGATATTATAGCAGTCTAGCTGAGAGATAATGAGGACTTGTATTCAAGTGCTGGTAAGTGTGTGTATAAGTAGAGAAAAGGGGACAGGTGGGAGAGATGATGAACAGGTAGAACAATGAGTTTTGGCAATGGACCAGGTATATGAGGGTAGGTGATTGTGTGGAGTTGGGGGTGACACCAAGGTCTGTGAACCTAGGCAACTGGAAGAATAAGAGTGGCCTCAGTAGAACTAGAGAAAGAAGAAAGAAGTGTGTGCATGGAGGAAACAATAATGAATTAGGCAGCAAAAATGAAAAAGCCAACCATACTTGTCCATCCTGTACAACTCACTCTATCCCACCAAAAAGAAAAGGAGGGCTAAATCTAACCTAATCAAATCTAACCTAAAACACTTATTAGCTATGGACTTTGGCCAGGTCACTTGACTTCTTGCCTCAATTTCCTTATCTGTAAAATGGGGATGATAATAGTGTCTACTTCCTGGGGTTATTGTGAGGATTAAAAGAAATTATATTTGTTAAGCACTTAGCACAGTGCCTGGAACACAGTAGGCACTATATAAATGATAACTAGCTAGCTAGCTGTAGTAGTAGTGGTGGTGGTAGTAGTAGTAGTAGTAGTAGTAACAGTAGTAGTAATAGTGGGAGGAGGAGGAGGAGGAGGAGGAAGAAGTGAGGCTAGTGATTTTGCACAGCCCTCCCTCACTTAAATCCAATTCATTTGTATGTCACCTCCAAGATGTCATAGTCCTCTTTGACAATGAAGAACAAACAACATCCTCTGTGAGTAGAAAAGGAGCTGCTCACTGAGGACCAAATTAGAACTAGCCAGTTGGGCAACATGGCTTCCTTCCTCCCTTCCTCCCTTCCTCCCTTCCTCCCTTCCTCCCTTCCTTCCTTCCTTCTTTCCTTCCTTCCTTCCTTCCTTCCTTCCTTCCTTCCTTCCTTCCTTCTTTTGTTCATTCCTTTCCATCCTTTCATTCCTTAGCATACCCTTACCTGCAGGTGCTCAGCCCAAAGGGAATGTACATTTTAATCTCTTAAACTTTTTTTTTCTTACTTTCATTCTTAGAAAACAACCCTAACCCCAAATCACTCTGGCTCTCATTTATTGGCCAACAATAGGTCCCAGGCCAAGCCCTACTTGGTCTTTGGTTCAGAACCTGTTTGGTTCAGAATGAATGTAAATAGCAATTATGTCTGTTTTGACCAGAAACCCTTGGTGTCTTTTCCTCCCAAATTGACTTTTTAACTAGGTAAAGAGGCCATTCTCTGTCTCATTTCTTATTAAACCTTAATCACTGAATGGGCAAACTGAGACCTGTTAAAGACCAAAGACCTTTGCTTGAAAAAGCCAAGGTACCCCACTGAATCCTGGACCATCTTTAATTATCCTGATATGTATCTGGCTACTGGATCCAGATGGCTCTAGAGGAGAAAATGAGACTGGTGACTTTGCACAGCCATCCCTCACTTAAAACCAATTCACTTGCATGTCATGGTGTTACCTCCCTGATGTCATGATCCTCTTCCAGAGCAAAAGACAAACAACAACAACATCATGATGTGGCCACTGCACATGCAATAGCATCTTGGAGTCTCAAGGTAGAGCTGGGTAGCAGGTAGACACCAAAAGTGGATGAGGGCTTGGCAGCCCTTACACCACAGGTATTAGTGGTCCCTATGTGCCCCAGGAACTCAGAAGTCAGCTGTGTAGAGTTTGAAGACTGGTGGGTGTGAAGAGTACCTGCTTTTTTAATCAGAGCCCTGAGGATCCTACTACCTAGGTAAATATCCATGTGATCAAAGAAATAGCACATGATATTAATTGCCTTGGTAGTAGTTCTTGTAACTAGATATAATGAAATTAAATTAAGGAAAATTACTTGAAAATCAAGCATCTATTAGTAGTAGCCATAATATTTAATCACTTCAACACCACTGTCTCAATGAGGCATGAATTAGGAAATGAATTCATTGTTTTAATCTTTTAATATTAATGTACCCCACTGTTTTCTCTAAAGGCTTTTAGAGGTTCATCTTCTTTTTCCTTGATAAGAGAAGGTATGATATTAAATAGAAGAAGTAGAAAAGAAATAATGACGTGTCCCAGTCATTGATAAGATGCTATCCTGGCCACTTGGAACACAGTTTGTTGGAGGAGGGAGGGGTTAGTGGGAGAAAATTCAAGATCTTGAGAAGTGTACTTCCATAAAAGAGGTTCATTGACTTAAATACAACCCATCATCTATAGTTATTGATTAGTATTCAAAACACTTTGCTGAATACCTTAACAGAGATGTAAATATGGGAAACTAAGTTTTTCAGTAGATAGATATTGGGCTTAAAGTCAGGAAGTTTCATCTTTGTGAGTTGAAATCTGGCCTTACTAGCTGTGTGATCCTAGACAACTCACTTAACCCTGTTTGCCTCAGTTTCCTCAACTAGAAGGAGCTGGAGAAGGAAATTGTCAAACCACTCCATTATCTTTGCCAAGAAAACTCCAAATGGGTCACAAGGAATCAAATGTGACTTAAATAACTGAAAAATAAAACTATGAGGATAGCATAGGAATCATAAAAATACAGATTTTGACGTGAACTCAGAAACCATTTAGTCCAACTTATTTGGGAACAAAAAAAGACTGATCAATGATCATTTTATCTTTATCTGAAGAGCTCCAGTGAATGGAACCCTACTGCCCCCTAGGCAGCCCATTTCCCCTTTGGGGTAGTTCTAATTAGTAGGAACATTTTCTGATTACATTAAGCCAAAGTTCACATCATTGAAACTTCTACCCATTGCTTTGATTTCTGCCCTTTGGATAGAACCGAATGAAAGACTAATCTCTCTTTCATGTAATTCAAAGACAGCTATTATATCTCTCCCTACCACTTCTAATTCTTCCCAAATCTAAGCTAAACATCCTCAGTCTTTTCAATTCATTCTCATATTCTCAGTGATCTTTCTCCAGTCTGATTTTCTTCCTCTAAGTATGTTGCAACTTATTAATACTGTCATTAAAATGTGGCAACCAGAATTGAAAACATTCCATATAACACAGGAGTTAAGCAATGCCCATGACAAAATATAGAGAGTAGAAATTCACTTTCCTAGTCTTAGACACCATGCTTTCCTTAATACAGCATAAAACTACAGTAGCTTTTCTGACTGTCATTTCACAATATTGATTCATAATGAGTTTGCAGTCCACTAAAACATTCAGGAAACCATCATATATGTGGACAGTGTGTGGCCCGAAGCGCATTGCAAATTACTGGAGCTTCTTTGCCATGTGATGCCATCCCTAAATTATCATTTCTGAGCTTCACAGCAATCTTCTGAAAGTCAGCTTACTCATTGTCAATTCCAACTCCCATGCACACACATGCACATGAATACACACATGTACTCACATACCCTTTATCTTTATCAGATATTACCCTGGTAGGAAATTCACATTGTACCACTATGACCTTAAGAATCCCTGTTTTTAGTTTTTACTAAGAACACTTTCATAGAAGCTTAATAAGTGTTCTTATTTCCATTTCTCAGAAAAGTTTGGTGAGACCAAAAGAGGTGAAGTAACTTATTTGCTCCATGTCACAAATAGCCCAAAACTGTATGCTTGAATGGCTACCTGAATACAGTCAGACAGGCAACCCTACTTCCACAAAACAAAACCAAAAAAACCCCAAAAACCTAAAAGTGTTGCCAGATCAAATAATGCTCAGGAAATCCCATGAGAAATGAAGTTCAGCATTCTAAACTGTAAAGACCCAGGAAAGATTAATATGTACCTGCACCATAGACATACCTCAAATCAGGAAAATCCGAGTAGGGATCTATGGTGTCTCAGAGTGAAACTAAGTAGAGCTAACCACCTTACCCAAAAGTAAAGCAGGTGTCCACACCGTGACATTGGCATACCCAGAGTTACCTAAAAATCAAAGCCAGCAGAGAGTAACTCCATCATAACTGTAAGCAGAGACCAAAATGAAAATTGATTTTCTATAAAAACTGCATAAATAATGAAGAAAAGATAAAAAGTGGAGTAAAATATCTAGAGAAAAGAAATGAAAGGAAATAAATAGCGTAGAACAAAAAGTAGTAATCATTTCACAAGTAATGGACTCCTTGAAAGTTAGAATAGTCCAAACAAAAGTATAAGCTTCAATGAGATAATAAGAAATGTTAGGGGGAAAATTAAAAAGTTGGAAAATTGAAGAAAATGAAATATATCTGCTACCAAAAACAACTGATCTGAGAAGAGTTCAAGGGGAAAAAAGTTTAAGCATTATCAGACTCTCTGAATATCATGATTAAAAAAGAAATCCTGCCTTCTTCATCTCAAGAAAGTATAACTGAAAATGATCCAGATCCATTAGAACCAGAGGATACAGTGAAAATAAAAAAGGATCCACTGATCAACACCTGAAAGAAACTCCCAAAGGATAAATATTAGTAATAACACAGCCCAAATTCAGAGATACTGAATATGAGGGGAAAATATTTCAAAATATTCAAAAAATATTCAAAAAATATTCAAAAATATTTCAAGAAACAAGGAAAGAATTCATGTGCCATGGAATCATAGTCAGGATCACGCAAGATTAGGCAGCTTCTAATATAGATGAGAGATCTTGGGACAGAAGGTTCTAAAAAGAAAAGGTCTAGCATACAAGCAAACATATTTGCAAACCTGAGTATAATTCTCCAGGTGCCTTCATCACTTCAGGCCTACACTATTGCAATAATTTGCTGGTGGTTCTGCCTGCTTCAAGTCTCTCCCCTCTGCAATCCATCCCCATTTGGCCCCTAAACAGTTTTCCTAAACCAAAGTCTAAGTCACCCACCAGCCCCTACTCGATAATTTCTCTTGGCTCACTGTTACCTTCAGGATCAAATGCAAAATCCTCTGCTTGGAGTTCAAAGCCCTTTTCAACCTAATGTCCCCTTACTTTTAAAAATCTTTTTGTAACTTACTCTTTGCCATGTATTCTTTGATCTAATGACACAGACTTCCTTGCTGTTCCAAGAACATGACATTCCATTTCTTAGCTTCAAGCATTTTCTCTGACTGTTCACTATGTCAGCTATGCTCTCCCTCTTCATCTCTACCTGTTAGATTCCTTGCCTTCCTTTCAGTATCAACTAAAATTCTGTCTTCTAAAGGAAGCCTTTCTTTGCCCCTCTCAAGTTTTATGCCTCTCCTTTCTCAACTATTTCCAACTTATCCTGTATACAGCTTGTTTGTACATATTCGTTGACATGTCGTCTCTCCCATTAGATTGTGAGTGCTTTGCACTTCTGAAAATTCAAATAGACCTATAGAGGTGGATTGGTTCTATTATAGAGGCTTTAAAAAGGAAAAGAGAAGGAAGGGTCAAAGGAAGAATATTCTGGTATAGAAAGTAGAAAGAGTGGAACTTGCTTTTACTATTGGGTGTGTGAAAATATGAGTATGAGTATACATAGGAAAAGAAGTGGAAGGAGCAGGCATCAGTTAAATGTTTAACAATTTTTAGTGTCTGATAAATAACTAAACACATACAAAGTTTGTTGTAGAAGTGTAAAAATTCGGGGGAAACTGGGAGGGAAAGAAAAAAAGTAGGTTTTAAGAGGAAGGGCAGTACTAAGATATCCACAAGCATAGCAAACTATCTCATCCTGAAGTAAAAAACAAAAACAAAAAACAAACCAAAAAAAACCAAGCAGGAATTAAAAGCGTACCCAACAATTAGGGGATGGATAAACAAATTTTCTAATATAAATATAATTACTAGTTAATTAGTTACTATTATTAATTAAGCAATAACAAAAGAGGTAATTTCAGAGAATCATGGAAATATGAACTGATTGCAAGTGAAGTGAACATATTCAGGAGAACAATTTATATAATAACAGCAACATCATAAAGAAAAACAATTTTTGAAAGACTTAAAAACTTGGATCAAAGCAATAAACAACAGTGACTCCAGAGGACCAATGATGGTGGATGGTACTTATCTCCTTTCAGAGATGATAGTCTGTGAACATTTATTAACCACTTGCTCTGTGACAGGCACTGTACTGAGTCCTGGGAATATAAATACAAATAAAAATAAAGAGTGTTCCTGGCCTCAAGTAACTTACTATCTAATGGGAGAAGACAACTCACAAAAGGAAGCTGAAAAGCAAGGGGAGGGGCAAGAAGACACCTGCTATGGAGGCATGATGGAGGTGTCCAAAGAAGTCCAAAAGCAAGTGCAGCTGGTGGGAAATGAAGGAAGTGACAGATTCAAGGTGTGGAAAGACACATGATGTTAAAAAAAAAAAGAAGAAAAAAGGGAAGTATTAAAACATTTGAAAAACTGCTTCGAGAATAATAGAAGGAATTTCAGAAGAAACAATATATAAGCAGTCCCAGATCTTGAGGGGGGCTAGATGGCACAGTGGATGGAGTGCCAGGCCTGGAGTCAGGAAGACTCACATTCCTGAGTTCAAATCTGGTTTTAGACATTTTCTAGCAGCGTGACCCTTGGCAAGTCACTTATACCTATTTGCCTCAGTTTCCTCATCTGTAAAAATGAGCTGAAGAAGGAAATGGCAAATCATTCCAGTATCTCTGCAAGTAAAACCCCATATGGGGTCATGGAAAGTTAGCTATGACTGAAAAATGACTCATCATCATCATCATCAACAACAACAACAACAAACGGACCTTGAGCGTAGTTGGTTGATTGATAAATGTCCACTCAGGCACACTTACTTTTCCCTTTTCTGTCTTATGGAGATTTTGTTTAACTGTGCCCATGAAAAATACAAATGAAAGGAAAAGGTAGTAAGAAAGACAATGAGCACCCTCCTACCTTGCAAGAAGTAATGTATTAGTAAGTAACTCCAATTTCACACACTGTTAGCTTGTGTTAGTTCATTCTATACAAAGAGATAAAAAATGAGCAAAGGAAATAAGTGATTCTTGTTATTGCCCAGTAGATGATAACACACTTAAATAGCCTATATATTCCTAATAACTACTCTAGAAAGTACTTAAAGTATCATAGTACCTCTCATGAGAAATTCAAAGAATGCTCTATACAACATTTAGAGAAGAAAACTAACCTTTGGGAAAAGTGTAAAGCAGACAAGGTGTGTCTTCTGTCCCATCAACCTATAATTTTTGCAACCTTTTCTGAATTCTATGGTTGTCCCTCCTAAAACTTTTCTCCCATTTTGACATCACTCATTCCATCAAAGTGCCCTCTAAAATATTATATCAGTCACTAACACCTAATTGTGAACATAATCTGCTCCAGAGATTTATACATTTCAAGTATATTTTCTCATGGATTTGAAGACTGCCCCTTTTAAAGTAGTTTTGGGTGCCAATGTTTGATAAATCTTACCATCTATGCAGCCACTTATTCTGCCTGGACATGAGGCTGGCCCTGACTGAGCTTTCAGGTTTCAAGAATGACTCTACAAATATAGCTTTATGTTGGAACTGTGAAATTTCAGGTGTCTGACTGGAATTTATAACTTGAGAACAATCTTGCCTTGGAAAGGGAATGTGAAAGAAATGAAAAGTCTGAAGACAGCACAGAGGAATTTTCTTATGAATACTCTGTTTACACCTCACCCATCATATTCACATATATTTTTGTTACAGCCAGTAACTGACTCACCAGTTGAAATGACAAACTACTTTTTTTAAAGGGTGAATCATTTAACTATCTCTTTCAGCACTTTTTAAAGCAGAAATAGAAAGTAACATTATTTCCTGTTTTCTGAGGATAAATACATTTTATGTTTACTAATACCTTCTGTTACTAATACTAGATTTTCTTGTCAAGACATGGTGCTCTTGGGATAAAATATGCTCTATGATACCACTATGGAAAGCTTCAATTTTAAGAAGAACCAGGATGGGAAATTTAGACTTATCAGTGTGCCCAATGCTGCCATGTTCAAAAACTAGAAAGACATTTCTTGTTATCAGATACTATGCCTTAGGTAGCTGATGTAGCTCATGTTCTGTTTGCTTCTTTTTCTTGCCACCTGTAGCTTTATTTAAGACATGAGGAAAAAAAGAGGAAATATAAAACAGGTCATCAAAAGTCCTCAAAGAAATTGGCAAATTCTAACCAGGATTCTGTGCTGCTGCCATAGATGGAGCCACCATTGAGAAATTCTGAAGAGTATTTTAGTCATCAACTTCCCCGACCCTCCTTCAGGAATGATGAAAACACAACCTAAGTAACAACCACGATTATTCAATTGAAGTAATCACAAACATTTATTACAGCAACTAACCTTGGTGAAGCATTTCAAAGGTGAAAAATTACTGTACTCTTTTTTTTTTCCATTTGGAGTTGTTATGCTTATAATTGAGTGCCTAAGATTCTAAAGGGACTGAAATTAGTATACAAATTACTTATTTGAATAGGGATCATTTATCCTCCATTGAAATGAAACAACTTTGGGGCTGGTGAACCTACACTGGATGCCATCTGTAAGAACTATGTCACTGCAGTTTGTAAAAAGAAGCAGTGAACAATGTTTCTCCATTTGGTACTACAGGATTCAGTGTTATTGTTATTTTAAAATGTCCTAAAAAATACATGTTTAAAGTGATCACTTCTCAAAAATTTATTGGTTAAGGAGAAGAGCCAGCATTCACTGACACCAACAAGAAAAATGTTGTGATTTTTCTTCGAAGTGTTAATTTATTGGATTCAAATACTTTTTTTAGGCTTGAATTTACTTAAGACATAGACTTTTAGACTTAAAAAGTCTCTATGTAATAATGATTACACACTTGCATAGCATTTTATAGTTTGCAAAAGGCTTTACATACATTCCCTCTCCCAGCTCAATGAGAACTATTATTCCCATTTTACATATGACAAAAATGAAGATTAGAAAATTTAAATGACCTATCCATGATTACACAGCATGGAACACATAGCAGAATTAAGGGGGCATCACACTGCTACCATATTCCAAATTATTCATAATTCAGAAAAAATACAATTTTAGAAATTGAGGGGGCCTAGAGAAATGACACTCTTCTAGTTCAGGGCTTAATTTGGTTTGAAATCAGAAGGGAAAGAAAACTGGACAGAGAGTCCTGGTCAGAGAATGTCACAGTGAAAGAAACCTCAGCTGTATAATTCAACCCATGTCTGACCATGACTCTTTTTATAAGGTATTAGCTGGCCTTGTGCCAACTTAACATTTTTAATCAATGAATTGGATGAAACCATTTTTTTACCTATTTGGTGTAATTATCTAAACTCTAGAGAAGTTATGTGCCTTAGGTAGCTGGGCAGATATGACTGCACTATGTCAGTTTCATATTCAGCCGTGATATGTTGCAGGGCAGGCAGAATGATGCCTTGGTACAAACAATTCACAGAGGCTCTCAACACAATATTGAACAATGGATTTATGTAATTTGAAAGAAATACAAAAAAAGTCTGTGAAAAAGATTATTCTTAAAGCAGTTTGAATCAGTGCCTTAACAAGTGTCTTGTATGTAGCATATACTTTTAAAATGTCATGTTGAATTGAATCAAACTTGTGAAACAGAGCTTTTATACTGTGTAAGTCCTATAGGAGCCCAAGTATTAGAGTTTTTTATCCCACTAATCATAGTGTGTTCATTCACTTTGAGCGTCAGTTTCTTCATCGGCAAAATGTTAGTAATGTCATCAGGCTAATAATACCAGGGAAAACTTACCTCCCATGGCTGTTGTGAGGACTATTTGAGATTACGTATTTATATGATGTTTTACAAATGTGCATATCTATATATGCCAAATAATTTTTATGATGTGAATAGACTTAATGAGAAGGGGAGAGAAAATTGAGATGGGCTGATCATCATAGGTAAAAAACTATTAGAAAAAATTCAAATTATAAAAAGTAATGATTTAGAAAATTGAACTCCTAGAGAAGAATCATAAAAATTATAGAATTTTAGTATTAAAGGAAACCTTCAAGGTCATCTAGATTTGTACTTTAGATGGTGCATAAATCCCTTATCCAATACTTCTGACTGTCTCTCCTTGAATACATTGAATTACAGGAAACACACTAGTTGTTGAGACAAATTATTTTATTTTCAGACAGCTTTAATTCTTATAAAGTCATTCCTTGGGAAGATAAGCCCAATTCTGGATCTTTACAATTTCCACAGATTAGACCTCTGGAGCCAGATGGAATAAGTTTCATTCCTTTACTATATATTTTCCTTTGTTTCATTCTTGGAATTTCTTGGTGGGGGGGAAACCTCAATATTGAGACTCCTTCCCCAAGTGCAGATTGGCAATTCATCTGCCATTTATGTTCTTAGAGAGATCCCTTGCTCCATGACAGGTTAAACAGCTGGCCCAGGTCCACACAGCTGGTATGTATCAGAGGCAGGAGACAAACCCAGGTCTTCCTGACTACATGAAAATTCTTAAAATATGTGAAAATAGCTACCATAACTACCATGCTTTTCCCAGTCTTTATTTTCCTTGAAAAACATCCCAAGATCCTTCCATTATTCCTCATACATCATCTCTTTTAGTGTTTTGCTGCCCTAGCTGCTTACTATCCTTAATATGTGTTCCTTTTTGTCAATATATTTCTCAATAATGGAAAATGATAATCTATATGCTATATGAACAAGACAGAGCACTTCAGCTCATGGAGGTTCTCAATCTAATAGGCAATGCAACACAATTAGAGGTCAATGTACATTGAATTTATGTGATTTAAAACAAAAAAAAAGGCTTGTGAGAAAAGATTATTCTGATATCCATTTGCATCACTTTCTCCCACATTCAGTCAATAAACACATATAAAGCCTCTATTATGTGCCAGATAGTGTGCTAAACTCTAGAGAAACAAAGAAAGAAAACGAACAAACAAAACCCCCCCCAACAATTTCTAATCTCAAGGAACTCACAGTTTAATAGACAAGAAACTATGCAAACAATTATGTGAAAAACAAAAAAAAAGCTGTATGCAGGGTGAATTGGAGAAAATCAAAAGAAAGGCTTCTTGATTGGGCAGAGCCAAGATGGTGTAGTAAAAGCAGTGACTTGCTTGAGCTCCTCCCAAACCCCTCCAAATACCTGTAAAAAATGACTATAAACAAATTCTAAAGCAGCAGAACTCACAAAAAGACAGAGTGAAACAAATTTCCGGCCCAAGACAACGTGGATGGTTGATTGGAAAGGTATGTCATGCCAGGCAGGGAGAGGAGCGCAGTTTGGTGTGGGCACACAGGCCTCAGCAAAGGTAGAGCAGGCCTCAGAGGCCTGAATCATGGGCAGCTGTGGCACTTCCAGACTGCTGAACCCATGAATGCCAAAGACAACTTAGAAGGTCAACAGGAAAAGTCTGTTTCTGCTGTGGTGAGAGATAAGCGCTATGGAGTCCCAACCCCAGTCCCCAAGCATGGTCCCGGGGGTGGTGGCTGCCTCCAGAGCTTCTGGCCCACAGACTGAGGGGGAATCAAGTGACTGATCAGAGGGGGATTGCTGGGATCTCTCTGCTGGTGCAGGATTCTCTTGATTTGCTCCTCCTTAGATCTGGGTCACAGTTTTGAGTGGTGGTTCTGGGGCGAGGAGGAGCACTGGTGTGGTGGAGCTTATAGTGACTGTGGAGAAGAAATCCTTCTCACAGTTCCAAGGAAGAAAAGAGTGCTTGTGGTCACTCGTAGAGCAGAGCACAGGCCAGGAAAGGAATAAACACCTCGCCCTTTATCATAGCAACTTGGAAGAACTTAATATTGGGGAGCCAAGATGGCAGAGTAAAAATATAGTTGCTCTCACCCTCACCTATCAAGCTCTGAAATCCCAGATAATATTACTCCAGAAAAACCCTGGAACAGCTGAACCAGAAGAAAGATGGAGAGCAGCATTGCAGAAGCCCAGGTAACTTGAGGGATTAATAGGAAAGGCACCTCTTGCCCAGGGGAGAAGGGGAGTAGTACGGAACAGGAGGCATCCCAGCAAGCTAGCAGAAAGCCCCACTTTAGCACACCAGGAGGCAATCCTGGTGCCTCGGCATTCTATAGCAAACAGGTCGCCCAGTGCCTCAGCAAAAATAAGGGAAGCAGCACTACAAAGGGCCCCAGGCGGAAAAGCACCCTGCAGCATTCATCTGAAAGGAGCTGAAGAAAGCAACCTAGAGTTGCCCAAAAGTTCCAGCCTTGCTGATTCCAGACCAACTGCCAACCAGGAGGAGATCCTGAAGCCCAGGTAGTTAAGCAGGCAAATACCAACACCTGGACCTCTGAGTGCCTCAGTGAAGGCAAGGGAACCGGTGGAAACCAGCTCAGAAAACCACCAGATGCCTTGGCATTCTACAGCAAAGGAGACTCCCAGTGCCTCAGCAGAATTAAGGGAGGCAGCACTGCAAGAGGCCCCAGGCAGATAAACACCCTGCAGCACCCATCTCAAAGGAGCTGAAGAAAGCTAAAGGAAATGAAAAGCAGGCAACCTAGAATTGCCCAAAAGTTCCAGCCTTGTTGATTCCATCCCAACACCAGGTAAGCTGCCAGAACCCTACAGCCTCCACTTGCCAACATGAGGCCCCAGCACACAAAGCCAGTGACCAAGACCTAGGCTCCCAACACAAGAAGCTTGAGTCAGTGCCCTCTGCTCCCCAGCAGGAGAGCTCAACCTCTTCAAAGGCCAAGGAATAAAGAAACACCATGAGTAAAAAGAAACATACCATAGATTCATATAATGACGAGAGTGGCGATCAAGACAGAAATTTTAAGAGGACAACATTGTCAACAAACCCACATCTGCAACATCAAAAGGGAATATGAACTGGTCTGAAGCCCAAAAAGCCTTCTTAGAAGAGCTCAAGAAGGATTTTAAAAGTCAAATGAGAGAGGTAGAGGAGTCCTTAAAAAATACAATTGGCCAATTGGAAAAAAAAGTACACTGAAGAAAACAAGTCCCTAAAAAACACAATTGGCCAAGTGGAAAAAAAGGACACTAAAGAAAACAAATCTCTTAAAAATATAATTGGCCAATTGGAGAAGAAATAACAAAATCTAACAGAAGAAAACAATATGTTAAAAATTAGAATTGGGCAAATGGAAACTAATGACTCTATGAGAGACGAAGAATCAGTCAAACAAAAACAAAAAAAATGAAAAAATAGATGGAAACGTAAAATACCTCATGGGTAAAGCAACTGACCTGGAAAATTGATCCAGGAGAGACAATTTAAAAATGATTGGTCTACCTGAAAATCATGATGAAAAAAAGACCTGGACAGTATCTTTCAGGAAATCATAAAGGAGAACTGCCCTGAAATCCTAGAACCAGAAGGTAAAATAACCAGAGAAAGAATCCACTGCTCCCCGCCTGAAAGAGATCCCAAATTGAAAATGCCAAGGAATATAATAGTCAAATTCCAAAATTATCAGATTAAGAGAAAATACTGCAAGCAGCCATAAAGAAACAATTTAAATATCATGGAATCAAAGTCAGGATTACACAGGACCTTACAGCTTCTACATTAAAAGACCTTAGGGCATGGAACATGATATTCTGTAAGGCAAAGGAGCTTGGTTTGCAGCCAAGCATCAACCTCCTAGAAAAAATGAGCATGATTTTTCAGGGGAGAAGATAGATATTCAATGAAATAGGGGACTTCCAAACCACCCTGATAAAAAGACCAGAGCTCAACAAAAAATTTGATCTTCAAGTGCAAGATTCAAGAGAGACATAAAAAGTTAAATGGGACAGAAAGATACAATATGTTGTTAATAAGGGCAAACTGTTTACATCCCTACAAGGAAGGATGACACTTGCATCTCTTGAGAACTGTATTGTTATTATACCATGTTAAAGGAGTATACATAAAGGGGGTGGATATAAGTTGACTTTGGGGGACAGCTAGGTGGTGCAGTGAATACAGCAGTGGCCCTGGATTCAGGAGGAACTCAGTTCAAATCCAGCCTCAGACACATAACGCTTACTAGCTGTGTGACCCTGGGCAAGTCACTTAACCCCATTGCCTAGCCAAAATAAATAAATAAATAAATAAATAAGAAATAAGTTGACTTTGATGTAATGATAAAAAAAAATAATCAAATGGGTTAAATGGATCCAAGTAAGTGGATTAGTCTGAGCTAAGAAAATGTACTGAGAAAGGAAGAGGCAGACAAGGGTAAATTACATTACAGAAAAAGACACAAAAACCTATTACAGCAGAGTGAAAGAAGGGAGGGGGATGAGCATTGTTTGAACCTTACTCTCATCAGATTTGACTCAAGAAGGGAATAACATAATCAGTTAGGTATAGAAATCTAACTTGCCCTATGGGCAGTAGGAGGGAAAAGGGTAAAGAAAAAGGAGGGGGGAATAGAAGGGAGGGAAGAAGCAGTAAGGGTAAAGGGGAAGAAAAGGGAAAGGGTTAATAGAAGGGAGGTGGGACTGAAGGAGGTGGTGGTCAAAAGCAATACAGTAGTGGGGGGGGGAAGGAGAAAGGAGAAAGAAAAGCAGAAACAAGGGGAAAAAAGGATGGAGAAAAAAACACATATAGTAATCATAACTGTGAATGTGAATGGAATGAACTCTCCCACAAAATGGAAGCGGATAGCAAATTGGATTAAAAACCATAATCCCACAATAAGTTGTTTACAGGAAACACATTTGAAGAAGAGGAACACAAACTGGGTAAAGGTAAAAGGCTGGAGCAGAATATATTATGCTTCAGCTGAAGTAAAAAAGCAGAGGTAGCAATCCTGATCTCAGACAAAGCAAAAGCAAAAATAGATATAATCAAAAGAGATAAGGAAGGAAACTACATGCTGCCAAAAGGCACCATAGACAATGAAGTAATATCATTACTAAACATATATGCACCAAATGGCATAGCATTCAGATTCTTAGAGGAGAAGTTTAGGGAGTTGCAGGAAGAAATAGACAGCAAAATTATACTAGTGGGGGACCTCAACTTCCTCCTCTCTGAACTAGATAAACCTAACTACAAAATAAACAAGAAAGAAGTCAGGGAGGTGAATAGAACATTAAAAAAGTTAGGTATGACAGACCTCTGGAGAAAACTGAAAGGGGATAGACAGGAATATACCTTTTTTTCGGCAGTACATGGCACATACACAAAAATGACCATGTACTAGGGCATAAAAACCTCACAATCCAGTGCAGAAAGGCAGATATATTAAATGTATTCTTTTCAGATCATAATGCAATAAAAATTATATGTAATAAAGGGCCATGGAAAGATAGACTAAAAAATAATTGGAAACTAAATAATCTAATCCTAAAATATGATTGGGTCAAACAACAAATCATAGAATCAATCAATAATTTCATTCAAGAAAATGACAATAATGAGACAACATACCAAATCTTATGGGATGCGGCAAAAGCTGTCCTTAGGGGAAGTTTTATATCTCTAAATGTTACATAAATAAAATAGAAAAGAAAGAGATCAATGAATTGGCATACAACTAAAAAAAACCAGAAAAAGAATAAATTAAAAGTCCTCAATTAAATACCAAATTATAAATAATGAAAACCAAAGGAAAAATTAATAAAATTGAAATTAAGAAAACTATTGAACTAATAAATAAAACTAAGAGCTAGTTTTATGGAAAAAAAACAGTAAAATAGATAAAACTTTGATTAATTTAATTAAAAAAAAGAAAGAAGAAAACCAAATCACTAGCATCAAGAATGAAAAGGGTGAAGCCACCACCGAAGAAGAGAAAATTAAAACAATAATTAGAAATTATTTTGCCCAACTATATGCCAACAAATTTGACAATCTTAGTGAAATGGATACATATTTCCAAAACTACAAATTTCCCAGATTAACAGTAGAGGATGTAAAATACTTAAATAACTCCATCTCAGGAAAAAGAAATTGAATAAGCCATTGATGAACTCCCTAGGAAAAAATCTCCAGGGCCAGATGGATTTACATGTGAATTCTATCACACATTTAAAGAACAATTAATTTCAATACTATATAGACTATTTGGGAAAATAGGTGAAGAAGGAGTCTTACCAAATTCTTTTTATGATACTAGACCTATTTCTCTAATGAATATAGATGCAAAAATTTTAAACAAAATATTAGCAAATAGATTACAGCAACTTATCATAAGAATAATACACTATGACCACATAGGATTTATACCAGGAATGCAGGGCTGGTTCAATATTAGGAAAACTATCAGCATAATTCATCATATCAACACCAAAACTAACAGAAACCACATCCAAATAGATGCAGAAAAAGCTTCTGACAAAATACAACACCCGTTCCTATTAAAAATACTATAGAGCATAGCTATAAATGGAGTCTTCATTAAAATAATAAGTAACATCTATCTAAAATCTTCAACAAGCATAATATGTAATGGGGACAAACTAGAAGCATTTCCAATAGACCGGGGGTAAAACAAAGATGTCCACTAACACCACTGTTATTCAATATCATACTGGAAATGTTAGCTTTACCAATAAGAGAAGAAAAAGACATTGAAAGCATTAAAATAGGCAAAGAAGAAACAAAGCTATCACTCTTTGCAGATGACATGATGTTATATTTAGAGAATCCCAGAGAATCAAATAAAAAACTACTTGAAATAATAAACAACTTTAGCAAAGTTGCAGGCTATAAAATAAACCCACATAAATCATTGGCATTTCTATATATTACCAACAAAGCCTAACAGCAAGAGATAGAAAGAGAAATTCCATTTAAACTTACTGTAGACATTATAAAATATTTAGGAGTCTACCTCCCGAAACAAACCCTGAAACTGTGTGACCACAATTACAAAACACTTTTCACACAAATAAAGTTAGATCTAAATAAATTGGAAAAACATCAGTTGCTCATGCGTAAGCTGAGCTAATATAATAAAAATGACAATTCTACCTAAACTAATTTACTTATTCAGTACCATGCCTATCAAACTACCCAAAAATTATTTTATAGAGTTAGAAAAAATAATAACAAGATTCATTTGGAAGAACAAAAGGTCCAAAATATTAAGAGAGCAAATGAAAAGAAATGCAGGGGAAGGTGGCCTAGCCATTCCAAATTTTAAATTGTATTATAAAGCAGCAATCATCAAACTGCTTGGTGCTGGCTAAGAAATAGAGTGGTAGATCAGTGGAACAGCTTGAATATGCAAGAAACAGTAGTCAATGACTATAGTAATCTATTACTTGATAAACCCAAAGACCCCAGCTTCTGGGATAAGAACTCACTCTTTAAAAATCTGCAGGGAGAACTGGAAAAGAATATGGCAGAAACTAGGCATAGACCAATATCTCATACCATATACCAAAATAAAGTCAAGAGGGTTCATGATTTAGACATAAAGGCTGATACTGTAAGCAAACTGGGAGAGCAAGGAATAGTTTACCTGTCAGATCTATGGAGAACAGAAGAATTCTTAACCAAACAGGAGATAGAGAACATTATGAAAAGCAAAATGGGTAATTTTGGTTATGTTAAATTGAAAAGTTTTTTTGCATAAACAAAACTAATGCAGCTAAGATTAGAAGGATAGTAGAAAATTGGGAAAGGGTTTTTATAACCAGTTTCTCTGATAAGGGCCTCATTTCTAAAATATATAGAGAATTAAGACAAATTTATAAGAATACAAGCCATTCCCCAATTGATAAATGGAAAAGGATATGAGCGGACAGTTCTCAGATGAAGAAATTAAAGCCATCTATAGTCATTTGAAAAAATGCTCTAAATCACTATTGATTAGAGGAATGCAAATCAAAACAACTCTGAGGTACTACATCACACCTATCAGATTGGCCAACATGACAAAACAGGAAAACGATAAATGTTGGGGAAGATGCGGGAAAATTGGAATATTAATGCATTGTTGGTGGAGTTGTGAAATGATCCAACCATTCTGGAGAGCAATTTGGAACTATACCCAAAAGGCTATAAAAATGTGCATGCCCTTTGTCCCAGCAACAACACTTCTAGGGCTATATCCCAAAGAGATCACACAAACGGGAAAAAGACCTACATGTGCAAACATATTCATAGTAGCTCTTTTTTGTGGTGGCAAAGAATTGGAAATTGAGAGGATGCCCATCAACTGGGGAATGGCGGAGCAAGTTGTGGTATATGAATGTGATGGAATACTATTGTGCTATAAGAAATGATGGACAGACTGACTTCGGAAAAACCTGGAAAGACTTGTATGGTCTGATGGTGAGTGAAGTGAGCAGAACCAAGAGAATGATGTACACAATAACAGCCACGTTGTGTGATGATATGTGTATATAGATAGATAGATGGATAGATAGAGAGATAGAGAGATAGAGAGATAGAGGGCACAGGGTGAGTTGAAGATGAAGGGATGATATCTGGAGAATAAAATTAAGGGGTGAGATAAGATTATATGGAGAGAAGGAGAAAGGGAGACATAGAATGGGGTAAATTTTCTCACATAAAATAGAGAAGAAAAGGCTTTTACAGTGGAGGGCAAATGGGGGAAGGTGAGAGGGAATGAGTGAATCTTATTCTCTTTGGATTTGGCTTAAGGAGTGAATAACATACACACTCAATTGGGTATGGAAATTTATCTTACCCTACAGGAAAATGGGCAGGGGGAAGGGAACAAGAGAGCAGGAGGATGATAGAGGGGAGGGCAGATTGGGGGAGAGGGTAATCAGAAGCAAGAACTTCTAAGGAGGGACAGGGTCAAAAGAGAGAACAGAATAAATGAAGGGCAGGATAGAATCAAGGGAAATATACTTAGTTTTTCACAACATGACTGCTATGGAAGTGTTTTGCATGACTTCCCATGTATAACCTGTTTTGAGTTGCTTGCCTTTTCAATGAGGGTGGGTGGGGAGGGAGGAAAGGAGAAAATTTGAAACCCAAAGTTTTAAAAACACATGCTTAAAAAACTGTTTCACATGCAACTCAAAAATAAGATATACAGGCAATGGGATATAGAAATCTAACCTACCCTACAAGAGAATTGAAGGGGAAGGAGATAAAAGAAGGGGGGGGGAGACATAGCAGGAAGGGAAGATTAGGAGAAGGGGTATTCAGAATGCATGCCATCTTGGGGTGGGGGGGAGGGATGAGATGGGGAGAAAATTTGGAACTCAAAATCTTGTGGAAGTGAATGTTGAAAACTAAAAATAAATTAATTTAAAAAAGAAAGAAAGGCTACTTATAGAATATTGGACTTTTCCTGAGACTAAAAGGAACCATGGAAGTGGAAGGCAGCAGTGGAGATGGGGAGAGTTCCAGTGATAGAGGTTGGTGTCACTGGATCACACAATAGGTGGACTGACATAAGGTATAAGCATACTGGAGGGGGCAGCTAGATGGCACAGTGGATAGAGCACCAGCCAAGGATTCAGGAAGTCCTGAGTTCAAATCTGGCCTCAGACACTTGACACTTACTAGCTGTGTGACCCTGAGCAAGTCACTTCACCCCATTGCTCACCAAAAAAAAAAAAAAAAAGCATACTGGAAAGATATGGGGATGTTATGGAAAACCTTAGAATGTCAAACAAGAGATTTTATACTTTGACCCAGAGATAACATGAAGTCCCTGAACTCTATTAAGCAGAGGATGGATGTAATACTATAGGATGGTTAGACCTGTGCTATAGGAAGAACACTTTGGCAATTAAGTGCAAAATGGACTGCAATGGGAAGAAACTTAAATCAGGAATAAAACGGTTGTTAATTCTATAAAAGGGATTTTAGAAGATAATGGTGGCCTGAATGGGTAGATTTGGAGTGGAACATATTTGGGATGGTGCTGAGAGGAATGGGGATAAGGAAACAGACTGTGGAATGTAGAGATAGCTAGAGGAATCAGAATCACTGAGATGGAATAGGTAAGACAGAATGGAAGTATGTTAAGTAGTGAATAATATCAAAACAGTGTATCAGTGGCTAGGAGAGGTCCATTTAGGGAGGAATATCATTAAATTGTTTAAGGCCCCTTCCTCATGATCCAAACTCATAAATGTGGAGATACTGAATCCTGAGCTCCAGAAGGTCAGACTCACAGCTGGCAAGAGCAGATGAAGATATAATCTTAGTGACGGAAGGGAGGTCTGACAGGAGTCAGAGACTAGAAACTGGTTGAATCTGATCTGAGAAAAGTGTCTGTGAAGAAACTAGTCTTACTTAAGCACAGATTGATCTTTAAGGAATAATGGGGAAAATCCAGATCAGCAGAGTGAGAGATCATTATACAGGTCTTCAAAACCTTGAAAAATGAATTTCTATATAGTTCAATAGATAATAGGGAGTCAATGGAAGTTCTCAAGGCAGGGAGTAATACGATTAAAGTATTACTTTGGAACTAATAGTGTGGTGATAATATGCAAGATAGATAATAAAATCTTAGTGTGATGTCTTCCAAGTTATGTGAGCAACAAGATAGCAGGTGATATTATGTGTGATCCCCATGACCTTTCAAACCTCTTGAAAACAGAAAGTGTAAGCCAAAGATAAAGCATATTTAACTGTGCCGATGGCCTAGGAGACCTAAAATCCAAAAAAAAAATTTAAAAATAGGAACTGATGCTCACTCAACCTGAGTTCATTCAGTATCCCTTCCCAACCTATCATACTATTGGCAGTGAAGCTACCTACAATCTATGGCTTATAAGAATCACATTAGGCAGCTAGGTGGTGCAGCAGATAGAGCTCTGGCTTTGGAGTCAGGAGACCCTGAGTTCAAATCTGGCCTCAGACATTTGAAACTTACTAGCTGTGTGACCCTGGGCAAGTCACTTAACCCCAATTGCCTCACCAAAAGCAAAAAAAAAGTTACATAAAAAAATACACAAAATAAAACTTATGGAATAGGAAAATGTTTATTCTTTATTAAGTGAATCAAAAAGAAGCAGGAGTTGAACAAAAGGATAAACAAGGAAACTATTTTTCTGAAATAAAGCATAGAAAACAATAATATCAGTAATAAACACATGCTCCAAATGACTTAACATCCATATTCATAAAGGAAACATATGAACTTTGAGAAAATATAGATAGTAACACAGTAGTGATGACAGCCTTCAAACCATTTTGGACAAGTCCGACAGAAAGATAAACAAAAGGGAAAGTTTGGAACTGAACAAATTTCTTAAGAAATCAGGGTCGAAAATGTATAGCATCTTATAAAGGGAACAGAAAGAGAATATACATATTTTTCTGTAGCATATGAAATGTTTACAGAAATTGACCATGAACTAGGACACAGATATATTGCAAATGCATGTAAAAAGGCAGAAATAGTTAATAATCCTTTATAGACTATAGTGTAATAAAATATTTATTGATACAGACACTACAAAGATACAGACCAAAATGAATAACAATGAAATCTTAAATTATGAATGTATGAGACAATAGTTCAAAGAAACACTTAATTATTATATAAATGAAAATGATAGTGATGGAAAAACATATCTAAATTTCTGGCTGTAGCTAAATCAGTCCTCAGACAAAAACTAATCATATCTTTATAATCATACACCAGCAAAATAGAAAAGAGAGATTTAATGAACTTAATATATTTAAAAAATAAAGAAATAACAAAACACTACTTCAAATAACACAAAAGAGAAAATATTACAAATTAGAAGGGAAAATTGGTAAATTGGAAACAAAATACCCATAGACATGATGAATTAAACTGAAAGTTGTTTCTTTAAAAAGACTAATAGAATTGATAAATCTTTAGCTAATCTTATTAAAAAGGAGACAGTAGAAAATCAAGGTGAAATCACAGAAAAACAAGAAAAAAAGGAATAATCTGAACACATAATGCATATTTTTATGCTAACAAAACTGAGAACACAAAAGAAATTGAGGAATACCTTCAAAAATTAAAATATTCTAACTCTTAAATTTGTTGTTCAGTCATTTCAGTTGTATCCAACTCTTCACGACCCCTTTTAAGGTTTGTTTTACAAAAATGCTGCAGTGTTTTACCGTTTCTCTCTCCAGTTCATTTTACAGATGAGGAATCTGAGACAAACAGTGACTTGCCTAGGGTCACATAGCTAGTAAGTGCCTAAGGCCAGATTTGAACTCAGGAAGAAGAGTCTTCTTGACTCCAGGGCCAGTGCTCTATCCACTGTGCAATCTAGCTGGACTAGTCTATCTTAATGTGATGTTAGAAAAGGAAATACCTCTATCTATAAGGGAACTACCAAAGAAAAAATAGTTCTGGTCCCAATGGATTGTTAGAACTCAATCAAACTTTTAAAAGAAGTTATTCTCATACTTAAAAATTTAGAAAGAGCTCTATCAAAATCCTTTAATGAGAAAAATATATTTTCCGATACCTGAACCTGGGAAAGATAAATTACATTAAAAATCTATAGATCAACATGATTAATGAACATTGACTCAAAAATTTTAAATAAAATCCTAACAAACAGATTATATAAATTTATACATGAAATCATTATGATCAAGTGGGATTTATATCAGGGATGCAAGGATAGTCCATCATTGGGAAAACAACATAATGAATCATATAAAAAACCAAAACATCCTGAACCACATGATCAATCTCAATAGATGTAGAAAAAGCCTTTGACAAAGTACAAAATGTTTATGCCTAAACCCTACAAAGTACAGACTTAGAGAGGATTTTTACAATATTTAATATCATAAAAATCTATTTAAAACAAAAGCAAACATCATATGTGATGGGGATACATTAGAACCCTTTCCAAAAACTTGAGTGAAACACAGATGTTCACTCTCTCTGCTATTATTTGATATCATTCTAGCAATACTAGCAATAGCAAAAAGACAAAAGAATGAAATTAAAAGAATAAAGATAGGCAAAGAGGAGATAAAACTTTCCCTGACTGCTGATGATATGCTGTTTTACATTTAAAATCATAGAGAATCATCTAAGTTACTAATAGAGAGAATTAGTAGCATTAGTAACATCACATGCTACAAAATAAATCCTAAAAAATAAATAGCATGTCTGTATAATAATAACAAAACACATGAAAGAATAATAACAAGGAAATCTCATGCCAGAGAACTACAGAAAAAATAAAGTACATGGTATCTAAGGATCTACCTCCCACCCTCTCCCCCCCCAAAAAAAAACACAGACAAAGGTTTGATTAGTTTTAATTACAAAATGTTCCATGAAGAAATAAAATAGCTTGAAGACTATTTAATGTCCATGGCTAGGCTGTGCCAATAAAAATTTAAAATGACAATACTACCAAAATTACCAAATTAATTTACACTTTTAATCCTATGCCAATAAAATTGCCACAGGGTACTTTATAGAACTTAATAATGTAATACACATATGTATACACACACACACATATACATATGTGTATCTGAGTTTGTGTGTATAAACTAAGTTCATTTGGAGAAAAAATAAAAGATCTAGAATATCAAGGGAAATGATATTTTTAAAAAGTAAAGACAAAAGTATAGTAACCCTTTTAGACTTCCAGCTATTTTATAGAATCAGTAGTCATCAAAACCATATGGTATTAGTTAAAAGAATTGATAAATTAATGGAACACACTAGACAGAGGAGATTAAGAAACAGTAAAACTTAATAGCCTGGTGTTTGATAAAGTGGAAAACATACATGACCTAGGGAAAAACTCCCTATTTGGTAAAAACTGTATGGAAAACTAGAAAGCAGTCTGGCAGAAATTAGAGTTACACTAACACCTTATACCAAACTCTACAATACATTCTAAGAGGATATGTGGAAGATCATATTATAAAAATGTTAGAAGAGAATCAGATCATATACCTCTCACAGCTATGTGTGGGAAGTGTATTCTTAACAAGAGATGAGACAATTACAAAAGATGAAATAGATACCTTTAATTGCATGAAAGTGGAAAATTTCTACAGAGACAACATTAATACATCCTTGAAAAGAAGGTAAATAGTTGAATGGGTAAAAAAGAATCTTTGTATCAAATTTCTCTTGTGAGGTTTTTCTATCTATGTAAATGACAAAGAAACATATGTGGCTAATATGTTTCCCAATAGATATATGGTCAAAGGATACAAACAAATAGTTCTTAAAAGAAGAACTGGAAAGTATTTGCAACCACATGAAAAAATGCTCCAAATTATTAATAAGAGAAATGCAAATCAAAACAACCCAAAGATTTTACCTCACTTCCTGAAAACTGGTAAAAATGACAAAAAATGTCAACAATCAGTGTTGGAGGGGTTGTAGAAAGACTTGTTGTTTAGTCATTTCAGCTGTGTCCAACTCTTCATGACCGTATTTGGGGTTTCCTTGGCAAAGATACTGAAGTGGTTAGCCAATTCCTTCTCCAGATCATTTTGCAGATGAGAAAACTGAAGCAAACAGGGTTAATTGAGTTGCTTAATGTCACATAGCTAAAAAGTGTTTGAGGTCAGAACGGAACGCAGGTCTTCCTGACTCCAGGCCCAGCACTAGCGCCACCTAGGTGCACTAATACATTATTGGTGGAGTTGTGAAATGGTACAATTTTGGAAAGCAATTTGAAAATTGTTTTTCAAATAAGGAGGCTAAATGTCCATACCTTTTGAATCAGAGACTCAGTGTCTGGGGTTATACCCTAAGTAAGCCATTAATCAGAAAAAAAGTTTCCATATTCACCAAAACATTTGATAGCAGCACTTTTTGTGATAGTTACAAATTGGAAGTGAAGTAGATGCCCATCGATTGAGGAATGACTAAATAAATTGTGGTACATGGATGTAATGGAATATTGCTTTACAGTAAGAAGTAATGTTTATGAGGAATACAGAGAAACGTGGAAGGAGTTATTATCAACTGATGCAGAATAAAGCAGAACCTGGGAAAACAATATACACAGTGACTTTAATGTAAATGGAAAGAACAATTACACATCAAAAAATCAAAAGTAAATGCAACAAAATTATAAAGATCAAATGGGAATCAAGTAAAGAAATATGAGAAGATACCCCTAATCTACCCTTTTATCAATGTGGGAGGTCTTGAATTGGTATACATTACACTTATTTTCAGACTAAACAATGTATCAATCAATTGTGTTGTCTTATTTTTTCCTTTCCCAAAATATTCTGTCATATGGGATGGCTCTCTTGGAGGGAGGGAAGAAGGGGTACATGGGATGGATATGTAAGATAGAAAAAAAACCAATTAAAATTTATGTAAGAACACCTTAGTTCACATAAAAGTTTTCAATGTGTTTTTCACATGCATTCAACTGGATTCACCTTGTATTTGTTCAGCCTTGGTGATTTGTAAAACATAGCTCAAGACTTTCTGCTACATATAAAGATGCATAAGACACAGTCTCTGCCCTCAGGTTCTGACTGTCTAGTGGGGCATGGTGGCAGTGCTCTGACTTCCTCTCTTCTCTCTCTTAGAAAGTTTCTGCAGTCTAATTTCCAACCTATCATTCAATAGAGATTTATCTCTCCAAAGTTACCAGTGCTATCTTGATTACCAAATCTAATAGCCTTTTTTAATACTTATTTTTGTTGAATTTTTTGCAACTTTTGACATTGTTGATCATTATCTTCTGAATATTCTCTTCTCTATAGAAACTTGTGACATTTTTCTCTCCTGGTTTTTGTTGTAGTTCGCACTGAGCACTGTTTCTCAGACTTCTTTATTCAAACTTCATCAATGTCACACCAACTAAACCTTCTCTAATATCTCAATAAACACTGTTTGTTATCTCATCAGCTTTTGTGGGTTCAGTGATTATCTCTAGGCAGATAATTTTCAAATCAATACAACCAGCCTAAGTCTTTGTCCTAAGCTACAATATTGCATCACCAAAGGCCTTTCGGGCTTCTTGAACTTGATGTCCTGTAGACAAGTCAAACTCAACATGTGAAAAATTGTACTCATTACCTCCACTCTACCCTAAACATTCCAATCATTGTTGTTAAAGTGACCCACATCCTTCCTGTCACACAGACTTAAAACCTTCTTGACATCTTCTACTTCTCACTCCCACTCACTTGACAAGTCCTATTTGTTGTAAAATTTTGTTGTTTCTACCTTCATAACATTTTTTCCTATCCTCTTTTCTCCACATGATTTCTTTTCTAGTCTAAATCTCCAGAGTATCCCTGTCTCAAATCTCAGTGTGCCCCAATCCATCATCCAATCAACTGCCAAAGTGATTTACTTAAAGCATAGGCTTGACCATGCTATCCCCCTTTTTCTACAAATTCCAGTGACCATTATTTTCTGGATTAAATATAAAATATATATTTTTGCATTTAAAGCCTTAACTACCTTTCTAGACTTGATGTAATTAACTCTCATTCATGCATTCTATAATCCAATTACATTGGTCTACTTATTTTCTCTTCACACATAACACTTCATTTCCTGACTCTGTGCAATGCTTACCTTCCATGTCTGGAATAATCTTCTTCCTAACCCTTTTCTCTTAGCCTTCCTGGCTTTCATAATGCTAATTAGCATTAGCCCTGACTTATTCAACATCTTTCCAAAACATCTTGTTTTTAGTACCTTTTCTTTTTAGATAATCTCCCATATAGCTTTTACACACACGCACACTACATATATATGCACATATACACATACACATGTATATATAATATACATGGTATATAATATATACATACATATGTATATGTGTGTATATACATATATGTATTTGTGTGTATATG
Organism: Vombatus ursinus; assembly: GCF_900497805.2. Lineage (NCBI taxonomy): Eukaryota > Metazoa > Chordata > Mammalia > Diprotodontia > Vombatidae > Vombatus > Vombatus ursinus. The sequence continues at coordinate 186,136 of NW_020947122.1, forward strand.
TATATATAGTTATAGTTGTATATATAGTTATAGTTATAGTTACAGTTATCTACACTTTTTCTCCTCCATTAGAGTGTGAGTCCTTTGAGGGCAGGGATAGAATTTTCACTTTTCTTTGTGTCTCTATCAATTGGCACATGCTAAGGACTTAATAAATGCATGTTACCTGGCTGAAACAAACAACTATAGTTATTTAAATATAGTTATTGAGTATGTTAAGTCTAGCACTTACAGCTATTCAAGGACTAATACAATTTTCTGCAGAGAGTGTTATTAAGTCATTTTTCAGTTGCATTTGACTCTCTATGACCCCATTTGGTGTTTTCTAGGCATAGATACTGGAGTGGTCTGCAAATTCCTTTTTTATTTTTTTAATTATTTATTTTTTATTAATTTATTTTGATTTATTAACAATCTCTTTCATATGCTTTTGAGTTTTACATTTTTCTCTCCCTTCCTCCACTTCCCTTCCCAAGAAGGCATGCAATCTGATATAGGCTCTACATATATGTTCCTATTAAACATATTTTCACTTTAGTCATGTTGTAAGGAAGAACTAGAACCAATAAGAGGAACCAGGAAAGAAGAAAGAAAACAAAAAAAGGAGAGAAAAATAGCAAATATTATGCTTTGATCTTCATTCAAATTCCATAGTTCTTTCTTTGAATGTGGGTAACATTTTTCATCATAAGACTTTTGGAGATGTCTTAGATCCTTGCATTGCTGAGAAGGGCTAAGTCTATCAAAGTTAGTCATCATACAATGTGGCTGTTACTGTTTACAACATTCTCCTGGTTCTGTTCACTTCACTCAGCATCAGTCCATACAAGTCTTTCCTTGTTTTTTTTTTTTTTTATGAAGTCTGTCTGATCATCATTTTGTATAGAACAATAATATTCCATTACATTCATATACCACAACTGTTTTAGCCATTCCCCAATTGATGGGCATCCTCTCAATTTGCAATTCTTTGCCACCACAAAAAGACCTGTTACAAATATTTTTTGTACATGTGGGTTCTTTTCCCATTTGTTTGATCTCTTTGGGTTACAGTCCTAGAAGTGGAATTGCTGGGTCAAAGGGTATGCACATTTGTATAGCCCTTTGGTCAGAGTTTTAAATTGCTCTCCAGAACGGTTGGATCATTTCATAACTCTACCAACAATGCATTAGTGTTCCAATTTGCCCACATCTTCTCCAACATTGATCATTTTCCTGTTTTATCATGCTGGCCAATCTGATATGTGTGATGCGGTACCTCAGAATTGTTTTGATTTGCATTTCTCTAATCAATCATGCTTTAGAGCATTTTTTCATATGACTATAGATGGCTTTAATTTCTTCATCTGAGAACTGCCTGCTCATATCCTTTGACCATTTATCAATTGGGGAATAACTTGTATTCTTATACGTTTGACTTAATTCTCTATATATTTTAGAAATGTGGTCCTTATCAGAGACACTGGCTGTAAAAATTCCCAGTTTTCTACTTCCCTCCTAATCTTGGTTGCATTGGCTTTGTTTGTGCAAAATCTTTTCAATTTAATGTAATAAAAATTATCCATTTTGCATTTTGTAAGGTTCTCTATCTCTTCTTTGGTCATGAATTCTTTTGTTTTTCATAAATCTGACAGGTAAACCATTCTTTGCTCTTCCAGTTTGCTTATAGTATCATCCATGTTTCCAGATACTACATTAAAAACTAGTGTAAACTTTTTTTATTTCCCTCCTAGGAGCTTTTCACTTCAAAGGTAATTTTTGTAGTTTTGTACATTTAAAAAGTATTGAGGGTTTTATTATGTTTACCTCAGGGATCTGAAAAAATCAGCTAAATATCCTTTAAAAATTAATGAAAATCATCTTGCCATCCAATTTCTGTACATTATCAAGAGGAAACCGTCACCTCATCATTTACCCTACAAAGCAAACACTGGTGAACCTCCCTGACTATGGCTTCATTTGTATCCAAAATCATTCATGTTTTTATATATACTTGTGACCTTAGGTATATTAGTGGGCACATAAACCTTACAAAGCCCCAATTTGTAAGCATCATGCTTCTCACTGGTTCTTTAGATTAATCAATCAACAACCATTAATTAAGCACCTACTATGTGTTAGGTACTGTACTTGGTTCTGAAGATCCCAGTACATTAGGTAGAAATTCCTTTCTTTCAAGGAGCTCACATTCCATATATATTTGACAGTGTTGTATGTCAACCCCTGCAATGGCTCCTTCTTTCATATTTCATTTCTTTTCCTCCATAATGATCAATCTGAGTTATGATATTGAAACACATGTTGACAATAACTGAAAGATACTGACACCAAAAATAACTTTTTGCATAATTTACCAACTCTTCAAAAATTTTTAGTGAACTGCTAGGATGTAACAAAACCTGCTTTGGGTGAATCAAGTTGCATCAAAGTGGTCTTATTTATTCACATATTTAGGACAGGCAGTTTGTGCATTTAGTAGTCCACAATGGGTAGCCAGTTCTAAATGCATCAGTTCCTATAGCATATGTATGCTAAGCAGGCCAGAGTCACTATCCAGATGGCAAATCCATTGCTTTGCCAATTTATCCAGATGTTGCCTCCACTCTGGTATTTGTACCACTACTATCTGTCACCATAAACCAAGCTCAGATTAATTTCTCTTTTCAGGAAGATCATGGAAATTAGGTTCAAACTTTAAAGAGTAATTAGAGACAAGAAAGGTTTTGAGCATTTTTCCTTGGTTCTTGAAGCTAGAATAGCTTTCTTATATTCACTGACATGTTTTTTACCTTGTATTATTATCCCAACAAGACAAACAAGTCACAGAAGACCAACTCCAAATTAGGAAAGAGGAGAGGCAGAGAAAAGGGGAACAAAAGCCTTTCAAAAATAAATATTTTGAAAGCACCAAAACTTTTTTGTCATACTAGATCAGTTTGAACCTCTCTATCCCTACTTATAGTTTGATTTTATATCATAAGTATTTACTTTCATGGTAGATCTGCCACTAGGAACAATTTCATTAATTGTATTGTTCCCTCCTGAAGTCTTATTCTTAGACAAATTTATCAGTAGGATCATATGTATTGTCCAGTAAGATTTTGCTTAGACAGGAAACTAGAGCAGTTCATGTACACATGCAGTGGTCTCTACATGTTCTCATTTTCTCATACCTAGTTCCTAGGCTAACTCTCTTCTACATTTTTATTGTCATAGGTGAAATAGGATGGTTATGAAATAAATAACCCAAGTACACTATGCTGAAAAAAACTAACTTTTCTCTAGCTAAGATGACCTAGCAAAAATCATGAGTGTGAAGAGTATGGGCCATGTTTACCTGTCTGGCTCAAGCTCTATCTATTCCTTTGGCTACAGAGAAACAATGCAATATGGCCATACTTGTCCAAAGGCCTAAGCCCTTCTTCTCAACACATCCTGGAGATTTTACACTGGTATATAAAAATTACAAACAGCGTAGTCTGTCTTAAATCAGAAGAGAGTCTCTGATTTCAGTTTATTCTGTTGAGGGGTTCCAGTTCTTATCAGAATGGCTCCAAATGGCTAGACCTGATAAAATTTTCCAGTTCCAGTTAATTTTAGCTAATCTGTGTCTTTGAAGAAAAAGGATAAAATACAAACCTTGAAGTCAGGGACTATTTAATTTTTATTTTTGTACACGCAACACTAGCACAATGCTCATTTAATTGAATTGCTATCCATTAGTGTACCTGTGGAACCATGGCTATAGCTATATATCATGCCATTAACTCAGGCTACCGAGTTCAGGGAAGATAGCTCTGTAGAGAAGGGAGGTCAGTAAGTATCAAATATATGTTTTAGGAGCAACTAACAAATTAAAAAGCAATGCTGCTCTGTTTCTAGTCTCCTGAATGGAATTGCTGGTGGTTTCCAACCAGAGAATATTGAGATTTAGAGGTTCAAGGGAATTTGATAATTACTTAGTCTAATACACTTATATTATAGATGAGGAAACTGAGACCTAAAGAAATAAAATGGTTTGTCCAAAGTCCCCCAGCTAGCAAAAAAAAGGAGCTATGATAATAATCCCTGGCTTTGTACAGTTATCTTTCCATTTAATCATGATTTTGACATGGAAAAAATATGTTTTAGCTAATTCCCCAGTGATTATTCATTAAAGTTCTTTTGAAGGACAGTAAATAAGGAAGAAGAGAACACAAATAAACTTTTTGACATGATATTCTGCTATAGGTTATACTTTGCAAACCAACAGCCTGAAAATAATAAGTGTAATTTACAAACCAGGTTTGCCATCCCAATACAAATCATGGTTTGTTTATGGTTTAAAAAGGTGGGTGGGAGCTCCTGACTTTCAAGCTTACAAGCTGCTGAGTTTAGGAAAATGCAAAATCTGAAAATGCCAAAAGGATCAACTTTTTATTCATTTGAAAAGGGAATGATTAGTTAACTTTGGCTCAATGTTAATAGCACCCAAAGCAAGGGGGAAAATGGTTATCTAAATCTGGTGTAATGGTAGGGACAGAGCCAAGAACTGCTTCATGTAGATTCAAAGGTGATTTCCAAATATCACATGGTATTAGGGATATATTATGAAGAGGAAGAAGTAGAAATCTTAGTGCACAGTGAGCAACATGCTTCTTCATGAAGACAACAGAGCAGTAATTAAAATATTTGAATGATATTTTGAAAGATTTACATCATGTATATTGTTAAAAAACATTATCATTATTATCATTGGTGTCATATTTATTATCATTATTACATCAGTATTTAAGTGACTGGCTACAATACAAGCAAAAACATTTACATCAAAAAAAATCTTTTCTCAATTTTCTCAAGTTCATCCATCAATATACATACATTGCAAGAGGTAAGGAGTTGGTTACAGAAATGAACAGGAGGAATAAAGTGAGCTGTGTGGCCTCTGGGAAACTGCCATGTTCTTTTAATGAACCCAAGCTTCTCTCTGAAACAAAGGTGTATCTTTTTCATACCAAAATTTTTTGACAATGTTATATGGCTACAAATCATGAGCACTATGGTCTCAGAAAAAATGAAGATCAATGGAGAGGCAAATGGTGGCGTAAGTAGGCTAAAATATATTGCTAATGTGGAATGATAAGTACAACAAAAAGGACATCAGCAAAGAAGTACATGACTGTAAAAGAAGATGAGCTGGTCACATAACAACAATGTGTGATAATAAATGGATAGCCTCTATAATTGGACATGAAAAACAAACAAACAAACAAAACAAAACAAAACCTAGAAGAGGACCCTAGCACATTGGATGGACTCCTGTAACAAACTTATTAGGAGTGCATTAACAAGAGTTGTGAGATCAGATAGGTATCAGTGATCTACATACATTTACTCCATTGAAGGTACTACATGGATTGATGATATGATATATTCATTGGAGTATTGAAATACTGGGATCTCAACTTGCATTTAAATCCAAAATGTGAATTGTCTTGGTTTGAAGAAAATTTAGCAGATTTTTCAAAGAAAATAACTTTTTAAAAATGTAAAAAAAGCATTATAAGTCTATCAAATTTCTACCTTCATTGTGAAGAATAACAAGGGAAATCATGGCATTGTTTTCCAAACCCAATTCTTATTCTAGAGTAATGGAAATTGGATTATGATTAATAGTTTTCTTTCATATTGTAAATTAATTATATCTAATAGAAATGAATGACTGACTATCTATAATGTAGAAACAAAATAAATTAATTATTTATATTACATTATTTCATCCCATTTTTGTATAGGAGAATCTACTGTTTAATTTTAAGTCTCCTTTAAGTAAAACTCTTTGAAAGAGAGTTAGTGTGGCTAATGAAATTTCTGAGTTTCCAGCTATAGGAATTGTCAATGTATACTAAAAATCTTCTCCTTGGAAAGGCTGAAGAAAACTTGAAGGAAGAATTTTGTCACAGTGCCTAAGGGATAAATCAAGCTCTAGGGGGCATAATTTGCAAATACAACCCAATTTCAGAGACAGCAAACCTCATAATGCATATGTAAAGAAAAAAAAAGTGATTCAAGAAAAGCATTCTTTTTTATTAGAATGTTTGTTATATGAGAATTAATATATTCCCTAAGGTTCTAATTAATTTTCTATTGTAGAAGCATCAGTAATTTAGTCGCTTAAGCTGACCATGACCTAATTGGAAGAAAATGGAAAGATCAGTACAAATGTATTCCTACTTCTCAACTGCCCTTCAAAAACAAAACAAAACCAAAAAACCTTAAAACACATGTTCCATTGAACATGAGTCAGAAGTATTATCTCTTGTTAAAAAATAGAGAATCATTATATAACTTGAGCAATTATTCATATTGGAAACTAAATTCAATTGGTTGAAACAGATAATGGGCTATTACATATTATCATAGTCTTAAAACAGTGGGAATCAGCCTCCATTCCAAATATTGAATACTAAACTTGGACACATTATATACCCAGATGATAGGACAGCTACATCAGCAGATTGCCACTTTAAATAGCTTTTTGGGTAGAATGTACCTCCTCATGTTGAATACTTCAGGTTTCTCCAGATAAAAACAAAACAAAACAAAACAAAAAAACTCCCCAAATCTAAAATGAACCTTAAAAAAGTAATTAATCTTCTATTAATGATGAATTATCCCCTTATCTTAGAATATAAGCTAGTAGGTTATAGAGACCAAGCTATATCATACACCTACTGATGCAGCAAATAGTTCACATTTGTATAACACTTTATGGATTGCAAAATATCTCTATTATCTCTCTCTCTCTCTCTCTCTCCCTCTCTCTCTAACTTGAATTCTATCATCTCTTTCTAACTAAGGCTATCTCTATAATTGTATTTATTTGTATCTGAATCATATTGATATAGATATATGGATAGAAAGATATATGCATGTATAGGGTACATTGAATACACCCAAACATATAGAAGAACATATGTATATAAGTATATGTGCTTGTGTATATGTATAATTATCTCATTTAATCTTCACATCAACCAACCCTATGAGGTAGATGCCTATTATCCTCATCTTGTGGATGAGCAAAATGAAAATCATACCAGTTAAGAAACCTGCTTAGGATCATGCAGCTATTATTGCTTGAAGCAGAATTCAGACCCAGGTCTTTGTGGCTCAAGGTAATACTCTATTGCAATCTATCCATTTTGCCATGCTATTTTGTTTTCTAGAACTGCTACTACACTGTAGGTATTTTGAAAAAAGATGTGGTTTATCTTTCTTCTGCAGATGAAAGAAACAAGTGATTAAGTGTGTTACTGTGGGACTCCTTATAATAATTAAAATAAGAGGAAAAAAAAAACCTTTTCCTTTGCTTTCTTGTCCAAGAACTTATGCATATACACACATGGTCTTCCAGGTCCCAGTGATGTACTCTGTACATGTTTTGACTTGGAACATGCTGTGTATGAATTGTGGTATTTGCTACCACTGATGAACTCTGCTGATAAATGTACTGTGGGCTAAAGAGACAACATGAAGCAGTGGAAATAACAACTGATCTGGAGACAGAGGACTCTGTTCTAATTTTACCTGAGGTGGATTATATGTTTGTCAACATACTGATGTTTCCTGGCCAGAAAAGCCTTCTTTTAATTGTATCGACAATTATAAGGTCAGAGGAGTTACACACTATGGAGGAGTGAACAAGGTTTTATCTTGGAAAACCTTGGAGAATTAGGGAAAAGAAGGCTTCCCTCTATGACTTGATAAAGCATTCTTTTGGGCCCTGTTTAGTGAAAAGGTGAAAAAAATCAACCTCCCTGTTGTTCTGACTTTCTGTCACTAGGCTAAATAGTCTACAAAACAAATGACAAGAGAAAGAAGTGGATACAACCACATCTTTTTTTTTTTTTTTTTTTGTAGAGATAGGACACAAAATGGAAAGTTGACGAGGTGAGCAATGAAGGAATTCGGTTCCGTAAGATAAGACTCAATTACTGAGTATGTGAAGGACTAGAAACAGGTGAGTGGCAGTGCTCTCTGAAATTACTGTTCATTCTTTGCTGATGAGAAACTCCTTAAAATAGGGGACCATATTTATCTACTGTGCTGAATAAGTGAAACAATCTTGTCTCTTCAATTATTGCTGAAAAATATCAAATAGCATTTTTTCTTGTGAAGATTTGCTCTAGGTTACTTTCTCATTTCAAAAGTTTTATGTGAAATCTCTTAGAAAGATGGTCTTAGACTAAGTTTTCAAAGTATTTAAGAGGCAAATAACTTGCCAAAGGTCATGCTGTATGTGTCAGAAGTGGGATTCAAACTCAAGTCTTCCTGAAACTATTCCAGATCTTTATCCACTATGCTACACTGGCTCTAATTTAGTACAAACTCCAATTAAACCGTGGAGAAAAAATAAAGAATAGATTACACGTTTATTTTGTACTAATGGTGCAACTATTGCAACACATCAGTGCAGGCTGCAAAATATATTTGACCTGATAAATACCCAACCCGACATGAACAGATGACCAAAATTATATATCAGAAGCATGGCATTTTTTAAGGACTGAAAGTAATGTGACATTACAAATCCCTATATTGTAAACACTGACCTCAACTAGAGTTGTATTGAAGATGTTTTCAAATAAGCCTATAAAAGATGAGCTTTCAGCCTGATCCTTTTAGTCAGCTACAAAAGTAGTTGTTTTATCTACTTATGCAACAGTCCACATACAGAATAGCAGCATGAGACTTGTCCCAGAACTGTTTTTTTCCCCTGAACCACAAAGGAAAAGATGAGGAAAGGGGAGAAAGTAAAAGAAAATTAGCATTTATTAAATGCCCACTATGTTCTAAGTGCTTTACAAATATCTAATTTCATGAGAAGAATGAGAGAATATTATCAATAATTATATAATAACATATCTGGGAGTAATCAGAGCATCCCTGATCAATTTAGTGCCCTCAACCCACTTGATGGATTTATACAATATCAGGAACATGTAACACAAAAAAATGGAATGGTAAGGATTTGGTTGTTTTAGCCTCTGAATGGATGCATTCTCAGCTTGTAAAGAGAATTAAAGTTTGAATGGGTCACAGGCCGAGAGATCTATTCACAGATTATAAAGGATATAATATAAGAAGTAGACCGTACCTGTTCTTTGCTCACGAGAAGCTCCCTGAAACAAATGTTACTGCTTTCAGGCTTTAATGAATCGATGTAAAGGAAGTGCAAAGAAGTTTTTAAACTCCTTTAGGAACGTGAAAAAGGTCATCAATCAATTTAAGAAGAGTATAGGACCTTGCTAAATGGATGAAGGCAACTGATATAGCCCTGGAAGCTTCTAGTGTTAAGAGTATCAGGCATGTCCCTTAGGCCAATATAACAAAGACAGCTAGCCAGCTCTATAGTTAGTTGAGAGGCATTTTACAGTTGAGAAGAGAGTGAGCTACAAAGGAAGAACCCAGGCTTGGGGAGGGGAAAATTCATTGCATTATCTCTTAAATCTCTTTTAATGGGAAAAGAAGAGGGAGAGGAGATGATTTTTTTTCTCTCTTACCATAACCCTCATCAGCAATGGTGTCATGCATTCTAGCAGCTTGCTCAGTAGGAGACACCACGCCCAGCAGACAGCAGGCCCAAAGAGACTATCTGTTCTATTAAGGTTAGTCACAGAAATAAGTAGGCAGGTAAACTAGCAAAGCAACATACTCATCATATGTGCTGCACCTAGGAGGCACAGAGTGAGGTTATTATGTGAAAAAGAAAGACATTGGGACACTGTAGTGCCAGAGATAATATCTCCCAATGTGTGCTTTTCCTATTATATGCCTATCTGCTAGAATATTCTCTTTCCCCTCGCTCTTTCCACTGATATTGCATGCATTTGTAGGAGTGCATGACCCAGCTTTATGGGGGTGATTTTTTATAGACACTGCTCTTATTATTCCATTTTAATAAATGCCTTTTCTTTGAGCTATTTGTGTCTGGCTAATCTTGAATCAGTTTGGGCTTGTAAGCTATAATTTTAGAAATATGGATGCTGAAGATGAAGCAGTGGTAGTTGTTCTTTTGGGTGGAGGGGTGGGGGCAACCTTAAAGTGCACCTTTTGTGGATAGACCCAGAAAAGGGACATTATAACATTAATCTCAAAGTCCAATACATTGTCTATGTCTTGGAGTAGGGGACAGTGATAAGGCAGGCAATGTCTGCCAGGGTTATTCATAGTGGAAACTGTATACCCTGAGAATGATAACACAAGTGAAGGTTTGCTAGGAACCCTAAAATATTGATTATTTGGATTCTAGTGATGACTGATTGTTTTAGTATTGTGGCCAATGTGTTTGAGTTGCCCCTGTGAAGGTAAGATCTAAACAAGGTGGCATAGAGTTTCAGACTTGTCCTAGTAGAAACTGTTCTCATAATTAGCTCGATATGGAGAATAGTCCAGCAAATGCCATTTCTCTTCATGTTTGTGTAACAAAAGAGGGTAGGATGCATTGGAAGACATAATAGATACCCATAACATACCTACTTGGAAATATTTCAGAGCAGGTGGTGCTCGGCATTAAAGTAAACAAACCACAAGAGCTCCTGGGGAGAGAAAGCATGGCACAAAAATTAAGGGAAAACAGAGAGGTGAGGAACAAAGTAGGGGGAGTTTCAAACAGAAATGAGAGTAACAAAGTTTAGACATACTATTTCCAGGCTTGTCTGTGTGCCATGAAGTCTAGGTTTAAAAAAAATTTGAATAAACTAAAAATATGTTGGAGAAGAAGCTAAAAAGTCATTTTTGTGGAACATAAGAACACTAAAAGAGGGAGATTGAAAGGTTTCATTGATGGGGAGGGGAAAATGTGAAGGAGGCTTCAAACCTTACTCTCTCTTTCTCCTACACACACACACACACACACACACACACATACATATACATATACATATACATACACATAAAGTAGTAGTATTGAAAGTGCTATATCTTGAAGTGAACAGGAATCAAGAAAAGGCCCAAAATTAAAATTGTTGTTGATTACTTAGGAAGGCTTTCTTTGACAATAACCATCTCCTTTCTAACTGGCCTCTCTTCCTATTTGATTTGTTCCAATATTTGTCACATCACAGTTATTTCCATGGTGATGAATTGGGATATTGCAAACACTAACTGAATCAGGCAGGAGGGAGAAGCTGATTAGGAAAGAAAGAGCTTCTGTTCGCACACAAATAACATGGTAATCATCAATTATGATAAACTTTAAAGGAAAATGAATGCTTGATATAAAAGGGGATCTAATGACCACATCTGATTTTTAAAAAGAAGAGGAAATTGATAACTAAACTTTTCAAAGGCTATAAATGCATTAAATGCAACAATCTGCAATCAAATATTAAATCACCATCTTATTAGTCCTGCTGTCATGGATTGCAAGATGAGGAATAGTATTATTTCTGCCTAGGAAGAAAATAGAATGTCTTTTAAAGAGCTTGCAAGCTAGTTGATTTTTTTAAAGGGAAAAACCTAAATAAATTAGTGTTTGCTCTTTTTATCCTTTGAAACATTTAAAGGAGGAATCTATTCTCTATATCATTTAATAAAATTATGGTAATTCATTAGGTAATTTATTTGATCACTTGACAGAAACTTACTCCTATTTGGAAACTGCTTCTTTTCCTCTGCCTCCTTATGTTTCATGTATTTTGCTTTGAAATAGATTACCCACAGAGGTATATGTAAAAATTGGAATTATATTGGATTAAATGCCAGCAGGTGAACATTAGAGTTATCCTCATTTTCCCTTATAGATAACTATATGAAGATTTTGATGGTATTTTGGATCATCACTTTCTAATATTTGTGACAAGAGCAGAGTTCTGTAGTCTACTTTATGTAGCTACACTAGTGGGCACAATGAGGACATTCAAAGCTATTATTAGATAACCTTGGTTTAATAAATTCAGCAGCCAGCGATTATCTTTTAAAAAATCTTGCCACAATCATATACGTATTGCTGGATGCCAATGACTAGATTCTCAAAACTCACACATACACACACACACACACACACACACACACATACACACACACAGAAATACGCTTTAATAATCTAAATTCAAGGAGTGGTGTAGACAAAGTGGATAGAAGATCATTGTATTTGGAGTCAGGACATCAATGTTCAAATCCCAGTTTTGACCATATCTACCTGCATGTAAGTGTTGAATTGAATGTTTTGCAAGCCTGTTTCTTGATATGTACAATGGGGAAAATCATACATTTAGTACTTACTTAGAATTGCTTTAAGAAAATTACTTTGTAAGCCAATGAAGTGGTTATTTTTATTAAATACACACATATACATATGTAGCTGTATATCTACATTATATATGTAGAAGCGATATACAAAACTATACATGGGTGTATCTTTTTATATACACAATACTTGTATGTAGCTATAGGTATATATACTTGCACATGTATAAATTTGTATACATGGATATGTATATGTTCAAATATACACATGGACAGCTTTGCATGCATGTATATACATATGTACTTATATAGATATATCTAGTTACATACATAGGCATACATGCACACGTAGATATTTTATTTTATATATACACATATACATAATTCACATATACATAATGCACATATATACACATAAATGTATGAATACATGCACTTTTCATATATATGTATACACATACATATTATATATGGTTGTTTCTATGTGTATGAATATATATATATGTATGTATGTATTAGGCAGTACTTAAGCATGCATAAACTTCATATGCTTACAAAGTATTTTTTTGCTTATAACTCCAGGTAGGGATTGCATGTATGTGCATTTGTATACACACATATACATGTATCATTAGCATTAACTTTAGTGTCAATAGTGTTGTTACATGTAAATATATGCACACATGCACACGTGCATATTTATATAGGCACAATACACATACCCATGTGTATGCATGTATGTGCACACACATGTATAGCATTATACACACATGTGTGCATAAACACAATACATACATTTTGCCTTTTCCTCTTGGTCATTTTCTTAATGTAGGCTCAACTCAGAAATCATTACAGAATCTTTGATACTTAGCAACTTCTTAGCTTGTCAATGTCCCTTCTAAAATATGGTCCCAAGAATAGAAAAAAAAATGACTTTAAATAGATGGTTGATAAATATCTAAAAAAGGAAGTAATGATTACAAAGAAACAATGAAGCTGCATGATTTCATCAAAAAGATATCATGCCAGACTATCTTCATTTCCTTTTGTGGCAGAATTACTAAACTAATAGATAAATAGAATGCTGTTCATATATTTTACCTGGATTTTGATCAAAAGTTTTGGTAAAATATTTCATACTATATTTGTGGAGAAGATGGGAAGATGTGGTTTAAATGATCATGTACTTAAATGAATTAAAAACTTGGTTGGCTACATTCAAAGAAAGACTAGGTTTTAATAGTTCAGTGCTGATGTTATGGGAGTTATCCAGTGATTTTGTCCATGGCTCTGTGCTATTAACATTTTTTTTATCAGTGACTTGGTTAAAGGCGTAGATGAAATACTCATTACACTTCCAAATTACAATTATCTAGGAGGTATAGCTCACTGATTGGATGATAGACTGAAGATCTCAAAGTATGCTGAAAGACTAAAACATTGGGTTGAATCTAACAATTTGAAATTCACAAATCTTCACAATGAACATAAAATTATTTTAAAACCAACTTTACAAGTATAGAATGGCAGAAACATGGATGATGGCAGTTATTCTGAAAAAAAAGTTTTGGGGACTTTAGCTGCCTACAAGGTAAGTTTGAATCAGTAATATGATGGGACAATTAAAAAAAAAGAAAAAGAAAAACTAATGTCATCTTGAGTTGGATTGAGAATAGCATTGCATATGAAAGTAAGGTGATGAGAAGTCCACTATACTCTGACTCATCAGACCTCATTTGGAGTATAGTGTTCAATTCTGGGCTCAAGGATTTAAGAAAGATGTCAATAAGCTGGATAAAGTATTCAGAGGAAGGCAACCAGGATAGTGGAGAGCCTGTGAAGACTGACTGAAACAACTAAGCATATTTAACTGGAAAGAGAAGACTCTGGGATATAAGAACTCTCTGTAAGTGTTGGAAGACATGCCCTATGGAAGAAGAGGGTGATTTAATTTGTTTATTCTTTGAAGGTAGAGCCAGGAGAAATAAGAATTTTCCAAGAGGCAAATTTAGGTTTGATGTCAGGAAAAATTTTATAATAGTACGAATAAAAGTGAAATGGACTGCCTTAAGATGTGGTGGAGCTTTGAGTTTTCAGATATTCAAGCAGAGACTAGATGACTGCTTGTTCAGCATGTTATAATGGAGATTTCTTTTGTATGTGAGTAGGACTAGATGGTTGCTAAAAGTCCCTTCCAAATCTCATATTATTCAGTGTAATGACAAAATACTCCCAATGCAATCTGACCAGAACAGGACAAAGATGGACTGTCACCTTCTTTGCAATGGTCATTATATTTCTATTAATGTGGCTTATAATTATATTATGGGAGCTAGGTGGTACAGTGGACAGAGCATTGGGCCTGGAATGAGGAAATTTAAATTGAAATTCGACCTCAGATACTTATTAGTTTTGTGACCATGACCCCAGACAAGTCATTAATCCTGTTTGCCTCAGTTTTCTCAACTGTATAATGAGTTGAAGAATGAAATGGCAAACCACTCCAGTATTTTTGCCAAGAAAACTCCAAATGGGGTCATGAAGGGTCAGACATGATAGAAATGACTGAACAATCACATGTAGAAGAACTACTAGGTTGATTAGGGGACACAAAAGCATATTTTTTTTCTAAACCACTTAAAGGAATCTGGGATGTTTGGCTTGTATGAGAAAAGATTAAGGGAACATGATAAATATATTTAAATTGCTATTATATGGGGGGAAATTGTAATTACTCTCATTGTGCAAAAAGGTAGAAATAGGGATAATGAGCAGAGGTTACAGGGATGATGATTTCAACTTAATGTTTAAAAGATCTTTATTATTAAAGTCCTGTTCCATTCCTTCATAGGATCAGAGAACCTAATATTATTGTATCATAGATTTAGAGATAAAAGAGAGCTTACAGGTCATCTCAAACAAAGACAAGTGACCCTAGGTTCTTGAAGGCTATTTCAGCAAAGCTGACTGAGCTCAAAAAGCTTTAAGTCAATTAGACAGTACAGCAAAATGTTATTAACTGCTAATTAACTATATTACATTGTATTTGAGCTCCATAGATATTAGAGATCCACATGTATGGGTGATGGTTTTCATTTGAACCCCAATTAGTTTTTAACAAAGAAGGCACAAACTTCCCCACTGAATCAATCAACCAATTACAGGTGTTAACTAGGTCCAAGCAAGTCCATAATCAGTCAAGGATTGAATGAAATGTTCTTCTTTCTGAAGATAAATAAGTCAAACCTGATCTATGTGACAGTCCTTCAAATATTCAGTCAGTTATGGGCTATGCAAAAAACTTTGACTCTTCTACTACATACTTCCATTGCCTTCAACCAGTTGTCATGTGATATGAAACTAAAGCCCTTCATTCTGTTTGCACTCCTCTGAACACTCCAACTTATCAATGACTGCCCTACAATGTGGCAGTCAGAACTAAACTGAGTACTATAAATGTAGCCTGACTACAACATAGTGCAACAGGACTCATTATACCTGGAAGCTCTGCCTCTCTTAATGTTGCCTAAAATTACATTACCTTCATTGACTGTCTCTATTAACTAAGATCATGAACTTGTTGAGAGCAAGGACTATCTTGTGCTTTTTTAGTATCCTCAATACTAAGTACAGTGCCTAGCACTTAGTAGGCTCTTAATAAATGTTTATTGACTGATATTCATATTGAGTCTGAAGTCCACTAAAACTTCTAAATTTTTTTACAAAAAAAAAAATGGCTCTCCATGGCTCTTTCACCATGATCAATACATTTCATTTATCCAATTAAACTTAGTTTTATTAAATTCAGCCTAATGTTCTAGACTAGAAATGTCTTTTTGTATCATGACAATATCACACAGTATTAGTTTTTTTGTTTTTTTTTTTTGGCTAGGTAATGGGATTAAGTGACTTGCCCAGGGTCACACAGCTAGTAAGTGTTATGTGTCTGAGGCTGGATTTCAACTCAGGTCTTCTTGAATCCAAGGCCGGTGCTCTATCCACTGTGCCACCTAGCGGCCCCACACACAGTATTAGTTATCCATTCTATATTTCTATTATCTCTAAATTTGATAATGATCTCATCTATACCTTTCCATGTCATGACTAAAATGAATGATATAAGAATAGGCAGAAACAGAAACTAAATCACAGAGAAAACACTTGATCTTAAAATAAAACTTATGAGCCAAGGAAAACACTAATTTTGAGCACAAGTTCATTTGCATGATATTACATAGCAAAATTGTATAAAATATGACCAATATTGTAGGACAATATTGCAGAAAGTGGTAGATAAGCAAGCCTGTAGAGAGGTTGGTATGAATTTTGAGTAAATCAGTATTCCCAAAAGTATTTTTAGATGAATCTAGAGGACAACAAATCAATATAAAATTGATCAGATTTACTAACGTTTCTTTATTGATCTATTCTAAGAATCAATGGAAGATTTGGACTTCATCTCAAGACCTGATGAACTACTGAAAAAAATAGAATTAAATGGTACCAAGTAATTGTGGATCCTTATGCCTATTTTCTCTTACTATAAAATATGGGAATGACCTATATGCATATCAAGAGAATCCTGACAAACTCCCAGGATATCTAGCACAATGTTCAGCAAACAGTAGTCCCTTAGTGAATGTTTGTTGAACTCATGAATTAACAAATGCATCAAACAACAACAATTAAGCTCTTAATATATGTCTAGGCCCTGGTAGGCATTGTGGAAGTCCAGCAAAGAAGTATAAGATATATCTCAAGTCCTCAATGAAATTATTACCTTAATACAGGAGACAAAACTAGCACACATATATCAGAACTAGAGAATAATCCAAAGTGGGATATAAATCCAGTGCTTGCATAAACATACTATAAATTTGGTAGGGATTTAGAGGACTAAGAAATTTCTATTTTTAGAAGCAGGATAGGATTATGGAATGTATATTGGACATAGAACAAAGAGAGACTTGGGTTTAGAAATCAACTCTGACACTTTCTAGGTGTGTGTTTTGGACATGTCACTTAGTTTCACATAAGCCTCAGTTTCTTCATCTGCTAAATGTTGATGATGATGCTTAAAAGCCTATCTCTCAAGGTAATAGCGAGGAAAGTACTTTGTAAACCTCAAAGTGCTATCACAAGCAGGAGTATTTTAACTGACCATTTTGGAGTTGGAAATTATGCTGGCAATTGACACTCAGCTAGGTAGAGGGTTTATGGAGGTATCAAGAATAAACATGGAAGTAGTGATGAGTATGGAATAATCCTAATAGTTCACAAAAATCCTATTCTGTTTTCTCTACTCTCCAGTCTTTGGTGGATTTAGTCATTCCCATGGCTGCATATATTATCTTAAACCTACGAATCCCAATGTTATATATGTTTCCTAGATCTTGGACCAGAAGTGCTCCTTTATGCCCTGGAGCTGCAACTCAGGACTGCTTGTGGACAATAGAGTTGCCAATCAGCACCAACTGTACCCAGTACCACCAAAGGGTTCCTTATAATCTCTTTCTGATTAGTTGACAGACCCATTTACTGTCTTTGGGCTGAGAGCTCCTGAAGCTGTTACTGCTGCCACTGTTATCTCAGCAGCCTCCAAGGTTCACTGCTGGTTCTGCTGCTGCTGTCTGGGCTGGCTCCAATCCAAGCGTCACAGATCTCTTCTGCTGACCTCTAAATTGTCTTAGGCTGGAAAAATGTCTCTTGCTGACTTTTCTTTTGGCTCTTCTATTCCAAAATTTGACTTGAGTTATTTTAAAGTTGTTTCATTGGTAATGTTAAGAGTTAAGCTGGGTTGCTGCCTGTACTCCATCATCTTGGCTCAGTTCTCAGGCCTCAGGGTCCTTAAACCCCTACTCTATACTTTCAACCTTGCTCATTTTACTAGCTCCCAGTTTCAATTATAACTATGCAGATGATTACCACATCTATATTGGAGCTCAGGAGAAAGACTAGGGCTGGATTTTGATAGACATGCAATCTCAACATGGCCAAAATAGAACTCATTATCTTTTCTTCTAAACCTTTCTATCTATCAAACTTTCCTATTACTATTAAAGGCACCATGACCCTTCCACTCAGCTAGCCTTGCAACTTAATTATCATTCTCTTCTCCTCGCTCACACACAACCCAGGTATCTAATTTGTTGCAAAACCGTATTACTTCTACCTTCGTATCTTTTGTATACCTCCCCTTCTCTCTACTTATATAGACACCACCAAGGCTATGCTGGCAAATGTTTAAAAACCGAATGTCCAAAAACAAAAACAAAAAAGGCAGGGACAATGACATACTTTTAAGTTTAATCTGTACTATGAACATTTTCTCTATTACTTTCTTAAATCAAGAAATCAACAAAACAATAAATCAAGCCCTGTTTTATAATATTTTTCAAATTTCCATGTTATAAATATTTGTTCATATTAAAAATTTAACAATCTACTCTCCCCAGTCCCTTTGAGCTAGCTCCAGTACAACAACTAGTCCCATAATTCATGTCCTCAACACTTTTCTCCTGGCATATTATCATAGTTTTCTAATTGATTTTCTTCCCTACTTTCAGGTTTAGTACTTATCACAATTATTGGCACATAGTAAACACTGATAAAAGCTTGTTGACTAACTGCTTAACTGGAACAGAATTCATTATGAGGAATAGTGGACATTAGGTTAAATATGTAGAGGTAGGAAGTCTTGAGAAATATTGATGCATATTAAAAAATTAGTGTAAATACTATCTGTTAAGAGTGGAAGTAAATGACATGGACAATGCTAGAAATATTAAATAAAACTGGCAAAAAACATTTATTTAAAAATTCTTCTATTTTCCAAGAGCAGATTGATACCAAGGACCCAATTTTCCTTGGAAATCAGCAAACCTGGACAACTTAGCAGATAAAATTAGAATATAAGGAGAAAATTCCCTAATTCAGAGCCATTACCTATCTGGCACCCTGAACTATATTGAACCTAAGTTCTACAAATGACCTCACATCATTTGTGGAATGAATCCTTTTATCCATTTACTAAAGGCATTTATACTACCCACAATAGTTCTGCATTCCACAGAAATCATCTGTCATTTAATGCAGCCTCTCACCAGTGGTGGTGAATCACTCAGGTTTAAAACACTGGAGTGTATGTTCTCTCATGTGTCTAGACAGCTCTGAATCTCAAGTACACATGTGATGTTGTTCAAACCTAAATTAGTATTCCAATATCGCAAACTTTATGCTCTTCTGTCACTCTTAAACTAGCAGTGTAATTATAAGCATCTACCTCCTGGTATTTATTATTAATAGGAAGATAATGAAGTGGGTGATTAAGCAGTTGCTAGTTACTCCTGTAATCACTGGACCAGCCCCCTGAGGAGCAGAGGTTCAATAACATGCCACCAAAGCGATAAAATCTTAATGAGTCATCAACTAGTTATGGATTGTGAAAATGAGCAAAGTTTACATTCCAATGATCAAAAAAGAGGAGGGTGAGGACAAAGGAAAAGATGCAGTAGAAGGTGAGGGGCATTTAATAGAAAAATGTAAAGGAATGCCCTAATTCTGTATAATACCATTTTACTTTCCACTCCCTTCCTTCACTCCACAAGCCCAGCCCACACATAGGCTTCTGATGCTCCAAGGCACACTTGATTAATTCACAGGGAGGGGTTTTTCTTCTCTCTTTCTCATAATGTTCCTTAGGTAGGGAGTGATTTATGGAAAGGATTTCCAAGCCCTCTAGTTCCTTTGCATCTGCTTATACAAGCTTGTCTTGATTAATTCAAAATTCTTCTTCTTCTGATAATCCCCTGGATTCAAAGTCTCTTTGTAGTTTCTTGCCTTTTGTTGTCTTGCAGAAGAGCAACCTCAAGTAATGACCACTTATTTTTCCCCTTTTCTTTCTTTAAATCCCGTGGATTGGGGGATCTATGATATGCTTTGGTTTCTCCCTCTCTGTGTCTTACTCCCTCTGTTCCTTTCATTAACAATTCATTACTTGTTAAAAGGAAAATTCTGTAAGACCTTAAGAAATGCCAGTGCATTAAGAATGAAGATTCTAACCTTGCTCTTTTCGGATTGCTCATGACACTGAGGAAATACATTTTGCTTTTTATTCTACCCCCTTTTGACTGCCTCACCTTTCTAGTTGGGACAAAATGTAGGGAACTGAGTTCTTTTGTTTTGTCTCATAATATTGTAGAAAGAGCTTTGGTTGTGCCAAGATTCAAATTCTAGTTATAACATAGTCTGTTCTTGGTACTATAAATTACTTTGTCACTTCAAAGTTCCTCATCTGCAAAATGCTGAGAGATGATTCATGTGCAGTGCTTAATATACACTCTCTCTTCCAGAAGTAGACAGTCTTTACCCCTCAAATTCCTAGAGATACCCCTGAGGAGTTGGGGGTGTCTTACCCCTAATGCTATCAACTTCAGACCCAATTCCTTCCTCTTTTAGCCACCATGACTAGCACTCCAGTTCCAATGAACAACAATTAACTTTTATAGATGAATAATTACTTCAAAGATGTAGCAAAAAAGCATAAATATAAAGTATAAATAATTTCACTCACAACAGATATCTGAGGAAAATTATATCAAGTATAACAAAATTTCTACATGGCATTCACCACCACCCCCACCACCACCACTACCACCCCCAGCCAGATTCATTTCTAGGTGTGACATAGCTTCTAGATGATTCTTCATCTCAGCTACTATGAGGCTGAGTCCCTCAGATTATTTTTTAGGGTCTTAATGCTTCATTGGCTGGATGCAAAATCTAGCATAGCCTCTGATTCCTCTGATGTTTCACTGTTTTGACTTCTTGAAACTCACAAGGTAATAGATTTTCCAATACTCCTTCATCTCAAAGCAAGACAGTACAAATACTGAGACGAAAAGCAGAGGATTAAATTCATAGGCAATATGGTAGTCTTAGATGGGAAGGGTCCAAAGTCTCTGCCCTTCTATCTTTTTTTTTTTTAGCACTGGAAGGGTAACTAGGTAGGAAAGACCCTGAGCAAAGTCAGGGTTTCACTTTTTTTTTGTTATTTCCTTTTGAATGCATCCTAATTCTGGCTAGACATATGATCGATAATTCATAACTTCACCATGTGGTTAGCTGACCAGAACCAGTTATTGAATGCTTGTGTGTACTTCAAATTAGAAATGAAGAAACTTCCATTACACATAAGCATAGCTTTCCAGAAGTAGGTTCCCAGGCCTTTTCCATGTGAGATTGCAAACTGTGCCTTCACAACAACCCCTATTCCCTGCCCCATCACCCATTATGCTTGCAAAGTATTTTGCTAAACTTTAGATTAATGTTAGCTATTATTTTCATTCCCTTTGGTATTTAAAATATTGACTATTTCTATCCATACTTGTTTAATAATAATTTTTGTTGTTCAATCATTTCAGTTGTGTTCTACTCTTCATGACCCCATTTGGGGTTTTCTTCACAAAGATACTGGAGTGGTTTGTTATTTCCTTCTCCAGTGATGATGTTGATAATAATAATATTAATAATAATAATAAGTATATATTAATAGTTAGCATTTGTATTATACTTTACAGTCTGAAAAGCACTTCATAAATATTATCTGTTTATCCTTACAACTATAAGAAGTACTATTACTATCTACAATTTATGGATAGGGAAATTGAGGCAGTTAGAGATAAAATGACTTTCCCTGAGTCACACAGGGTAAGTGTTAGTGATTGGTTTTCATGACCCAGGTTCAGTGGTCTATCCACTTCACCACCTAACTAACCTCACTATCACTATATCTATACAATGCAGTTTGAGTGAGCCTGTAATAACAAGGAAATGAAGATTTCAACTACCTCATGTGAGCAGCTCACCAGCATTTCTTCTGCTCCTTTGGCTTCCACATCTCAGGGACTATGCTCCCTGGTGTACCTTGGGCTCAGCACCCTCCTCCTTAATCATCTATGAGGAATTAGCCCTACTCATTACCCAAATCCATGATTGGAAAACCTAGGATTCACCCTCAGCCTCAGTTCCAGACTACCATCCTGGCTGCTAAAGCTTTCTTGTCTCATTGCGACCACATGGTTAAACAAGTTGGAGCTCTACACTCCTTTCTTTTCCACCAAAAGAAAATAACACTCCTCCCCTTAGTATTCTCATCTAACATATAGATTAATTATCTGACTTAATCCTTCAATTCTAGCCAGATAATTTGGTGCTCAATCTCTCCAACTCTAGAGTAAATCAGCTGGCAAAAAAAACCAAACAACACTTCAAAACAGTTTGAAATAATAATATGGAAAGGGGGAATACTTGTAATTTCCTTTACTTCTATAGCCTTATCTTTGGTACCATTTCTGTCCCAGGAAACTTCATCTGCAGTTTGAAGTAGGGGATAGAAGTAAGGGGGTGGAACATAGAATCACATTCTCAGGCATGGGTCTAGCAAGACTAGTTCTCATTAGCAGCCATAACCCTGGTAACTGACAAACTTGGACCAATCTCCCTTACCATTGGGATTCTGAAGTCACTTCATACAGGTTTGAAGAGACTGTTGTTAAATGTCAGTGTGAACTTTTCACCTTGAAAATGGACAAAATAGAAGGAGGCAGAGCCAAGATGGTGGAGGGAAAGCAGTGACTTGTTTGAGCTCTTCCCCCAAACCACCCCAAATACCTATGAAAAGTGGCTCTAAACAAATTCTAAAGCAGCAGATCCCACAAAAAGACAGAGTGAAACAAATTACCAGCACAATACAGCCTGGATGGTTGATCAGAAAGGAATATCGCACTGGGCTGGGAGAAGAGCGCAGTTTGGCGTGGGCACACAGGCCGCAGCAACCCTGGAGCAGGTCCCAGAGGACTGAATCGTGGACAGCTGTGGCAGTTTCCAGACTTCTCAACCCACAAACACCAAAGACAACTTAGAAGGTCAGTGGGAAAAGTCTGTTGACTTCCGTGAGAGAAGGAGCTAGGTATCAGCCACCACCCGGGCCTCGGCTGTTTCCTGAGCTTCCAACCCACAGGCTGAGGGGGAATCAAGTGGCTGATTAAAAGTGGTTTGCAGGGATCTCTTTGCCAGTGCTGAGGCAGGAACCTCTTGCTTTACTGGTACTTGGATCTGGGTCACAGTTCTGAGGGGCGGTCTTGGGGCGAGGAAGAATGTTGATGTGGTGAAGCTTCTTGTGACGATGGAGAGAAAACACCTCGCCCCTTATCATAGCACCTTGGAAGAACTGAAAATTTTCAGGTCCCTAGTAGTATCTCTGAAAACAGCTGTACAAACATCCTGAAGCTTGGGAGAGTACATTCTCCACATTGGAAACAGACTTTTAACTTAACAAAGAGTTTAAAACTCAAGTAATTGGCCAGGATCATGAGTAAGCAGCGCAAAAAGAATCAGACTATATTACCTTACTTTGGTGACAAAGAAGATCAAAACATACAACAAGAAGACAACAAAGCCAAAGCTCCTACATCCAAAGCCTCCAAGAAGAATATGAATCAGTC
Organism: Vombatus ursinus; assembly: GCF_900497805.2. Classification (NCBI taxonomy): domain Eukaryota; kingdom Metazoa; phylum Chordata; class Mammalia; order Diprotodontia; family Vombatidae; genus Vombatus; species Vombatus ursinus. The sequence goes on from NW_020947122.1 coordinate 209,871, forward strand.
CCAGGCCTTGGAAGAGCTCAAAAGGAATTTTGAGAAACAAGTAAGAGGAGTAGAGGAAAAACTGAGAGTTCTGCAAGAAAATCATGAAAAAACAAGTCAACAGCTTGCTAAAGGAGACCCATAAATACTGAAGAAAATAACACCTTAAAAAATAACCTAACTCAAATGACAAAGAGGTCCAAAAAGTCAATGAGGAGAAGAATGCCCTAAAAAACAAAATTGGCCAAATGGAAAAGGACGTCCAAAAGATTACTGAAGAAAATACTTCCTTAAAAATTAGAATAGAGCAATTAGAAGTTAGTGACTTTATGAGAAATCAAGACGCTGTAAAACAAATCCAAAAGAATGAAAAATTAGAAAACAATGTGAAATATCTCATTGGAAAAACAACTGACCTGGAAAATAGATCCAGGAGAGAGAATTTAAAAATTATTGCACTATCTGAAAGTCATGATTTAAAAAAAAGAGCCTAGACATCATCTTTCAAGAAATTATCCAGGAAAACTGCCCTATATTTTAGAACCAGAGGGCAAAATAGAAAGAAATTGAAAGAATCCACCAATCTCCTCCTGGAAGAGATCCTGAAAGGAAAACTCCTAGTAATATTGTAGCCAAATTCCAGAGGTCCCAGGTCAAGGAAAATATATTCCAAGCAGCCAAAAAGAAACAATTCAAGTATTGTGGGAACATAATCAGGATAACACAAGATTTAGCTGCTTCTACATTAAGGGACCACAGGGCTTGGAATATAATATTCCGGAAGGGAAAGGAGATAGGATTACAACCAAGAATCACCTACCCAGCAAAACTGAGTATAATTCTGCTGGGGAAAAAATGGTCATTCAGTGAAATAGAGGGCTTTCAAACATTCTTGATGAAAGGAACAGAGCTGAATTGAAAATTTGATTTTGAAATACAAGACTCAAGTGGAACATGAAGAGGTAAACAGGAAAGATAAAATCATAAGAGACTTATTATGGTTGAACTGTTTACATTCCTTCATGGAAAGATGACATTTGTAACTCATGAGACCTTTGTCAGTATTAGGGTATTTGAAGGGAAAAAATTATATGTGTGTATATATATATAGATATAGATATAGATAGATAGATAGATAGATAGATAGATGGATAGATAGATGGCACAGGGTGAGTTGAAGATGAAGAAGTCATATCTGGAGAATAAAATGAAGGTGTGAGAGAGGATTATACTAGGAGGAGAAAGGGAGAGGTAGAATGGGGTAAATTATCTCACAATAAAAAACAGTAAAGAAAAGGCTCTTACAGTGGAGGGGAAATGGAGGAAGGTGAGAGGGAATGAGTGCATCTTATTCTTATAGAATTTGACTTAAGGAGGGAATAACATACACACTCAATTGGATATGGAAATCTGTCTTACCCTACAGGAAAATAGGAGGGGAAGGGGGCAAGAGAGTAGGGGGATGATAGAGAGGAGGGCAGATTGGGAAAGTAGGTAATCAGAAGCAAGTACCTCTGAAGAGGGTCAGAGTCAAAAGAAAGAATAGAATAAATGGGGGGTGGGATAGGATTAAGGGAAATAGAGTTAGTTTTTCACAGCATGTCTACTATGGAAGTGTTTTGTATAACTGCACATATATAACCTAGATTTAGTTGCTTACTTTATCAATGAGGGTTGGTGGGGAGGGAGGAAGGGAGAAAATTTTGAACTCAAAGTTTTAAAAACATATGTTTAAAAAATGTTTTCATATGCAACTGGGAAATAAGAAATACAGGAAATGGGGTACGGAAATACATCCTGCCCTACAGGAAAATAGAAGGGGAAGGGGATAAGAGAAGGGGGGGAGAGATAGAAGGGAAGGCAGACTAGGGGAAGGGATATTCAGAATTCATGCCATCTTGGGGTGGGGGGAGGGGTGAAATGGGGTGAAAATTTGGAACTCAAAGTCTTGTGGAAGTAAATGTTGAAAACAAAAAAATAAATAAAAATTATCATAAAAAATAGACAAAATCTATAAATTAGGTTTTTTTTATGAATTGTTTAGACCTAAACAAAATGGAAAAAATGTTAGTAATGCATATTAAATTTAACAAAGGGTCATTTGTACATTTTGTTTTACAGAGCTGGTTATTAAACTTTTACCAGAACACCACTACCTCTGACTCTATCTTGTCCTGTAAATAATGGTTGGGAGCCCTAGCAGGAATGTTAATTTATTTCAAAATAACTGAAGGAAAAAACCTATACCTGAGGCACTGGAACTCTATATCTACAATATAGCCCCAAGCTTCATAAAATTCGAGGCTCTCTCACGTAAGGGCATGGTAAACATCATTGCCATATTCTATAGTGTCAGAGTTTATTGGTTTATGGATATACGTTATCTGACTATACACACAGGCTTCATTACTTCTTAATTGTAATTCAGATCACCAGTATCTGAAGACATTTAAATAACCTTGGTTCTGAATGGCACAGTGGCTAATTTATAGTTTGATACAATTGGATCTAGAGCAAGGCAAATATATCCTGTTTTGTTTGAGGGCTTGAGCCCACCTGCTTCTTTGCTGCAGAGTTGTAAATAGTAACTGTGAAGGCTGGGAGATACAACCATTCTATATCTTCAGAAAAGCCCCAGTTTCGTAGAATCATAGAATCTCAGAGATGGAAAGGCCCACATAAGATGTTTAGTCCTCCCAGTATGTAATAAAAACCTAAACTTAGATTCCCTCTATACTTTGTTTTTTACTAGAGCCAAATATTGATTAATTTTAAATTTTAGCGAAAAAAATTGTTATATTTAGAGAGCCTAATTCAGCAAACATTAATCTATGGTTCAGGAATTGATTAGCCTTCCTACTGTAGGTATAGTTGTGTGTCTTTTTTTTTAATTGGTATATTCAAGTACACACACTAGAAAAGATTTTACTTGTAACAGCTAATTTGAAAAAATAACACAACTGCCAGTCCATTACATGCCAAAAATTTGAGTCCAAAATTCAGTGTAAATTGTTGAGGAATCCTTATCTCAATGTTTAGGAAAGAGTTCTTGGTCCTTTGGTCTTGTTATAAAATATCTTTTTTTTTCCTTTCCACTTATGCAAATCAGTTTTCAGTTTATTGGCGGATGAATGAATAAAGCATTTATTAAGCATCCAATATGTTCAAAGTATTGTGCTAAATCCTGGTGAAACACACACACACAAACGTATACATACATACATATGCACACATATGTTTAATTTTAGAGATTTTTTTTCAAAATTTTTTTCTATTCAATTTCTTTTTCTTCTTATTTATCTTAAAACAGAAATTCTGAGTGTCTGTTAAGATGAGCAGAGATGACAACCTAACCTGAATGAAAGATTGAATGAATGAATGAATGTCCATTAAGTGCTTCCTATAGCCCAAGTACTACACTAGCTCCTGGGGAAATAAGTAGAAAAAGTAAGATTACCTATTCTCAAAGGGTTCACATTTTAATTGAAGGAAATGACACAAAAAAAAAAGAAAATTCAGTTTTTAGTTAGAGTAGTTGGAAAAGCTCAGACATCATAAAGGTTCAGCAGAGGAAGTATATCAAGGCCCAGTAATATATTTAAGTTAAATCAGATAAGTTAAATCAGATGAGAATATTGGGGGTCTGCAGGCATAGATAATGAGTAAATGGAGGACCTGGAGAAACTTAGATTGGAGCTTTGTAGGGTTTTCAAATTGTTATTCTCACTTCTAATTTGGTTTTAATTATGACCTTTGGTCTAAATAGTTATTTACCTGCAAAATACACAGCTGATTCTGAAATAGCTTCTATTGTTAATAACCAGTAATTTCCTTTGAGTTAAGAAATAGTCATTTCATTTGTGGCTTCTGTGGCTGTGTATGGCCTAGTGTTTTCCATGTCCAGTCCTTTTTGACTCTCTTCTTCAAGAAAAGATGACATATAGATACGTAACATTTCTAAGTTATCTACAAAGCTTTGACCTTTTGGATTTCTTAAACCATCACATATTTTACATCTTATCCTTTGCCCACCTTGCTATTGAAATTACCAAGCAGATGGTCATTTCATTTGGGGTGATCTTATCAAATTCTTATTAGTATTTCTCTCCTTTATCCTCTAGAACAATTTCACTTAAGTTGTAACTATCTTTATGGTGATTCCTTTGTCTACACTCAACATGAACACGACAAAGAGAAAAAGAACACATGTCCTGTGAAATGCTATTTCTTGGTCTCTTTGGGTATGTAAAGAAACAAATTCTGTTGTTTCTTTTATTTGCCTTTCTGAAGAGGAGATGTGTGAGGCATCCCCCCCCCCCGCCAACTCATTTATTTGAAACTTCTCTGAAGATTTACTTCTGGCTATATATCCTGTAATGGGGAAATGACATATGTGCAGAGTGCCTAATGCTACTCCACTGATCCTCAAGTGAAAGAAGCTGAAGAACCTGCTTCTAGGAGAACCACATGATGATGTATAATAAATATGCCTTGGAGATACTTTGGAATCTATATAGATATTCTGTAACTAGCTCCAGACAGTTTACCACGTTTCTAGGAGAAGCCTTTCAATGGGCTGTATAGCCATAACAAGAGATGCCTTCAAAAGACAGCCTTTGCTTTTGGTTGATTTCTCTTGCTGGACCTCTGATATTGTTTTGATTCTACTGATGGCATCCAGTGAGACACAAGACCTTAAGGGGAAGCTGCCATTCACCACGTGATTAGCCCACTAGAAGAATATGTAGGAATGATCTAAATCTCTGAACGATGTTTCTGTTATTCATCATGATGATGCTTATGGAAGCAGTCTCCCTAGTCTCTTCCAAGTAGAGAGTAACGTCAGACATATTCTTCAAATGTGCACTAATTATTTGAATTATATGAAATTTCATTATGTCCTTTGGTTTTACTTATAGGTCAAAACACCAATATTCCCATGGTATCACCTCAATGACACAAAGATCTCATATTTAGAGTATTAATAGTTCAATTAGTATTTGTAGATGGTCTAAAAACTGTGTGATTCTTAGCACCCCCTATCTCATTTTATCCTGTTTCACAACCACTCTGGAAGTGGAAGAAAACTACCCAGGACTGACAGTCACTTTGTATTTTTATTTCTTTCATGTGTTGCCTATTGCCAAAGTATTCATTATTTAGTGGTCAACCTATTCTCCTCATGCCTAGTGTGGCTTGCCCTCAAAAAAAAGACATAATCTAACACTTAAACTTTACTGGAACCTTTTCCAGAATATATCAGAGTTTGTGATCCCTGCCATGGACTTTAAGAATCCAAGGGCACCTCCATGGTATGATGAGGAATCAGTGACACTTTTATGGAGGTATTCAAATGTTTAGAAAATAAAAAGTGCTTTCACATGAAACATATCTGTTTTGGAATATTTAGACTTTTCCAAATTCTTCACAAAAAATTCTGATCAAGCTGACTCTGGTGTCTCAATATGTTTAGGAGGGCCAGGTAAGTAGACATTGTGAGTCACAATAAGAGTCTCTGGCAATGAAAAGAAAGAATGAAGCTCCAAGTGAGATTTGGATAAAGAGTCAGTCTGCCAAAAGTATAATCTCTCATGTTTTCCATCCACCTCACCCTTTGTGTAGCTAAGACAGAAGGCTGTGCCTATGAAGGCTTGGCTCATCCTACTCTTAGTATACATCGACAACAATGTATTTACTCAATTATAGGATAATACTACTTAAATGATCAATTGATATCCCAGCTCACTGCAAAGCTACATTCTTTTTACCTTGGCCTCAGATACCTAAAAATATTTCTAAAGGTCAAGAAAGTATAAACTGTATGTTTATTTTTCTTGGAGTTTAAGAGTGACCTTTAACCCTGTGTTTAAAAACCTGTTTGGTGCTTCAAAAATAAAAAGAGAACACTTCATATCAAAGTCTATAGGAGTCTTCTCATCTAACCCTAGAGGGAGTTTTACCTATAGCAATTAGTATACTGTATGACTGACCTTTGTATTCCAGACTTAATGTATCATTTCATAGTCCTGTATGTCTGAAATAATTTCCCTGTATTTTTTAAATTTGGTTTGGTTTGGCTTGTTCCTTCTATTTTTTTCTTCTGATTTTGGCACCTAAACAAGCTCAGCACAACTTGTTATTAAATGGCAATTCCTATAGCAAGTCCAATTTCTTCCCCTCATTATCTGGACTATAGAAACACTACTCTTACTTTGACATTCTTGGGTGTATAATAGAAGAAGTTTGGGGAAAACATGCTGGGCCCTATTTTTTCCATGGCCTCAGTCCAATATGGTGATAGAAGACACTGATCTCCCAACAAAGTGATATTTTGGCCATCTAATCCCAAGGAAAAGCAAGATAAAAAAAATCATTATTCTTTGAAGTGTTTTTCAATGTATCACTCTCACCGGCTAAGCAGTTTAGTGATACAGTCTTTGTGCAAATGATTTTAAATATTGGCTCAATATTTTCATATCATCAACTACTCCCTAGTCTGTCTTAACATATCTATCCAGGCATATTTATATGTTTTATATGTATTGTCTTTCTCCATTAGGATGTGAACTCTTCAAGAGTAGAAAAGGTCTTGATTTTCTATTTGTGTCCTCAGGACTTAGTACGGTGTTTTTTTACTGTAGTTAGCACAATATTAAAAAAAATTTGTAATTCATCCATTCATTTTTCACAGTTCTCTAATACCAACTCTCCATTCTACATAAGGTACTCACTGTATCCTAAATACCATACATGGACTTGTTGCCTCTTCAGTTATGCTATTGCTTGATCCTAACCTCTTCATTTTTCTCTGTTTCTGTGAATTCTATCAATCAATCAGGACACCGGTTAAGTGTCACTTCTACTGGAACATCTTCTTCTAATACCCTGTATGTAATGTTCTCACCTTGCTCTGGGTTCTTATAATACTTGTTGTTCACAATACTGAGATTCCTCGATTTCCTCATCTCCAAAGCTGGGATAATAACACTTCTCTGAGAGGGTGGTTGTGAGCAAAACCCTTCATAAACCTTAAAGTACTATATGAAGAAAAATAATGATCTAATATTTAGCATAAAATATATAACCTCAAATTACACCAGCTACTATCACCAATAAAAACTTTTTTATTTCTGCCATTTTCATAATAGAGGTGAAGTGCATATTATTTTTCAACTTATTTTAAAAATGCATTCAAATTTTATCTATTTTCCTATATTTATAGAAGAATAATAGCTTTATATTTTAAAACACCATTAAAAAACCCTAAATAATATGGTGTTCATTTAACTCAACTAAAATGTAGCTACTGAGGATTTCCATTAGGATTTCACCTATAGCAAATCTCCACATACATACATATACACACTCACAATCTAACTAGCATATTGTAACTCTACTTACTTATGTATGGCTTTTCCATTGTGGATTTTTTTTTAATGGCTATCTTCTCAATGTTCATTATAAATGAGAATGGAATCTTTTTGAGAAAATTATTGGGACATATTTGTTACCTCACAATCAAATGCAAAAAAAGCAGAACTATTAAATGCATTCTTTTCAAACAATGTCACAATAAAAATTATATTCAATAAAGGACAATGTGGACAGTTTAAAATTAATTGGAAATTAAGTAATCTAATCTTAAAGAATGAGTGGGTTGAAGATCAAATCATACAAACAATAAATAATTTCATTAAAGAGAGTGACAACAATGAGACAACATATCAAAATTTATGAGATGCAGTCAAAGCAGTAATATTTAATATTTAAGTTATTAAAGCTTAAAAATGCACTGACTTTTTGGGACAACATTTATTGTATATTTGTTCTTGTAGCTAATTCTTGATGTATTTGTTAAGCAAATTGTCATCTGTTTGTAGGTTTGTTGTTGTTCTCTCTAATCATAGAAGTTATAAAAGGCATATGTTTTCTTTATATCTACCACACCAAGTAAGAGCTTAATAAGTGTTGTTGACTGGATGTGACAAGATCCATACACTATACATCCAGTTACTTTCTAGGCTAATATCACAACTTTATCCTGATCAGCTATGTTACAAATAGAAAAGAATCAATATGCTTTCTTAACTACAGTCATTTCATAGCCTAAAAGTAAGCTTATTTTATGCATAACAAAAAAAACTATTCTGATGATTGACACATTTAAAAGGTATATTGAGAATTTATGTAAGGCCCACCAACTTCTTTGGAACATAAAACACTTGAGAAAAAAGGATTAGAAACAATAATGCTTACCAAATGATGTCTGGCACACAACTGACATAAAAGTCTGCTACATATTGAGAGAATCACTGCATGACTGAACACATGCGAATTTGCTTCAGCTGTCCCAACACATTGCATATAAACTGGGATTTCACATAGCATGCAAAAACAAGCTAACTAGTGACTTCTTACTGCACTCCTATCCCATCACTCCTCCTTCAACTAACCCACATTGTCCTACTACCTCATATTATACAATGTAAATCAAAATTCAAATGTCACTAAATAACACTGGGTAATAGAGGAATTTTGTTGGCATTTGGTATTTGCTTCTTATCTCTTCCTAGACTTTTAAGTTTTATTCATCTTTATAGATATCCTAGCAAAGTTTATTCTCAATAAATATTTTTTCACTGACCACCTAATGAAATGCTATAAGTCCAAAATCTGAATGTTCTACAAGGTGAGGGGATCTGGGCTGTGAACTGTAGTGATCCTTGCAACAGATCTCTAAAGAAAATATCATTTTATAAGATCCAAATCAACTGCCTGCCTCCTAGAACTTGAGAAAAGATAGGGAATGGATTTAAATATTCATATATTTTCTGTTAAAAGTCAAAGATTCAAAGAAGTTGTCAAAACAGTCCATAGAAAAGAAAATGTGACCTTCTCTAAATCTCTAAATTCTCTTCCAGCTGGAAATTTAGCGCACTATGGACTTAGGCAAGAAAGTGTGGGAGAACATTGAAGGGAAGAGGAATGGGGGGAGGAGATAGAGATGTATAGAGGGGGAGAGAGAGACTGAAAGAACTGAGGTGTTGGAGAAAGGTTTCACATTTGAGATTAGGGAATGATTTCTGAACTGTCTTGTAGGAAGCTTGGGATTCTAAGAGGCAAATGTAAGAAGGGAGTGTATCCCAAGAATAGGAGTAGTCTATGCAAAGGTACAGAGACATGAGGACTGTTGATTATTCAGATCAGTTTGGCTGAAACAGAATGGGTGAAAGAAAGTAATATGAAATGTATTGAAAGATCTGCACCAGGTTGTGGAAGACTTCAAGAGCATAGACAATAGATTGGGAAGTACAAAGACTGCTAGATTTTGAGTCAGAGACCTAGGTTCAAATTTTGGCTCTTCCACTTATTATCTTTGGTGTGTCACTTAATATTTTGGTGCTTCAGTTTACTCATCTGGAAAATTGTTGACTAGAAAATCTCAAAATTCCCTTCCAGCTCTAATTTTATTGGTCTTCTAAATCCATCACCTTCATTCACATCAATGATTAATAAAAACTTTCAGTATTATTCATGTTTAACTTTTGAATAATAGAAAATTAAGTTCCATATAAAATACTTTAGAATCTGGGGCTATAGAGTTTCAATTAATTATATTTGGTTTAAAATTGTTTTTTAATATGTGGATAGTCTATGATTTTTAAAAAATGAAAATATAAGTATGTTGTCTCCAACCTTAATTCCCAACTATTTTTTCCCTTTGTTTCTGTCTTCTGTATTGTCTGGTAACCATAGCCAATGGACCCCAACTCCTTCAAAATTAGTGATTATGTGGTTCAACTCTTAATTGCACACTGTGAAGCAAAGATGGAAATTATATAATTAGAAATAATATTTTGTGGAGTTTATGAGCTTAACAAAAGATCAATGAAATTCAATTATTTATAATTTGGGAAATATACTATTTTAACCTATTTGTTTGATGTGCTTTTTCCCCTATTAGGATAATGTGTGTATTTCATTTAACATTATGTCTAATTTACACATGTTCTTCTAAAGTTTCTAGCCATACCTTTGCTGTCCTTCATTTTAAAACACTGGTATTTGGTAGACAAAGTTTAAGAACTCCCACCTCCTACTTACATCTTATTATTGTTGCTTGCTTGTCAGGAATAGCTCCCTAGAACTGGTAAACATCACCTATCTTCCAGCCCCATCTTCACAGAAACATACACACGGGTGAGGACTAAAATTTCAAGTCAGGTATAGATATGTTCCTGGATCTGAGATATGAGTTTAGAATTCTAGATAGGCAGATAAAAGCACCTTTGAGTACCTGACTTCAAGAATGTGAGGAGTGGGGCTCTGGATCATCTTCCTACTAATTTCCCTTAAGGAGCCCCACTATGTCATCTGAGAAAGGTCTATTATGACTTGGTGAGAGGGGTGCACAGAAATAGGGCCAACATCCCTAACTATGTCTTAATAGTACTGGTCTTAACTAAGAAAAAGACTTGAGTTAACTCCTTCCTCTGATACTTACTAGATGTGCAACCAGTTGGTGACAGATTGTTTTCCTTATCCATAACAGTGAGAAAATAATAAGAGTAGTACTACTTCACAAGATTATTATAAAGCACAAAGTAGATAAAATATGTAAAATGCTTTGCAAACTTTGAAATGCTGAATAAACATAAAGTTATTATTAGTATTATAGCAAACTCAAAAGCAAACTTGTAAAGAAGGCAAACTGAATAATAGCCTGAGACAAGGATCTGGAATATAATGGGTTAACCAGAGCTTCTCCCAGTTCACTTCAACCTTTATCTCATCAATCCCAGGAAAGGGAAACCAGAGCTGGGCTGGTAGCTGATTTACAGATTTTGTAGGAGGAATACCACCTATAGGGGAGGAAACAAAATGAAAAAGTACCCTGATATGGCATAACTGGGGCACAAGCTAGGATTTGAAGAAATAGTTGAGGTTTTCAAAAGTTCCTTTCACTGGAACATCATCATTCTCTCATATACTAAAAGTGGACATTCCCAACTCTTAGTCCTGAGTTCCCTTTCTTTCCCTTCCTTTCTTCCTCACTCTCCCGTCATTCCTAAAACACAGATGTTGCCACATGACCTCCCAACTTAAAACTCTTCAGGAGCACCTAATTTCCTTTAGGATAAAATACAAAATCTTTATTTTTTGTCTTACCTCATATTACTCCCTTTTGTGTATGTGCCTTTTCCCTCAAGTTGGCCTCTATTAGATCTTCCCCCTAAATTTTATTTCATTGCCCACCTCTGTGCCTTTGTATATGTGATTGCCTATGTCTACAATTTACCTCTTCCTTGCTTTTGCCTCTTACAATCCTTGGTTCTGTATCACCAGCTATATGAGTCCTTTCCTAATTTCTCTAATTGTTAGTGGCTTCTCCTTCCTGAAATCTGTAATTACCTGTCTCTTTTTATGATGTATCCCACTATTATAATGTAAACTCCTTGAGAGCAAGGATTATTTAGATTTTGTCTTTTTATCCCTAGCATGTAGCACAGTACAGGCTCACTATGGACAACACAGAGAAAGGCTGCCATAGACACTTAATGCTTATGAATGAAATAGATGATGACTTAGGGCATATCACTTTCCCTTTCTGGGCTTCATTTTCTTCATCTGTGTTTACAGAGGTGGAAACTTGAATATTTCTGCACAAATGGAAGGCAAAGGTCATCATCTCCCCACCCCTTTCTGTGCTCTTATGTTTCCTTTAGGCACTCAGGTGTAGTTTGTATGCCTCTAAGGGTAGCTGTCAGAGTCTGATATGAATTAAAAGTAATTTACTCTAGCCATACTAGATGCCAAATAAACTTGGGAAATAATCAACTAAGGAGAAGTGAGATTTTAGGGAAAAAAAATCTTAAAATAAACAGTTCTTTCTGTATTAAGTGCTGAGTGCAGTTTTAGACCTAGTGAACAAAAGGGATGAAATCTCTTGAGCAACCCTAGGCATAGAGTGGTCTCACAAAAGTGCAATAATGCTCGTTTTGAGGAAGATAAAACTAGAACAGCAACTCCAATACACTGTAGCAACTCAGAGATGGGCCCCAGAAGCAAATGCTAACAGCAGCTAAATTTAAAAGAATTCTAATGGCAGATAAAAGCAGTACTTCTTGGGGAATCAACATAGAGTAGGAAATCCAGAGATAGAAAGGAATAATGATTGCAGAAGTAGAGTGAAAAGAAACTGAGACATCTCTTTGCTAGAAGAAAACACCTTGACAGATATTCTAGATACAGTCCTTTTATCATGTGTTATACAGGGAGGATTTCTTCTTCCACCAGAGGCATGGGTATCTGGGGAAGATTTTACTGCTTTTCTTTATGGGGGATTTGAAATGGTTATTTACTTTGCCATATGGCATATGAGGTACAGTGTTGGATTTGAAGCTGGAAGGACATGAGTTAACTTCCTGCCTTGGACACATACCACCTTTTTGACTCAGGACAAGTCACTCTGAAATTATTTCTTTCATAGGAATTGTCATTTGTAGAAGGATTTTTCTCATGGGAAATTCTATACATTAATGGAATGACAAGTCTAGACCATGCAATTCACTATCTTCCCTTCCAATAATCATTGCCTCCCACATTTATTTTATTGTTTTACCGCTTTGAGTCTGATGAAGAGCATTTTCTCTTTTTATTTGCTTTTCTATTTTGTCCCAATTAATGTTTTTACCATTTGGATTATGGTTCCTGATCTATTGGCAAAGAATGCACTGTGTAGAAGCTTGATCTATATTTGAATATTTGATTGCCCCAGACATCTCAGCCTGAACCTGGGGGAGAGAGACATGAGGGTAATGAATGTAATGCAACAAATTATATTAGATTGTCTCTAAGATCCCTTCTAGCTCTGAAATCCAATGAATCTATAAAATTACCTCCCTCCATAATTTTCTCTTGGAATTGAAGACCTAATTTTTTTTTAATTCAATAAATGAATTCCCCTCAAAATGCATTGTAACTTTGAATAAAATGTCTCCACATCTGCTGTCTAACTCATTAGTGCTCTCAAAATTGGAATTTCAGGTGAGTAAGGGAGTAACCACAGTGTAAAGGAAAGAGTTTTGACATTGATTCCATGCCTCTTGGGTCTGAATTCTGTGTCTGACACTAAGTTGCTGAGTAACTACCAACAATTCACTTTATCTTATGTAAAAATGGAAATAATAATGTGTGTAATACTTAACTCACAATACTATTTTATGAAAAGAACTTTGTTTCATGTAAAATACTGAATAAATATGGGCTACTAATACTGTATTTTGATGCAATTGGATCTATCAGTGAAGCTTAAATTATACCATGATAAAGCTCCCTATTTTTCCTTCCCATTTCTGTTCCCATTCTCCTGTTCCCAAATCAGTCCTTAGTGAGCATTAGATACATAACATGCTGAATGCTCACTAGTTTAGCCCCTGTAATATATGGACCTACCTCTTGATACAGGACTATCTTTAATGATATTAAAAAAAATCTTGTTTAAATGACCTCCCTGTATCTCCTGATGCACTATTTCTAAATTCTCTCCGCAGAGTCACCTAAAATAAGTATTAAAAGCAAACAAGACAGCAGACTCGAAATCTTATAGGATCCCACCAGATGTCAGCCTCATTATTAAAAATATAAGAAATGTATCTCAAGGCTCAGCAACCACTTTACTTCATAAGCTTACCACATACATGTGGTTTTTAGTAATGGAATTAATCACAGAAACATATAACCTAAAGCTTGGTAAGACTGTGTTTCGGTTCATAAGGCGAAAGAGGAATGAAGAAGGGAAGGAAATAAAAATTTATATAGTGCCAACTATGTTCCAAGTACTGTGCTAAGCACTTTACAAATAATATGTAAGATAAGTAATGCCATTTCCCTCATTTTACTGGGATAATAAATTGAGGCAGATGATAAAACTGAGACAGAAAGAGGTTAAGTGACTTGCCCAAGGTCACACAGCTAGTAAGTTTCTGAGGCAACATTTGAATTCAGAGATCTTCCTGACTTCAGGCCCAGCCCTCTATCCACTATATCACCTAGATACCTCTAATACTATCTTTGATTTTCAAATGAGATAACTGAGTTGCAAGGAAGCTTTGTAAATTACCCAGTGTACACCAGCTAATAAATAGTAATGAGTTAGATGTTATTTTAAAATATGGTTTGTTCAAGTTTAAAGATGTTATCTTTCACTAGTCATCCCAGGAGGAAGTTTTACTCAGAGGTAGCAAAAGATACAACATGCCCAAAAACATAGGGCTAGAGAAATGACAGAAAAGCAGAGTTCACTGAGGCCTATGCATATGAGGAAACCCTGAATAGGCTACTAGAGCTTAAAAGCTACTAAAGCTTAAAACTTCACTAAAATTTTTGGAATACCCTGTATAAAAAGTTCATGACAACCAAGAACCTGACAATATACTTAAGGTAACCATAGATAGAGCTGCTATACGTTCATGCTTCCTAGGCAAAGACAAAGAGCAAGAAAGTATTTAAGCATGTATATTTTATTCACATTGTATTCATAGGGACAATTTTCACCAGTGAATTGTCTGGGAGAAGAAAACCATACATGACCATGACCCATCCCTTCTCTGTGCTTGGAGACCTTACTCAAACTAAAAAGATTCTAAGTAAACTAGATTCTATCAAGTTTGGAAATTGTATTCTATATCAAACTAGATTAATATTTGAATAAACATATACACATTGAATTCTGAACCTATTACAAATAACTCCTGGTGTGGAAATTTCCTTCCTTGATGCCAATTAGACTTTTGGAGGCTTGCTTGGGGTACCAACAGGTTAATTGACTTCCCCTTTATCTAGTATGTGTCAGAAGTAGGACTTGAACCTGGATCTTCCTGGTATTAAGGTGTGGCTTCAATCCACTATGCCAAGCAGCCTCTCAATGCATGTGTATACAAAATATAAGTAAGATACTTAGTTCCTCATTTCTCACCTGGCTATACTACTTTGGGACTTCTCTGACTGACTTCTTCACCAGACTCCCATATCAGGTACCTGACCCTCACCCCTAGTTTTCAGCTATTTTTTGTCTGTTGTCTTCCCTGATTAGATTATAAACTTCTTAAAAGTAGAAAATCTCTCTCTCTCTCTCTCTTTCTCTCTCTCTCCTTTTTCTCTCTTTTTATGTTTGTATCCCCAGAATTTAGAACAGAGCCCGGCACATAGCAGGCACTTAAAATGCTAAATGAGTATTGACTAACAACCCTGACCACATCATTGCAATCTAATCCAGCAAACTTCCAACCCTACTACTTGGAAATGAGGAGCAAATTTGCTAAGATTAAGTCCCTGTCCCCATGGAACTCTTAGAGTTGGCAAGCAGGAAGGGGAGCACCATAAACTGCTACACAGCAGCTGTTCCTCTCCCCCCAAGCACTCTCAGAATCTTGCTTTCTTCTCTCACCAACAGTAATCATGCCACATATAATAAAGTAGTTCTTCATAAAAACAAAAACAAAAACAAAACGCAAACACATAAAAATTGGGGGAACCTCTCCATTAAACTTCCTATTGAGAGAGGTTTTGAAACAAAACCATTCCTTTGTCCTTTATTAGCATTTGATAAGGTTAAAGAAGTGACTTCTCTGATTAGAGGCCATTTCTGAATAACTCTAGTCTAATTGTCGGTTAAAGGTTTAATTCCTATTATACTCTTTAATGTACAACCATCACTACTGCACTGAAATAACTTCTTCATTATTGTCCCCCTACCCCTCAATGTCAATTTGGTACAGCTCATAAACAGCTCAATAAAAGATGTGTTTGAAATGTTGACCTTTGCCACTGGAGGGAATGGAAGGAGAGGAGTTGCTCATTGCTAGAAGACATCTGTAGATAATTGGGTGGTTATTTGAAAGCAAGCATGCCAGATTTCTGCTTGATCTAATGATAGAGCCCCTTGGTCCTGGTTCTGTCATTAATTAGCTATGTGACTTTCAGCAACTCACTTTCCATGGCTATATTTTCTCCTCTCTAATAGTAGGAAGTGAGCATAAATGATGTCCCAGGTCCCAGTTAACTCTCTAATATACTTAAATCAGGTGTGTGGAAGCTCTGGCCTCAAGGCCACACATAGCCCTCTAGGTCCTCAAGTTTGGATCTTTGACTGAATCCAAACTTCATAGAATAAGGCCACATGTGGCCTTGAGGCCACAGGTTCCCCACCCCTGACCCAAATCCTCTAAGTGGTTTTTGCTAACTTAATCTTCTGTCAGAAAAATGTGCCTAGGGCCAAAGCACCTAAGGGTAAACATGGGTTAACAAGAAATTGAAACCAGTGGGGTTTATCTTTTTATGTCCTCTTTGTATATCTCCTAAAATCTCAGGCCTTGTAAGACTTGCTAAGGGGTCTGGGAACAATTAATATACTCAAGTAGCCTAAGATGAGTAACACTGTTTAGACACAGGAATTTCTGAGTACCTTTCTGAGGTAACATTTGTCTTTGAATCATACCAGGAGGGTTTAGTTGCATTGAAACATGAGGAGAGGAAAGTAAAGGGTCATTGAGTTGCAGGTCTTGTCAGAGAAACTTCTGAAAAAAGGTAGTAAATAAAGGGCCACTTTTATTACAACTTTTGATTGTCATGTATTGATTCTTTCATTCTAGGAGCCAGCATCAAAATTTGTAATTGGGAAGTAGCAGATGGCCTAAAGCAGAGGGAGGGTTGTGTCTACGTGTTACAAAAGATATTAGGGGGAAACTGAATGTTGCAATCTCTAAACAAAGGAACTGAGGCAGCGTAACCTGTTGCAAATGATCCAAAGATGGGCATTAATCAGAAGTCAGGAAGCAGGGAAAAGCTGGGGGAAGGTAACTATGAAATAATATATGGCATTATAGTATTAGAGCAGAAGCTGATGTAGATCTAGGAGTGGGAGAACTTCTAATCACATAGGTTTCTATTCGGGAAGATAGGTGGCCGGTGGATAGACAAGAGACATGATGTGATCAGTAAAGAAGGTCCCTATGGAGCCCCTAATACCTTGCAGATGACTGTCTACAGATTGGTAATGAGCTGTTCAGTTCAATCTCCATTTCCACATGTACTATATTTTCTTTTGTTTCCTCCAATTTTTTTTCCCCTGGCTAAATTGTGCTGGGCCATTGTGCAAGAAACAGGCTGTGATGGGGAGGGCAGTAACAGTGCAGAGCTTACACATGCCGGTAGCGTTTGGAGTTTCTTTCTGACAGGAAGCAACTGCAAAGCTTCCAGTATACATCTGATTCAGCTTTGTTAAATAATTGGAAGTAGTGTAGCATTTACCTGAAAAAGCTATGGAACTATTTTAAAACTTTTGGTGATATATTAGAAATGATCTTTATTTTGCTTATATAGCCCAGAAGTAGAGAGTTTCAGGGGCAGAGACTTAAAAATAACACCCAACACATACAAAACATGTTAAAGTTTGCTAAGCAATTTGCAAATGTTATCTTATTTTATTCTCATAACAACCGGGTTAGGTAGGCATTCTCATTATCCCCATTTTAAAATTAGGAAACAGAAAGTAATAGAGATTAAGTGACTTCCTCAGGGTTATACATTTAGTCAGTGGATGAGGGAAGATTTGAACTCAGGACTTGCAGATTGCAAAGCTAATTCTCTAGTCACTGAATCACACAGGTGCCTAGAAGCCAGACTTGCTTATCTTTTTTTTTTTTTCTCCATTTGGGATCAGGAGGCGTTTGTTGCTTCTCTCTGCCATTTATCCAAATTTCTAAGAGGTATACAGCTCAGTAAGCTGCACAAAGTAGGACCATAAAATTATAGTTAAAAAGGATCTTCAAAATCATTTGTATAAATCCTCTACTTTAGAAATAAGAAAACTGGTTTAGGAAGGTAAAATTCTCTGCCCAGGGTTGCACAGCTATGCAGTGGCAAGAAAGCAAAACCCAGGCTTCTGATTCTGTTTTCCTGTAGCTAATTACATAAATGCATGTAGATTGACCAATTGTACTTATTATCTATGTGACCCTGGGCAAGTCTTTTACCTCTGTTTGCCTAAGTTTCCTCAACTATAAAATGGGGATAATAATACCATGTACTTCTTAGAGTTGTTGTGAGGATTGAATGAGATGAGATAATATGTGTAAAGAGCTTAGGGCATATAGTACACTCTATATAAATGCTCACTCTTTTCCCTGCTATAATAGGAGTCATCAAATTGTAATCTAAGGACACCTAGGAGGCCTGGGAAGTCTTTCAGGGGGACAATGAGATCAAAACCATTTTAATAATTTTAAGATGCTTAATTTCTAATATGGTAAATATAGATATAACTTACATAAACATTACATCTTTGAGAGCTCCTCAATAATTTTAAGTGTGTTAAGGGTCTAGAAAAGTTTGAGAACCACTGCCTTATAAGATTCTATCTCTATTGCTGAGTAGTTCTATCTGGGTTTACTGCTATTAACACAATATATAATTCCATGTACAGAACTATCCACATAACAGACACTTTAACAAATTTATTTGAGATGTTGACTTTTTTTTTTACTATTTTTTTTTTAATTTTTAGGCAGTTGGGGTTAAGGGACTTGCCCAGGGTCACACAGCTAGTAAATGTCAAGTGTTTGGTCTGAGGCTGAATTTGAACTCAGGTCCTCCTGACTCCAGGGCTGGGGTTCTATCCACTGCATCACCTAGCTACCCCGAGATGTTGACTTTTGAGGAATATTAGTTCATTCTAAGCACATAGGCACTCCCCTTCTTTTGCAGAACTTTCCTAATCTGCCTAGTTCTTAATTGTCTTTTCCTTTTAAAATGATTTTATATTAGTTTGTCCACACTTTATATTCACAATACTTATCTTTATATATGTTGTATTCTCTTCCAGTGGAAAAAATTGAGACTAAGGATGATTTCATTATTGTCACTGTATCCCCTAGCATTCAACACAGCACATTGCTTATAGTCAATGCATAAGACATTTTTTTTTAATTGAAATGAATGGAATTAGAGGGGCTTAGCTTTGGCATCAACTGTTTCACAACAATTCCTGCTTCAATATCTCTTCTCTCTCTGTGAGAGATGTCAGCACACAAAATCTGGCAGTAGACTACCCCCAACAACTTCACTGTGATAAAATGAAGAGGAAGAGCCTAAGCTTAAAGTTTAAAACCACCCATATTTATAACATCAAATGTCAAGGTCCATCTGAGGCAAGGTGGGAATTCATAGGAGCTGCCACTTGTCTAGTATTCAGTCATATGCAATGGGGTATTTCTTTTGAAATAAAGATAGAGGATAGCTTGATGGGAAGAGCCATAGTCACATACTGGAAGGCTCTGCAGGTAATAGGGAATACTGTTCATATGGGTACAGGGTAGGAAATCAACTAGTCACTTACTAGCCTTTGCTGCTGCACCCCCAACCAAGGATGTTGTGATTTGCAGAAGGGGTCATCTTGCTACAAGGGCCGGATTTTGCAGCAGCTTATTTGCATGCCTATCAGAGGCATGCAAAAGAAGAGGACTCCTCCCTTCTTAAACCAACATTAAGTGCTCAGACAGATCCACTTGTGGGAGCCAAGAAGTCAGAGTAAGCAATAAATCACTGTAACTCTTCCATATTCTCCTTCAAACAACCATAAAAAAGTTTCCTTGAACAAATCCTGGAATAACAGAACCAGCAAAAAGACAGGGTGAAACAATTTTTGAGCTCAAGGAACTTGGAAGATCAGCAGGAAAGATATGTCTTACTTAGGTAAAAGTGGAGTGTAGTCCAGGACAGGAAGTGTACCAGCAAGCCAGCAACAACAGCAAACCAGTGGTAGATCCTGAGCCCCAGTGTGATGGAGCAGGCAGACACCAATACCAGGACCCTCCATATTCCTCAGCATAGCCAGTGGAATAGGAAGACTCCAGCTCTGAGAATTGTCACATACTTTAGCATAGCCCAAGCAAACAAGCAAACTCCAGTGGCCAGTGGCCTCCATATGCTTCAGTGTATACCTGGAGAAACACACAAATGACCCACTGGCCATAGCACATGCCAGACAGCAGTACCAGGACCCTGGATAAGCACCAAGTAAGTTGCCAGACCCCTGCAGACTCCCAGCACCAGCCACCCCTCATGACACCCCCTCAGCACAACACAAGAAATGAAGGACCCCATGGGACTCAGAGAAACATCAGTGTAGCACCAGGTAAACAGCCACGGCCTGCAACCCTAGAACAAGAAGTCTGAGACAGTGACCCTTCTGCCCTGAGGGCAGAGTTCAAATTTAAAAGAAAGGAAAACAGCCAAAATAGATAAGCAAAGAACCAGTAACAAAACCAAAGGACTCTGACCACAGAAAGTTATTATGATGACAGGGAAGATGAAGACATGAACTCAGAAGTGCACAGCAATGTCAAAACACCTATGGGCAAAACCCCAAAGAAAAATAGAAAGTGGTCTAAAGCCCAGAAAGAACTCATGGAAGAGCTCAAAAAGGAGCTTAAAAATCATATGAGAGAGGTAGAAGAAAAATTGGGAAAAGAAATGAGAGTGATGCAAGAGAATTATGGGGGAAAAAAGAGTCAACAGCTTGGAAAAAGAAACCAACTGCTTAAAAAGAATTGGACAAATGAAAAAGGAGATACAAAAATCCATTGAAGAAAACAACTCCTTAAAAATACAATTGGTCAAATGGAAAAGAAAGTACAAAAGCTAGTTGAGGAAAACAACTCCTTAAAATTTAGAATTAGACAAGCGGAAGCTAATGACTCTATGAGATATCAAGAATCAATCAAACAAATTCAAAAGAATAAAAAGAAATAGAAGAAAATGTAAAATACCTCATGGGAAAAACAGCTGACTAGAAGATAGATCCAGGAGAGACAATATCAGAATCACTGGACTACCTAAAAGCCATAATCAAAAGGAGCACCTGGACAGCATCTTTCAAGAAATTATCAAGGAAAACTACCTTGATGTCCTGGAACTAGAGGGCAAAATACTTATTAAGAGAATCCATTGACCACCTCAGTGAAGAGATTCCAAAATAAAAACTCTAAGGATTGAAAACCAGAATCCTACAATATGTTGTTTGTAAGAAACACATTTGAAACAGAGAGACATACACAGAGTAAAGGTAAGGGGCTGGAGTAGAATCTACTATGCTTCAGCTGAATTAAAAAAAAAAAAGCAGCAATAGCAATCCTGATCTCAGAAAAAAAAGTAAAAGCAAAAATAGATCTAATTAGAAGAGATTAGCAAGGAAATTTCATCTTGCTAAAGGGTACCACAGAAAATGAAGCAATATCAATACTAAAAATATATGCACCAAGTGATATAGCATCCAAATTCTTAAAGGAGAAGCTAAGTCAGTTACAGGAAGAAATAGATAGCAAAACTATGCTAGTGAGGGACCTTACCTGTCCCCTCTCAAAACTTGATATATTGAACTAAAAAATAAAGAAGAAAGAAATTAAGGAGGTAAACTAGGTGGGATTTATACCAGAAATGCAGGGTTGGTTCAATAATAGGAAAGCAATCAACATAATTGATCGTGTTAATAACAAAACCAACAGAAATCATATGATTACCTCAAAAGATGCTGAAAAAGCTTTTGAAAATACAGCACCCATCCCTATTTAAAAAAATAAGTAGATAATTTTGGAATAAATGAACTATTATAGCAATAAAAGAAGAAAAGGAAATTGAAGGAATTAAATTAGGCAATGAGAAATCAAAATTGTCACTCTTTGCAGACCCTATGGTGGTATACTTAGAGAACCCTAGAGAATCAAATAAAAAATTACTTGAAATAATTAACAATTTTAGCAAAGTTGAAGGATATAAAATAAACCTATACACATCATCAGAATTTCTTTATATGATCATCAAAGACCAGCTGCAAAAGATAGAAAGAGAAATTCCACTTAAAATAACTGTAAACAATATGAAAATACGTGGGAGTCTGCCTGCCAAGACAAACCCAGGAAATATATGGCCACAATCACAAAGCACTTCTCACACAAATAAAGTCAGATCTAAACTGTTAGAAAATATTAATTATTCATGGGTAGGCTGAACCAATGTAATAAAAATGACAATTCAGCCTTAACTAATTTGCTTATTCAGTTCCATGCCAATCAAACTATCAAAAAATTATTTGATAGAGCTAGAAAAATAATAACAAAATTCATCTGGAAGAATAAATATCAAGAATATCAAGCAAATTAAAAAAAAATTGAAAGGAAGGTAGCCTAGCAATACCAGATCTCAAACTATACTATAAAGCATTAATCATCATAGAGTGGTAGATCAGTGGAATAGATTAGGTACACAAGACACAAGAGTCAATGATCACAGCAAAGTAGTGTTTGATAAACCCCAAAGACTCCAGACTTTAGGATAAGAATTCACTGTCTGAAAAAAAAAAACTACTGGGAAAACTGGAAAACATTAGGACACAAACTAGATATAGACAAAATCTCACACTATATAACAAGATAATGTTAAAATGGGTGCATGATTTAGATATAGAGGATGAAAGCATAAGTAAATTAGAAGACCGAGGAATAGTCTACCTGTCAGATCTATGGGGAAGGAAGAATCATGACCACACAAGAGATAGAGAGCATTATGAAATGTAAAATAGATGATTTAGATTATATTAAGATAAAAAGCTTTTGTACAAACAGAGACAATGCAACCAAGATTAGAAGGAAAACAGAAAGTTGGTAAATAACCTTTATAGCAATTGTTTGTGATAAAGGCCTCATTTCTCAAATATGTAGAGAACTGAATGAACTTTGTAAGAATATAAGGCATTACTCAATTGCAAAATGGTCAAAGGAAATGAATAGGCAATTTTTTAGATGAAAAAAATCAAAGTAATATATAGACATATGAAGAAATGATCTACACCACTTTTGATTAGAGAAATGCAAATTAGGACAACTGTGAGGTACCACCTCTCACCTATAAGCTTAGCTAATATGACGGAAGGAAAATAACAAATTTTGAAGAATATGTGGCAAAATTGAGACACTAATGCACCATTGGTAGAGTTGGGAACTGATCCAATCATTCTGGAGAGCAATTTGGAACTGTGCCCAAGGGACAACCAAACTGTGCATGTCCTTTGATCCAGCAATGCCACTATCAGGTCTGTGTTCCAAAGAGATCAAGTGCAAAAATATTTATAGCAGCTCTTTTTGTGGTGGCAAAATATTGGAAATTGAAGTGATGCCCATCAGTTGGGGAATGACTGAATAAATTTTGGCGTATTAATGTAATGAAATAATATTGTGCAATAAGAAATGTTGAACAGGTAAATTTCAGAAAAACCTGGAAAGACTTGTAAAACCTGATGCCAAGTGAAATGAGCAGGACCAGGAAAACATTATATATGATATCAGCAACATTGTGTGATGATCAACTATGAATGACCCAGCAACACAATGATCCAAGAATTCATGAAGGAAAATGCTACCCACATCTGGATAAAGAAATGATGGACTCTAAATGCAGATTGAAGTGTATTTTTATTTCATTTATTCTTTTTCATGTCTTTTTTTTCCTTTTGATCTGTTTCTTCTTCACAACTGTGACTAATATGGGAATGTTTTCCATGATAGCACATGTATAACCTATATCAAATTGCCTACCATTTTCAAAAGAGGGGAGGGGTAGGAGGGAGGGAGAAAAATTTGGAACTCAAAATCTTGTAAAAATAAGTGATAAAAATTTTTTTAACTTGTAACTGGAGAAAACAATAAAATACTATTAAAAAAAACTTCAAAAAATACACAAACAACTTCCCAGCAGGAGGAAGAGCAGAGAAAAACCACATTGAAGAAAAGAATGACTACAAAAACATAGATCTGTGTTAACATTAGTAAAAGTAGTTGAAAGAAAAAGAGGTTTTTGGAGATGTCTATGGGGAAAAGAGATATTTAATCAGGCAGCTAATAATGAAGAAGGGAAAGCTTATCATAAGTACTATAAAAGGCCTGTGATATGTACCTCATAATTTAAAATTGGTCCTTGACAAAAAAAAAGTGAGAATATTAAAAGGACACAATGAAGATT
This sequence comes from Vombatus ursinus, assembly GCF_900497805.2. NCBI lineage: Eukaryota > Metazoa > Chordata > Mammalia > Diprotodontia > Vombatidae > Vombatus > Vombatus ursinus. The sequence goes on from NW_020947122.1 coordinate 233,922, forward strand.
TAGAGAAAATTTAGGAAACTAGGAACAAACTAACATGGAAATTAATCAACTTAAATATAGTGGAATTAGGGTGGATTATTTGCTTGTTGAGGTTTAAGGCAAAAGGCCTAATATTACATTCAAAAATTCTTGATATCATTGCAGAAAAGAATAATGGTAGATTATAAGTAAATCTAGAGAAAGAATTTCTGCTAGCCTCCAAAAAAAAGGGAAAGAAGAGTAAATTCCAATGGGATAAGCATGAAAAATGGAAGAAATGTCAGTAAAGCTATAGGGTTTTCATCTACATTCATTGCTTAATGATCTTGACTGACAGCAGAGGGTTCAGAGTCATCCTTTTTCTTTCAATGATTTTGACCCTTCTGTTTACCACTTTGATGATCAAATCACCCTTGGGGAAACAATACATGGGTGGCATCCAGACACATTTTCAAATACGTTAAGATTTCCTTTGTGAGTCTTGTATTACCCTCTTCATTTGCCTTTCCCTTCTGCTGACTTTGATTCTATCTTGTTCCATTTATAAAATGAAGAGTCACAGAATGGAAAGGTATTCTAGTCTTCCACTCCACATAAGATTGTACCAGTTAGGAAAACCATATCAAAGAGTAATCTGGTAGTGGTCATCAGGAAGCTGATAGAAAAAGGAAAACTATACATATGCCTTTGTCCCTGAGTTACACTCATTTGATAGTAGCTGATAAGGTTTATTTAATGTGTTTCTTTCTCTGGCAAATTTGCATTTGTACTGCAGCTTGAATAGAAAAAACATTCAACATCCAAAAAAGTAAATGGCTGAATTTCAGTGTGGTGATTTTTTTGAGTAAGATGCCTTCCTGATGATACACTCCAAATTGATCATTGTAGATGACATTCTGATCATCCTCAAAAGACTAGCCCTTCTCATACATTCATTTACTCTCAAATATTCAAAACTCAAATGGATTTAAGATCTTATTGACATGGACATTATTTCTTACACTGTAGATGGATTGTCTCTCATTCATGATTATGTCTCTTGTGCTATTGTCATCCGCGGTCTCCCATAAGTTCTTCATAGGTGGTGTAGGCAACATACTGGGGACCTTTCTTCATTTCTCTTGATATCATAGAGATAGCATTGGGGCACACAATATATTCCTTGGTTATCTACCAATCTCTCCATGTGACCCATGCATTGTTCTTTGTTCATGCATTTGTTTACTGATATTGTTTTCATCACTTTTCCTTCATGAATACTTATTTATAATACATTATAGATTAATTACTCCCTCTATGCACTTCTCTATTGCCCCTTGAGTGATCCTTAATTTCAATTCTGTTGGGTTTTTGTTGTTGTTATTGTTTTTGGTGAGGCAATTGGGGTTAAGTGACTTGCTCAGGGTCACACGGTTAGTAAGTTTCAAGTGTCTGAGGACAGATTTGAACTCAGATCCTCCTGATTTCAAGGCTGGAGCTCTATATACTACACCACCTAGCTGACCCTCTCAATTTCAATTCTGGAGAGACTACAATGTTCCTATAGACATATGATTGTACCATAAAAATGTTGGCATGACAAAGATGGACCCTAATTTAGGGAGAAACATGGAGTCATTAAAAGAATTTATTCTTTCCCAGATTCAAATGAAAACTCTCTTCCACATTCAATTTGGGGTTCAATTCATTCTTCTTCCACATTCTTGCATACTATGGTCTGGTCAACAGACATTCTTTTATTATCTATCTATCTTTCTGTCTTTCTATCTATCTATCTATCTATCTATCTATCTATCTATCTATCTATACCCCTGCCCAACAAAATGTAAGCTCATTGTGAGAAGGGACTATCTTGTTTTCTTGTATTTGTATCACAGTACTTTACACAATTCCTGGTACCTAACAAGTGAACTATCATTGCTCTCTCTCTTGCTCTTTCTCTTTCTCTCTCTCTCTCTCTCTCTCTCTCTCTCTCTCTCTCACACACACACACACACACACACACACACCCACCCATCTATCCTATTTTCATATCTATTTATCTATCTGTCTGTCTATCATCTACCTGTCTATGTATCTGACACATCTTTCTATCTATCTATCTATCTATCTATCTATCTATCTATCTATCTATCTATCTATCTCTTTGAAAGAATACTATACATTGTCTATTGAACTCCTGCATACTATGGTCTGCTCAACAGACATTCCTTTATTATCTGTGTGGATGATTAGTCCAATTTCATGGGTTTAATTTATGAAAGTAATTTAGGAGTTCTGAAATATTTCAGGACTTCATGTAATCAGCATAACATCATCCACAGACAAAAGCATTTGGAGGACCTCACCTTCTATAGGGAATCCTTTCTTGAATTTGAAACTGTCCTTGATCTCTTCAGTGAGAGTGGTGTGGAATTTTGTACAGCATACATCTTTGTGTTTTATATTTTCCTGATAATAATAATGAGATGTTTCTCAAACAAGGTTATTTATATTTTATGCATTTCAAAAATCTTATTTTACCATAAACTAAGAGATATTATGTTGGAGGATAGCCTGCAAGACAGTATTTTGGTCTATTTAATTAATTTTTTTTTAAAAAAGCAATAAATAATATTATGTTTCAATTGTAGGATTGTAAAACTGAACAACAAATGGTAAGATTTGATATTCTTTCCTTTTTAGAGTAATTTTTCTAAAAGGTAAGGGTGTGTTCAGTAGTGGAATATCTCATGTGAAAATATAAATTATTCTTCTCTAAAAGAGAATTTTTTAAAAAAAGGAATGAGATCTTTTGTTTTCCTATCCCATATATTTCCCCCTCAAATCTCCCTCCACTCTTGTTTTCTTTCTAGTTCCCAGAGGCCATTGCTTACCACAAAGAGTTAAGACAACAATAGCAATCAGTAAAATCAACCACACATCAACCAAGCCTGACATTATCTGTATTATTCCATATCAAAGCCTCTCACCTGTTCAAAGAAGGGAGGGAGATGAAGAATTTTTTTTTCTTTAGGGGAATGCTCATTTGATTTAATTTCCTAGCCTTCAGTTCATTTTTTTTGTTTTTTTCTTTCCATTTTACCATATTGTTTTACCAGCTCTGCTTGATTCATTTGTATTACTTCATTTATCTTCCCATACTTAACTTTTAAAAATAATTCTGAACTTCTATTGTTGTTCAGTCCTTTTCTAGTCATGTTTGATTCTTCATGACCCAATTTGGAGTTTTCTTAGCAAAGATACTGGAGTGGTTTATCATTTCCTTCTCCAGCTCATTTTAGAAATGAAGAAACTGAGGCAAAGTTAAATGACTTGCCCAGGACCACACAACTAGGAAGTATCTGAGGCCAGATTTGAACTCAAGAAGATTCTTCCTGACTCCAGGTCTGGCACTCTATCCACTTTACCACCTAGCTGCCAAACAAACTCCAAACAAAATGATTATTTCCATATAGTGAGAAAGTCAATAAATGTGTATTAAGCACCTACTATGTGCCAAGAACTATGCTAAGCATTAGAGATATAAATATGAAATAGATAATCTTTGCCCTTGATTAGTTTACAATCTAATGACATAAGACAACATACAAAAGGAACCTGAAGGGGGTGGGGGAGGGGGAAAGCTACCTGGTATAAAGTCATGATGGAGAAGTCCAAAAGAGTGCAGCAGAGTGAGAAATGAAAATAAAAGCTATCCTGGCATCCTCCTTAATGGGAGCTTTGAGAAGAGGTTTTTTTTTTTGTTTGTTTGTTTGTTTTTTTTTTTTTTTTTTAATTTTTGCTCTGCTCTCCAATCAAAGAGGCAGAGAGTCCTGAGGGTACTAATGATACTGGAATACCCAGAATAATCATTCTGGCAGGAGCATGAGGTTCCTATTGAAGATGTTCCTGGTAGTAGTATGGTGCAAAGTATAGTAAAAAAGGAATTCTGTCAGCTAGAAAATGAAGATCAGAACAAAACATCCAAAGTAGAACAGAAAAAGATAATTCCACATGAAATCTTGAGTTTTAATTAATTATGGTGGGTTTTTATGATTTTTTTTCCTTTCCTCCTTTTCCCTTCCTTCCTCTTCCACTCTTCTCCCCTCTCTTACCATCTGCTTTTCCTCCTCCTGCCTCATCTCCCTTTATCTCCCCTTGTTTCTTCTCATCTCTCCTCATCTTCCCTCCTCTATTCATGTCCCCTCTTCCATCCTCTCATTTTTTATTTGGGGAGATAATTCATTCACTAGCCACATTCTCCCTCCCAACTTACCCTGGAAAAACAATGAAAAGAAAAAAAATCTTTGTAACAAATATGCATATACAAACAAACTAATTCTGACATTGTGTACGTCTGAAAATGTGTCTCATTTTGCTTTGTCACATACTTGCAAGTAGGTAAAACAGTCCATAGCATGCTGGTCCTGGAATCAGAAAGTGACTTTAAATGGAGCCTCAGACACTGACTAGATGTGGGACCTGGGGCAAATCATTTAGCCTCTGTCTGCCTCAGTTTCTTCAACTGTAAAATGGGGATAATAATAGCACTTACAATCCAGGGTTGTGAGAATCAAATTAGACAATATTGGTCAAGCACTTAGAACAGTGCCTGGCACATAGTAGGAGCTTAATAAGTGATGCTTCCCTTTGTGAAAAGATGAATTTAATATTATCTCTGATTTCTATTGTATTAATTTTACAATATGATTTATGTTGTATTGATTTTAATAATTGAGTCAGTATCTGCCTGAACTCACCTTGCTCAGGAATGCAGTTTTCCCTCAGGGTTAGTTTCAAGCAAAGTTGTTATCATTCCTACCTGGATGTCTACTTGTTGTCTATAAGCCCCAACCAGCTTAACCTGGTGCCATCTTACAGAAGATATGTTATCTTTCCTTGACTGACCTTGCCCAGTTAGGGGATATTTGATCTCCTCCAAGAAGAGAGCAAGCCTGGTGGTACTAATCCCCTAGAAAAGAATACAAGAGACAAATGAGTGCCATAAAACACTTAACTTCCATTAATTATCAGAGAGAGACATGATTTCCCGCATCTGAATGCCATCCCACTTTGTACCTCAGTTTACCTTTATTACATTTGCTTGCAAAGAGATTCCTTTAACCTCAGGCCTTGACTTATCATTGGAATCACTTGATGGTCATTTCTTTGATCAGTTCTTAAATTTTCAATGATTATTTTTCCTTTACAATGTTGTTATTATTGTATAAATTTTTCTCCTGGTTCTTATGGCTACATTTTGCCTCAGGTTATCGAAGTATTCCTATTGTTTTTTTAAAAAACCTTTTTCATCATTTCTTATTGTGTAACAATATTCCATTACATCCATTAACCACATTTTATTTCAATTTCTTCGGTTTCCTGTTTTTTTACTGCCACAAAAAGAACTGCTATGAATGCTTTTGTACATATGTGTCCTTTTATTTTTTTTTTTTTGATCACTATGATATAGGTTTAGTAGTGATATTGCTTGGATAAAGAACATGTGCAGCTTGATGAGGTTTTGACCAAGATCCAAATAATTTTACAAGATGGTTAGACCAATTCACAGCTCCAACAATGGTACATCAATGTACTTACTTTCCTGATACCTGTTTAAGTAATTGTTGTTTTCCTTTTTTTGTCATCTTTACCAATATGATGAGCATAAACTGGAATCTCAGAATTATTTTAGTTTGTGCTTCTCTAATTATTAGTGATTTGCACATTTTTTCCATGTATTTGTTGGTAACTCAGGTTTATTCCACTGAGAACACCCTCTTTATAGCCTTTGACCATCTATATTTTAGAGAATTTTTTTGTATATATTTGGCACAATCCCTCATATATCTTGTACTTCTGACCTTTATTTGAGAAAAAAACTCGCTTCAAAGATTATTTTTAATTGGTTCTCAAATTTTGAATGCATTTGATTTTGTTTTTTTTTCCAATGTAAAAAAAAAGAGTGTAATAAAAATTTTTCTGTTTTCTCTTCTGAAGTACTCCTTATTCCTTGTTTGGTCATGAACATTTCTCCTATTCATTGATCAGAAAGGTAATTTCTTTTTTTTTTCTTTTTTTCTTTATTTTGATTTATCAATAATCACTTCCATATGCTTTTGAGTTCAAAATTTTTCTCCCCCTTCCTCCCCACCACCCTCCTCAAGACGGCACATAATTTGATATAGGCTATACATTTACATTCATATTAAACATATTTTCACATTAGTGATGTTGTAAGTAGAAATTAAAGCCAATAGGGGGAACCATCAGAAAGAGGAAACAAAACTCAACAGAAGAGAAAAAAATTAGCAATTCAGCTTCCATATTTCTTTCTTTGGAGGTGGATAGCATTTTCTATCACAAGGCCTTTGGAGATGTCTTAGATCCTTGTATTGCCAGGAAGGGTTAAGTTTATCAATATTAGTCATCATGCAATGTGGCTGTTATTGTGTACAATGTTCTCTTGGTTCTGCTCACTTCACTCAGCATCAGACCATACAAGTCTTTCCAGGTTTTTCTGAAGTCAGCCTGTTCATCATTTCTTATAGTACAATAGTATTCCATCACATTCATATACCACAACTTGCTTGGCCATTCCCCAATTGATGGGCATCCTCTCAATTTCCAATTCTTTGCCACCACAAAAAAGAGCTGCTACGACCATTTTTGTACATGTAGGTTTTTTTCCCATTTGTGTGATCTCTTTGGGATATATCCCTATAAGTGCTATTGCTGGGTCAAAGGGGATGCACATTTTTATAGCCCTTTGGGCATAGTTCCAAATTGCTCTCCAGAATGGTTGGATCATTTCACAACTCCACCAGCAATGCATTAGTGTTCCAATTTTTCCACTTCTTCTCCAACATTTATCATAGAAAGGTAATTTCTGCCTCGATCCTGTAATTTGTTTATGATGTAATTTGTGTATAAGTCAAGTATCCATTCAGAGCTTTCCTCAATATATGATATGAGATAGAAATCTGAAACTAATTTCTATCAGGCTGATTTCTGATTTTCCTACCAGTGTTTTTTTTTTCTGTTGAATAGTGTTCTCACCCCCCAAAATTGAGGTCTTTGAGTTTGTAAAAATACTTTACTGATGTATTCACTTATTTATTTTTTGGACCAAATCTGTTTAATTGACACCTTCATATTCTACCAATTTCAGATAATTTTGATTATTATAGATTTGTGATATAGTTTGAGATTTATTGCTGCTAGGTTCCCTTCCTTCATACTTTGTTTTATTATTTCTCTTGGGGTTAATGAGAATACTTACCTTGCAGGGATTTTGTGAGGATCAAAAGAGTTAATATTTGTAAAAAGACCTTAGTCTATATAATTGCTTGACCCCCCCCACTTCACTTCTACATGTACTTAATCAGTATCAAAGTTTCACCTATACATTTATCAGTATTATTAACTATTAAATATAGGGCCATCAGGGGTTATTTTAATTGTAAAACATATATTTTCTCACTTTTTTTCTTCTACTTTATACACTTTTTTTATCTTTTCTCTAACAAGTCTGCAGTCTAACTAGATAAACAATAATTCAGAAATGTTTCAGTAATGAGTAATCTCCTCTCTCATAAAATATATTCAATTTCACTTTTGTTATGTTATTCAATGCTTGCTATGTCTATTTCATACCTTCTCACTGTTTTCTCAAAGAATGTATGAATGATGAATAAGTTTAAGACTTTTTGTGTAGTCTAAATCTCTGTATCCACTCATTCCATACAGCTGAACTATTTCTTCTAAAATACTTTTTGTCATCATCTACTATAGGTATTAACATCTCTGAATAATGAAAATATATGATTTTTCAATTTGTGTGCTTTATCATATTTTTCATATATTTATGGAAATGTTTACATACATTTTATATACACAGATATGTGTGTGTATATATAATATATATGTGCATATCACACACATATCTTTTCTTCCACTGTGACAGATATAGGTACGTATGCTTTACTTTTTTACATGTAGGTTTTTGTAAATATTTATCATGATCACTAAGATATCAGATGAAGAATTATTTCATGAAATCATATTTCTTGCTGCTTTTGAACATATCATAAAGCCAGTTCCATTATTTGCCATCACAAGGAAGATCTTTGAGTCATCCTTACACTTAGATAGAATTTCTGTTTTTGCTATTTAATTATAATGAGAATGTCAAGGTGTATATGATTCATTTCCTCAAACAGAATGACACTTTAGTCATTGGGCATGATGCCTACATTAGAATCTTAAAAGCTAATTAAATGTTCATAGATTGGTTGAAAACTGTGGTTCTTAGTCTCTTCTGTCATATCACTACTGAAACAGAAGGGGGCCACATAGGATAGAAGGCCATTTTTGTATTTTTCTTTGTTTCATTGCTTTTCCTGGCCAAAGAATACATCACTGACTGGGCTGCTCACTGATTATGAGCCTCTCCGTACTTAATTAGGCTTCTTCATAGAAAGTAGATGCAATCACTTGCTGCGACCATGCTCAAAACCTTTCCAATAAGGCTCAAACTTCCAGATCTGGCAAAGCCTTCAAAAACCCTGGGTAAACTCCAGAATAAAACTTGGGAGTGGGAAGACCTGGTGTTGATTTGTAACTCTCATATATTTTAACTATGTGACCAGTTGAAAAAGTTTTTTACTATGAGATGTATTTTGTTTATCTGCAAAATAGGGATGATAATAATCCTCTACCTCACAGAGTTGTTTTGGAGATGAAATAAGACAATGCATATTATTTCAAAACTATAACCTTAAATAGATTTAAACTGTTATTACAGTATTAGGAACTCACTGAAAACCTTTGAATGTATAGTTTGAGTAGAGTGGTGGAAGAACGAGAGAATTGCGTAGTTAGCAAGTGATTGAATGATGACTAAATGGGGAAAACTCTGTTAGGTAGTACTGAGCTAAAAGTCCTCGTGTGCCTGCCAAGAAAGAGATCATGTCCTAATGACTAGCCTAGTTAAGTCTTCACTAGGAAGTCAGCTATTGGACGATTGCTTTTTTTGCAACAAAAATCAAGAAAGCCAACTGCAATGACCTAGAGAAGTTGCTATCTTGAACAGTGTAGAATGTATATACACCAAAGTTGAAATGAAATATCTGAGCAATGATGGCAGTAAAGAAGAATGTAGTGGAGAGGGAGAGGTTAAAAGTGCAAAAGAAATAAATACAAATTCAACAAGAAATGCAACAAGAGAGAAAAGGGAATTGTTTAGCCAAATGCAAAAAAAAAATATTTAAAAGGAAATACGATTAAATGTGAATAATTTAGTGAGAAATTCCAATGGCATTCTATGGTGCAATAGTTTCCTAAATGAAGTAGCTAAAACCTTGTTACTTGAAACATTGAAAACTAGAGAGTATCTATTAGAGCCTGAGGGAATGAATGTAGATTTCCTTCTTGGGACATTCTCATATCTTTTTTCTCTCCTCTCAAATTTATCTCTTTTATTTTCAGTAGCTTAAAGAAAATATATTGAAAAACCACATTTCCATTTCTTCAGTTATGTCTAGTAGGGGGTATACTTAATACTTTTTTATCACATAAATACTTCAAGGATCTATGATTTCTGTGATATAGATTGGAACCCCTCAAAGCCTGAGCTGACAATTTTTATGAGATCTAGTGAATGAAAAACATTACCTTGGACCAAAATGCTTGTTATGAGTCTTTGCATTTAGCAAGGCTGGTATTCAGAATACAGATATGTAGAATTTGTTCTACATTCAAACTTGTCCAGTTTATTAGTAGTTGTGAGGGGTTTTAGACAGATGAGAGAGAAAGAGAGAGAGAGAGAGAGAGAGAGAGAGAGAGAGAGAGAGAGAGAGAATGTATTCACTACAAATATAATAAAAAAGAAAATCAGTCCTTGCTCTCAAGGAGATTACATTCTAAATGAGAGGTGAAGAAAGCTAATAAAATGGAAAACTGGATGGGGGAGAGAGGGAAGATTCCTAAATGGAGATTAAAAAAAAACCCAAATAGTTAGGGTCTGAGCCAGGAGAGACGTTGACTGAGACTGGCACAGATATTTCTGCAAATGGAGGTTCAAGGAAGGTACTCACCAATGGCATTAGTGGAGCTGGCCTCAGGGGCAGAGGCATCTGCAGGGTGAGTAGGAAGCTGGGCAAGTGGATGAAAATTCAGCAGAATCAGGAGTTGATACTGGAAGTTTGTGTTTTGGTATAACTTATACTCAGCCAGTCAATCAATTTACATTTATTAAGCATTTACTGTGTAACAAGTACTATGCTAAGCTCTAGAGGTTCAATGACAAAAAATAAATAATTTCCACTTTCAAGGAGATTACATTCTAATTGGGAAGAAAACATGTACAGTGTAAGTACATACTAATGTACTAATGTAGCACTCCCTTGTGTCATCATCCAAAGGATTGTCATTCAGCATTAAAGGTGAGAATATCGAAGCTTGGAGTAGGATGATTCTAGTCATGTATAGTGGATGTGCCCTTTACCACTCTCCTGATAAAGTACAGATATTCTTTGACTCCTTCATGTCAGCCATGATGATTCAGGGGTCCATAACATGTAAAGAATTTTTAATTAGCTTTTTAAAAATTATTGTTTAATTGGCTGTTTAGCCAGAATTTCACAGACATACTAAAGAGTAGATTCTCTTCCCTGGTAGCTTTCAAATAAAGTGGACTGGCAGCACGTGAACAAGAGTGAAAGCAATGAATGGTGGGAATAATCCAGGGTTGAGTCTTCTCAGAAAAAAGATTGCCAATAGGATAAGTGGGCAAAAGATGCAGGAAAAATGGACAGTGTAGAGTTGGACTGGTTTATTAAAAGTTCTAGATAGGGAAGGGAGTAGATTGTAGCCAGTACTGGGTTGATAGCCTAGAAAAGAACTAAAGGGATAAAGAACAGGTTCTGAGGTTGTAAGTCAATGGGAGATGTCAAATGACAACCTCTATGTGTTCTATTAAGAAAATTTCAAATTTGATAAACACAGAAGAGGAGCATTTGTTGGTGATAATAAGATCAGGAGTATGACCCTATTCATGTTCAGCTGAGGTGATATGGAGGGGGAGTTCATGGGAAATTACCTAGTTGAGGAAATGGGAAGTAAAGGGTGTTTGCGGGTATATCAATATACATGTTAAAGTCATCTGGTATAAGGGCAGGAGTTGAGGACAAAAGAAAGATTATGAATCAGACACTGAAGTCATTGAAGAAAGATTATCCTAGATGTAGGATACCAGACAACAGTTAAAAGAATTTTGATTGAGTAGAAGATATAGCTTCAGTGAATCTCAAAGAAGAGGTTACTAAGTAAAAGAAGTGAGGGAAAATCTGAAAGTGGCAATCAGGAGAAGAATTACTCCAACTGTACCACCTTGCTCATTGATTTGGGAGGAATGAATGAAGCTTTGGAATTAATGATACCAGCAGTCAAATTAAGTGAGGAACCAGAGCAATAACAGGTCAGTGTACTTGACCCAGCCTAGAAGTATATTTATTAATCATCTATGATACTTTGTCCTCAAAAGAACCAGACAATCTGAGCAAGGGAGTGATTCAGCCTTTGCTGATGTCATTCCCTGAAGTGACCTTGATGGTGACTCCCAAAAGAAACAAAACATACTCAGGGCCAGGAGTTATATGAAAGTATAGAGAATTATGTCTTGGCCTCATGTATACATGTGTGCTTCACTACTTTGGCATTTTAAGTTTGAGTTGACTATCCCCAGAGCCTTAAGCATGTATGGCAAATGCACACACATCTCTTTTGTTAAAGCTAATTGCTGCCAATTGGTTGATTGATTTTTTTGTGAGGTGTGCATAGTGGATGGAGGCTTCTGAGAGACAATACTAAAATATCCCAGTCCCTCAGGGTTACTTGATTAGTCAGATAGGTGGTACAATGGATTAAGCACAATGGAGTCAGAAGGAACCAAAATCAAACCATGCCTCAGATACTTACTATCTGTATCACCCTGGATGAGTTACTTCTCTTAGTCTCAGTTTCCTCATCTGAAAAATGGGAATGGTAGTACCACCTACTTCTCAATGTGTTGTGAGAATTAAACATGTAAAGCACTTTGGAAATCTTAAAGTATTTTGTAGAGATATTATATATTAATAGAGAGAAAGTAATCCTCTGACTTCTGAGGCCCAGGTCTGCCTATATAATTCTGGGCAGGAATGAGGGTGTAGCCAGAATGGCCACTATACAGAATATACAAGGGAGCTGAGGGAGAGGGCATCCTAGTAGTGGAGTCTGGGGAAAAACTTTATGAAGAAGGTAATTTTTGAGCTGAGTTCTGAGAGATTCCAAGAGATGGAAGTGAAGAGGTTTCCCTTTCCAGGTGTGGAGGACAGCCAGTTCAAAGACACAGAGAAATGCTATTATCCTCTTACATGAATCTGTTCATTGTCCTTCAGTTCACTTGCTATTTTTAGTGTTCTGAGATCATAGTATTTTGTGATTTGCAGCTACATAGCATCACCATAAGGATACTGGTAATAAAAGGTTAGACTTTGGAGGCAGCAAGTAACTTCAAATCAGAGAAAATCCTGCTTTATGTTCCCAAATGAGGTATACACTGATCTCTGCCTATAAATTCTTCATGAAGTTCATGGTTCATTTGTAGCACCAATTCCAAAATGTATGTATTCATATACATACACAGTAATCTGTTTTACATACATGCATATATGCATAGGTAGATATTGTATAAATACATCTTCATAAATATGAATAAATGTACATATTATTTTTTTCTTTTTTCCTTATGGCATCTGGGATCTTATCAATGTGGGCACTCCTTCCAATCATACAGCTCCCACCCAATATATATTTTCCCATCCTGTATTGTACTTATTTATGTTTTTTCATAAGAACTCTATTGAGTATCTACCCTATGTTTTATGGACCATCTTATCGATATCTTGACATCACAGAGATAACAATGGTTATCCTTTCTTCTTGCTACATGCCTGGCCACATCTTTTTCCAATTATACTTTTTTTTTTTGCTGTACATCCTTTAAGCTGCCTCTCATGCATTTTTCAGTCTACTCATGACTGCTGTATACCTCCACATTACCATTTAGGTGACCTGTAACTTTAATTCTTCAGAGACTGTAGTATTTTCATTACTTGGATATATATTGTATTGCTGGAATATTATGGATATAATTAATCCCTTTGTTTCATGGAAAAAAAAATTAAGGTCATTGAAAAACTAAGCATTTCCCAAGGACAATTTGACCACATCTTAGTCCTGTTCAGTGATAAGCCAAGTTCATCGTCAATGTGCACTGTCCATTGGAAATGGTATTAATTAAATAGCTTTATGGGTTGTACGCTGAGTTTCATGTTGTGATTTCAACAGTAGACATTCTTAGCTGACTTAGAGTTGCTTGTGTGGTTAGCTGTACCAATTTTAGTTTTTGCAGGATTATGGGTCTTTTTTCAGAGACACTAAAATGTTCTGGGGCTTGAAGCAAACAAACAAACAAACAAAAAACTACAATGGAATCTGCCAACAAGAAAATCTGTAGGGCATCAATAGGGAATATCTTCCATTTTTACTCTCTATTGACCAAACCATCCTCCATGATGGCTACAGACAATTCCGGTGGGCATATATAGTTCTCTTTTAAAATACCTCAGCTTTCTTGATAGAAATAATCAGAAGATTATTGAACTGAGTTGAACATTCTTTCCAGGATGCCATTTATTGCATAGTATCTGTAGTCCATGGCTGTTTGGTCTCCTTTGTTCCTTACTTCTCAAACATTTCCTAACATATTTTGACTATTCCCATCTGACTGGAGCCGATTAAATCTTCAAAATTTATTCACATTCAGAGTTATGAGGATTACCTGATGATTGATTGGGAAAAACTCTTGTATTAGGACTCTCTGCAAGATATACTCCATGATGCTGAGAAACATTTCAGCTCTTGTTCTTTGATCCCTTGCTTTGTATTGAAACTCAACAGTTTTGAACCAGTTAAAAATTCATAGGCCCATCTAGGTTCAGTTTGCTGTACTAATCATAAGACCATAAGATCATAGATTTAGAGCTAAAAGTGATCTTATAGGTCATTTAGTCTAATTATTTCCTTTACATGTGGGAAAACTGAGGTCCTGAGAGGTAGTATTACATAATTATTAAATGGTACAGGTTGGAGATGAATCCAAGTCTTCTGTCTCTAAATATATGTCTTTCTATTGGACTATGTTACTCATTCAAAATAATTTTAATTGGTTAATAATATACTATCATATACATACACATATGCATGTGTACATATGTATACAACCACACATATATGTATGTGTGCATGGATGTAATGCATATTTATATATATTACATACATGCATAGATGAACATGCAATTATACATTTTTATATTCACACATATGTAGACAGGAAAAGCTTGCCTGTTCCCTTTTCTTGTTTTCATCAAGACTTCTATCAATTTCCCTACTTTTTTTTTTCCTTTTTGAGGAGACATGTGATTTTAGCCCTATAGGAAATTTCCACTGAGGAACTTGCTCTATCACTTCAGATTAACTCTGAAGTTTATAATTGTACAGTACAGAGGTATCTGTGACTTCAGAAGTTAAATGACTTCCTTGGGGTCATACCTTTATCAGTCAGTGTGTTTCTAAGGCAGTATTTGAATACAGTTCCAAACTCTAAGACCACTTTAATATAAATTATTCTAAACTGCCTCTCCGTATATATTTTATATCTTAAGAATATTTATATCAAAATATTTATATCAATAAATTAATTATTTTTTCATATGAAAAAGTGAGCACATAGAACATCATTTGCTGTCATATTCTTGTTCACTTACAAGGGATATAAGCATCAGGCAGTCTTTCGTGTCCTTTTGGATCTACCCCTCTATCATATATCTTAAAAATAAACTCTGAAGTGATTTTAAATTTTTATTGCTTCTAGCATTGTATGTATATATTTGATGAGGTTCAGCCAATCTTTCTGATATGTGCCAGGTATAAAACTTAGTATGAGCCCATATTATTAAGATTTGAAATATATCTATATCTTATTGAATATCCTGAACTATGTTATCACCAAAAGGCTAGGACATTTAATGACTTGAAGAGGAACAGACACAGAGGTACTCTCTTTTACAAAGAACACTACTATTCCTATTTCTGAATGTTGTGAGAGTTGTGGTAAAGGAGACCAGTTGATTTAGGTACCACAGAGGAGATTTAGGAATTCCAGATGGTAGGAAAAATGTTGACATATGTAAAATTGGAGTGGTTAAAAACTTAGCTTTGGTGTTCTCATGCAAAAGCATGGGAGGAAAGAAAGTAGACGTGATGAGTGCACTTGGGATGTACATGTTCCTTTGAGCAGGAGTGTGTGTAATCTGGAGTTCCTGTTTGCTATTGTTCTTTCCTTAGATCACCTCCCCGACAATAATCATCATGGTATATAGGGACATGTGCATAGGTATAGGACTTGTGAACTGGTCGTGAGTAGTCCTCCCTCCCCCAATCACCACCTACCCCTCACTGCCCCCACCACAATGTATACCAGTAAGATTTGAGTACTAATGAAAGACATAAGATTAAATTCAACCTCTTCTTTTAAGGGAGGCAACTAGGTGGCACAGTGGATAGAACATTCAACCTGGTCAGGAAGACTGAAATTCAAATCTGGCCCTAGACACTTGATAGCTGTGTGACTCTAGGCAAGTCACTTAATATCTGCCTGCCTCAGTTTCCTCAATTGTAAAACAGGGATTATAATAGCACTTGTGTCCAAGGTTTGTTGTGAGGATCAAAGGAGATATTTGTAAAATACTTAGCACTGCACATGACACATAGTAATCTCTACATAAATGTTTACTTCCTTTGTGATATGCCTCATTTGAACCAGGAATATAATTGAGCTCACCTCCATGGTTCTGTATTTTTAAATGGCTACTTCTGGAGACTCCCATGAATTCTAACCTAATGTACCTTTTAAACACCATTTTAATATTGAATGGTAAGAGAGCATCACCAAGAATACATGAGTTCTTAGAACATAACTGGCTTCCAATGGCACTTGCTACAACTGTGCTCCCCTTAAGTGTACATACGTGGAGAATGGATAACTGTGGAAATCCAAGCCAAAGCATTGAGCTGAAATGGTGGCAAGACAAAGTTGGGGTGGACCTCAAAATGGGAGGAGAGGGAGTCTTTTTTTTTCTTTTTAATTAATTTATTTTTAGTTTTCAACAATTGCTAGCATAACTTTTGAGTTTTAAATTTTCTGTCCTTCTTCTCCTCCTCCCTCACCAAGATGGCATACAATCTGATATAAGCTATACATATACATTTCTATTAAACATATTTTCACATTAGTCATGTTGTAAAGAAGAATTAGAACCAATAGGAGGAACTACAAGAAAGAAGAAACAAACAAAAAGAAAAAAAGAGAGAACAAATAGTATGATTCAATCTGCATTCAAACCACAGAATTCTTTCTTTGGATATTGATAGCATTTTCCATCATGAGACTGTTGGAGATGTCTTAGATCCTGGCATTGCTGAGAAGAGCTGTCTATCAAAGTTAGTCGTCACACAACATGGCTGTTACTGTGTACAACATTCTCCTGATTCTGCTCACTTCACTCAGCACCAATCCATACAAGTCTTTCCAGGTTTTTCTGAAGTCAACTTGCTCATCATTTCTTATAGCACAATAGTATTCCATTACATTCATATACCACAACTTGCTCAGCCATTACCCAATTGCCAGGCATCTCCTCAATTTCCAATTCTTTACCACCAAGAAGGAGCTGCTATAAATATTTTTGTACATGTGAATCTCTTTCCCATTTGTATGATCTCTTTGGGACACAGCCTTATAAGTGGTATTGCTGGGTCAACAGGTATGCACATTTTTATAGCCCTTTGGCCATAGATCCAAATTGATCACAAAAATGGTTGGATCATTTCACAGCTCCACCAACAATGCATTAGTGTTCCAATTATCCCACATCTTCTACAACATTTATCATTTTCTTGTTTTGTCATGTTAGTCAATCTGATAGGTATGATGTGGTACCTCAGAGGTATTTTGATTTGCATTTCTCTAATCAATAGTGATTTAGAGCATTGTTTCATATAACTATAGGTAGCTGTAATTTCTTCATCTGAAAACTGCCTGTTTATATCCTTTGACCATTTATCAATTGGGGAATGACTTGTATTCTTATAAATTTGACTTAATTCTCCATGTATTTTAGAAATGAGGTTGTTATCAGAGGCTGGCTGTAAAAATTCTTTCCCAGCTTTTTGCTTCCCTCCTAATCTTAGTTACATTGGCTTTGTTTGTGCAAAAATTTTCAATTTAATGTAGTCAAAATTACCCATTTTGCATTTCATAATGTTCTCTATCTCTTGGTTGGTCATAAATCCTTCTGTTGTCCATAAATCTGACAGGTAAACTATTCCTTGCTCTCCCAGTTTGCTTATAGTATCAGCCTTTATATCTAAATTGTGTACCTATTTTGACTTTATGATCCCTGTATATGGTGTAAGATTTTGGTCTATGCCTAGTTTCTGATATACTCTTTTCCAGTTTTCCCAGCAGTTTTTTTTTTTTTTTTTGGTTGGATAGTGAGTTCTTATCTCAGGAGCTGAGGTCTTTGGGTTTATCAAGCAGTAGATTACTATAGTCATTGACTATTGTGTCTTGCATACCTAACCTATTCCTCTGACCCACCACTCTATTTCTTAGCCAGTACCAAGTGGTTTTGATGATTACTGCTTTATAATACAATTTAAGACCTGGAACAGCTAGGCCACCTTCCCCAGCATTTCTTTTTAGTAGTTCCCTTGATATTCTAGACCGTTTGTTCTTCCAAATGAATCTTGTTGTTATTTTTTCTAGCTCTATAAAATGTTTTGGTAGTTTGATTGGTATGGCACTGAATAAATAAATTAACTTAGGTAGAATTGTCATTTTTATTATATTAGCTCAGCCTATCTATGAGTAACTGATGTTTTTTTTTTAATTGTTTAGATCTGACTTTATTTGTGTGAAAAGTTTTTTGTAATTATTTTCATATAGTTTCTGGGTTTGTTTAGGCAGGTAGACTCCTAAATATTTTGTAATGTCTACAGTAACTTTAAATGGAATTTCTCTTTCTATCTTTTGCTGTTGGGCTTTTTTGGCAATAGATAAAAATACTGGTGATTTATATGGGTTTATTTTATAACCTGCAACTTTGCTAAAGTTGTTCATTATTTCAAGTAGTTTTTTTTTTACTTGATTCCCTAGGATTTTCTAAGTATATCATCATATCATCTGCAAAGAGTGATAACTTTGTTTCTTCTTTGCCTATTCTAATACCTTCATTTTTTTTATTCTCTTATTGCTAAAGCTAAAGTTTCTAGTACCATATTGAACAACAATGGTGATAATGGACATCCTCATTTCATCCCCGATCTTATTGGAAATGTCTGTAGCATATCCCCATTACTTGTAATGCTTGCTGAAGGTTTTAGGTAGATTCTACTTATCATTTTAAGTAAGACTCCATTTATTCCTATGCTCTCTAGTGTTTTTAGTTGGAATGGATGTTGTATTTTGTCAAAAGCTTTTTCTGCATCTATTGAGATGATCATGTGGTTCTGTTTGTTTTGTTGTTGATATGGTCAATTATACTGGTTTTCTTCTTTCTTTTTTTAATTAAATTAGCCAAAGGTTTCCTCTATTTTATTGTTTTTTTCCCCATAAAACCAGCTCTTATTTTTGTTTATTAGTTCAATAATTTTCTTAATTTCAATTTTATCAATCTCTCTTTGGTTTTCAGTATTTCTAATTTGGTATTTAACTGTGGATTTTTAACATGTTCTTTTTATTTTTTTTAGTTACATGCACAATTCATTGACCTCCTCTTTCTCTATTCTATTCATGTAAGCATTGAGAGACAGAAAATTTCCCTTAAGAATTGCTTTCACTGCATCCCATAAGTTTTGGTATGTTGTCTCATTATTGTCATTCTCTTGGATGAAGTTATTGATTGTTTCTATGATTTGTAGTTTGAATCATTCATTCTTTAGGATTAGATTATTTAGTTTCCAATTAATTTTCACTTTATCTTTTTTTTTTACAATTAATTAATTTACTTTTAGTTCTCAACATTCACTTCCACAAGATTTTGAGTTCCAAATTTTTTCCCCATCTCATCCCTCCCCCAACCCCAAGACAGTATGCATTCTGAATACTCTTTCCCTAATCTGCTCTTTCTTCTATCTCTCCCTCCTCCTTCTCTTATCCCCTTCCTATTCTATTTTTCTATAGGGCAGGATAGATTTTTATACCACATTGCCTGTAGGTCTTATTTCCCAGTTGCATGTGAAAACAATTTTTAACATTTGTTTTTAAAACTTTGGATTCCAAATTGTCTCCCTTCCTCCCTCTCCACCCACCCTTATTGAGAAGGCAAACAACTCGATAGAGGTTATACTTGTGTAGTCGTGTAAAACACTTCCATAGTAGTCATATATTTACCTTCATCCTATCCTGCCCCCCATTTATTCTATTCTCTTTTTTGACCCTGTCCCTCCTCAGAAGTGTTTGTTTCTGATTACCCCTCCCCCAATCTACCCTCCCTTCTATCATCCCCCTGCTTTCTTATCCCCATCCTCTGTATTTTCCTATAGGGTAAAATAGATTTCCATACCCAATTGAGTGTGTATGTTATTCCTCCCTTAAGCCAAATCCAAAGAGAATAAGATTCACTCATTCCCTCTCACCTTTCCCCACTTCCCCTCTACTGTACAAGCTTTCAGATGTCCAATAATTTTTAAATTCTCTCTCCTGGATCTATTTTCCAGGTCAGTTGTTTTTCCAGTGAAATATTTCCCATTGTTTTCTATTTTTTCATTCTTTTGGATTTGTTTTACAGTGTCTTGATTTCTCGTAAAGTCACTAGCTTCCAATTGCTCCATTCTAATTTTTAAGGAAGTATTTTCTTCAGTAAGCTTTCGGAATTCCTTTTCCATTTAACCAATTCTGCTTTTTAAGGCATTCTTCTCCTCATTGGCTTTTTGGACCTCTTTTGCCATTTGGGTAGGCTATTTTATGAGGTTTTATTTTCTTCAGTATTTTTTTTTTTGTATGTGTCTCCTTTGGCAAGCTGTTGACTTCTTTTTCATGATTTTCTTGCATCACTCTCAGTTTTTCCTCTACTTTTCTTACTTGTTTCTCTTCCATGAGCTCTTCCATGGCCTGGGACTGATTCATATTTTTCTTGGAGGCTTTGGATGTGGGAGCTTTTACTTTTTTGTCTCCTGCTTGTATGTTTTGATCTTCTTTGTCACCAAAGAAAGATTCTATGGTCTGACATTTTTTGCACAGTTTGCTCATGATCCCAGTCAATTACTTGATTTGTAAACTCTTTGTTAAGGTAGGAGGCTGCTTCTAGTGTGGAGAATGTACTGTCCCAAACTTCAGGGGTTTTGTGCAGCTGTTTTCAGAGATACTTCTAGGGACCTGTAAGTTTTCCGTTGTTCCAAGGTGGTATGATCAAGGGCGAGGTGTTTACTCCTTTCCTGGTCTGTGCTGTGGTCTGTGAGTGACCACCAGCAGTCTTTTCTGCCTTGGAACTGTGATGAGGACTCCCTCTTTACCATCACTACAAGCTCCACTATGCCAGCACTCCTCCTCACCCCAGGATCTCCACCCAGAACTGTGAACCAGATCCAAGCACAGACAAAGCAAGAGAATTCTGCCTCAGCACCAGCAAAGAGATCCCTGCAATCCCCCTCTAATCAGTCACTTAATTCCCCCTCAGCCTGAGGGCCAGAAGCTCCAGAAGCAGCCAACTCCTTGAGGTGCACCAGGAATGAGGCTGGGACCTAGTTTCTCTCTCACTGTGCTCACAGTGTTTTCTTATTGACCTTCTAAGTTGTCTTTGGTATTTATGGGTTGAGAAGTCTGGAAACTGCCTCAGCTACCCATGATTCAGTCCCCCGAGGCCTGCTCCAGGTTTGCTGAGGCCTGCTTTTTGCCTGCATGCCCATGCTGGACCACGTCTTTCTCCCAGCCCAGCGTGATAGACCTTTCTAATCATCCATCCAGGTTGTGTTGGGCTGGAAATTTGTTTCACTCTGTCTTTTTTGGGTTCTCCTGCTCTAGAATTTGTTTAGAGCCCTTTTTATAGGTATTTGAAGGGGTTTGGGGGAGAGCTCAAGCAAGTCACTGCTTTTACTTCACCATCTTGGCCCCTGCTATCTTCAGTCTATCTTTCCATGGCCCTTTATTGCATAGGATTTATATTGCATCATGGGGGGAAAGGGTGCATTTAAGATTTCTGCCTTTCTGCATTGGATTGTGAGGTTTTTATGCCCTACTATATGGTCAATTTTTTGTAAGTGCCGTGGACTGCTGAGAAAAAAAAACATATATTCCTTTCTATCTCCATTCAATTTTCTCCAGAGGTCTACCATATCTAACTTTTCTAAAATTCTTAACTTCTTTCTTGTTTATTTTGTGGTTAGATTTATCTAGTTCGGAGAGGGGGAGGTTGAGGTCCCTCACTAGTATAGCTGTCTATTTCTTCCTGTAACTCCCTGAACTTCTCTTCTAAGAATCTATGTGCTATATCACTTGGTTTGGTAATGATATTACTTCATTGTATGTGGTGCCTTTTAGCAGGATGTAGTTTTCTTCCTTATCTCTTTTAATAAGCTCTATTTTTGCTTTTGCTTTGTCTGAGATCAGGATTACTACCTCTGCTTTTTGTTTTTTACTTCAGCTGAAGCATAATAAATTCTACCCTAGCCTTTTACCTTTAACCTGTGTGTATTCCTCTGTGTCAAATGTATTTCTTGTGAACAACATATTGTAGGATTATGGTTTTTAATTCAGTCTTCTATTCATTTCCATTTTATGGAAGAGTTCATCCCATTCACAATAACAGTATGATTACTGTCTATGTCTTTCTCTCCACCCTATCCCAATTATGTTTTTCTTTCTCCTTTCTCCCTTTGTCTTCTCTCTAGTGTTTTGCTTTTGACCACCTTTTCCCTTGGTCCCTCCCTTCTATTAGCCCCCTCCCTTTTCTTCCCCTTAACCCTTACTACTTCTTCCTTCCCTTCTATTCACCCTCTCTGTTTTCTTTTCTCTTTCCCCTCCTGCTTCCTATAGGGCAAGTTAGATTTCTATACCTGATTTTCTTATTCCCTTTTTGAAAGAATATGATGAGAGTTAGGTTCAAACAATGTTCCTCTCCTTCCCTTTTCCCCCTCTATTGTAATAGGTTTTTGTGCCTTTTCATGTAATGTAATTTACCCTTGTCCACCTCCTCTTTTCCTTTTCTCCCAGTACAATCCCTTACTTAGATCCACTTAATCCACTTACATCCACTTAACCTACTTAGATTGTTTAACATTACATCAAAGTCAACTTATACTCACCCCCTTTGTCTACTTATATCCCTTTTAAATGGTGTAATAACAATACAGTTTTCAAGCTACAAATGTCATCTTCCCTTGTAGAGATGTAAACAGTTTGCCTTTATTAGTAACATGTCCTGTTTACCTTTTTATGCCTCTCTGGAGTCTTGTATTGGAAGACTGAATTTTCTGTTGAGCTCTAGTCTTTTCATCACAAAAGTTTGGAAGTCCTCTATTTCATTGAATATCCATCTCTTCCCCTGGAAGATCATGTTCATTTTTGATGAGCAGTTGATCTATTGTTGTAATGCAAGCTCCTTTGCCTTAGGGAATATCATATTCCACACCTAGAGGGATTGCATAATTGCATAACCCTGACTGTGCTTCTATGATATTTAAATTGTTTCTTTCTAGTTGCTTGCAGTATTTTCTCTTTAACCGGGTAATTTTGGAATTTGGCTATTATATTCCTTGGCATTTTCAATTTGAGATCTCTTTGAGATGATTGGTGGATTCTTTCAGTGACTATTTTACCTTCTGATTCTAGGACCTCCAGGCAGTTTTCCTCAATGATTTCCTGAAAGATGCTGTCCAGACTTTTTTTCATCATGGTTTTCAGATACACCAATGATTTTTAAATTGTCTCTCCTGGATCTATTTTCCAGGTCAGTTGTTTTACCAATGAGGTATTTTATGTTTTAATCTATTTTTTTCATTCTTTTGTTTCTATTTGACTGATTCTCACTCTCTCACAGAGTCATTAGCTTCTCCTTGCCCAGTTCTAATTTTTAGCGAATTGTTTTCTTCTCTTGGATTTTGTACCTACTTTTCCATTTGGCCCCTTTTACTTTTCAAGCAGTTCTCCTCAGTGAGTTTTTGTGGCCCCTTTTCCATTTGGCCAATTCTATTTTTTAAGGAGTTGTTTTCTTCAGTGTACTTTTCTCCAGTTGGCCAATTGTATTTTTAGGGACTTGTTTTCTTCGGTATACTTTTTTTTCCCCAGTTGGCCAATTGTATTTTTTAAGGACTTGTTTTCCACAATTAATTTTTGTCCTTCCTTTTCCAAGCTATTGATTCTCTCTTGTGTACCTCTTATTTTTTTTCCTAATTTTTCTTATACCTCTCTTATTTGACTTTTAAAATCCTTCTTGAGCTCTTCCAAGAGGGCTTTTTGGACTTCAGACCAGTTCATATTTCCTTTTGGGGTTTTGGATGTGGGTATATTGACAATGTTGTCCTCTTTTGAATTTCTGCCTTGATCTTCCCTGTCCCCATAGTAAGAATAGATGGTCACTGTATGTTTCTTTTTGCTCATGGTGCTTGCTTATTTCCTGACCTTTAAAGCAATTGAGGTCTCCTGCTGGAGAGCAGGGGCACTGACCCAAGATTTTTGTACTGGGATCCTAGGGCCTGGTCACTGACTTTGTGTGCTAGGGCCAGACATTCTGGCAGTTGGAGGCAGTAGGATTCTGGCAGATTACCTGGTGTTGGGCTGGAATCAGCAACACTGGAGCTCTAAGGATAGGGGTAGGGAGTCTAGCCCCTGGAAGATGCCTGCTCACCTAGGCCTTGTGCTCCTTTCTTTGGCTCTTGCTCACTTGGGCCTTGCACTCCTTTTTTTGGCTATTGTTCACCTAGACCTTACCCAAGGATGTTTCACTGCTAGAGGATGTCTCTGGAGCTTTACCTCTTGGAGTTTTGCTTCCCAGAGTTTTGCTGAGGCACCAGGATCCTTGGCTGCTGAGGAACACCATGGCATGTGGTGGTTTTCCAAGCCAGTGTCTGCCAGTTGTCCTGCCTATACTGAGGCACTTGGGGGTGTTGGTATTTTCCTCCTTCACCACCCTGGGGTTTAGGATCTCCCCCTGGTATGCTGAGGTGGGAATTTCTGCTAGCTTGGTGGGACACCTCCCAATCAGTACCACTCCCCCTCCTCCAGAAGGGGGCCTTTCCTGTTAATCCTCCAAGCTTCCTGTGCTACAAGACTACTACACCCAGTCCTTCTGCTGTTTTGGCTGTGTCAGGGCTTTTCCTGGGGCAATATTTTCTGGGCTTCCAGAGGACAATAAGGGAGTCTGAGAGCAACTTACTTCTTACTCTCTCATCTTGGCTTCCTGAAGTGGAACTCCCAGGGAGGGAGTCTTGAATGATACATCGGGACACACAAAGTCTACAGTGACCTATGTGTCAGATAGCTGAGAAACCTGCACACTAACCCAACTGGCTACATTTAGAATTGGGACAGAATTTGTCTTTTTTCTCCTTCTAACTGCCATTTCCCTTGCCACCTGAATCCTCTTCTTTTAATACCACCTCTTCCTACCAAATCCTTTACTTTTATTTATTCAGCTTTCACTCAAAAGCATTTAATGACCAGCTACTAAGTCCAATGTACTTTGCTATCAGAGGAATAAAAAGAATAATCAAACATTGTTTCTGTTCTAAAAGACATTGCAATCAGCATATGAAAGGAGAAAAGTCACACACAGAAATAAGCACAATGAAAATAAAGATAATACAAAGGGAATACACCAAGATACTTATTAGGGGGACAAAGTATTGTGAAAGAAAGTTAATTCTCTAAGGTTCCAAACAATGTTTTATTATTGTGGTATAGTTTAGGTAAATGAGTGTCAAAGGAGTGAAGTGACTTGCTCAAAGTCATATAACCACTTAGAGGTAGAGCCAGGCTCCTGGAATCATCCACTTAGAGATGAAGGGCATCATAAAAATCATATAATCCAGTCCCCTCATTTTGTAAATGAGGAAATTAAGCCTGACTTGCCTATGGTCACACAAGGCAGAGTTGGGACACATAATTAAATCTTTTCATTCCAAATCCAGTACGGTTGCCTCTCCAATATGCTAGAACATACCTAGGCTCATTGTGCTGCCACATTAAAAGGATGAACTTAAAGGAATGAGAATGTTTCAATTTCAAGATCCAGGAAAAAGTCAATGGAAATATATTTCATTTTCCCAAATCAAATCATGTAGGTAGCCTTCTAATATGCCCATATACAAAACATGCTTTGCTTGTACATACGGATTGATTTAGCACCAATCTGAGCTTTCATTGGCCTATGGATGGTGTGGACAGGTATTTCTAGTTCAAATTAAGTATTAGTTTATGTTGTTGGTAGGCCCCTAGGCTGATGGTCCCAGCTAGGAAATTTAGGTTTTGATTTGATCCAGGTGACCCAAACAACTGCAATAAAGAAACAGTGCTCTGGATCTGTCTAACACCTTTCCTTTACATTACTCAAATCCCTTCCATATTATCTCAGTTTCTACATTATCACCCAAAGAAGAGCAACTATAATATAAGGATGATGGAGGCTTTGCTATAATGGCAGGACTTCAGGAAAAAGGTTCACCAGTACCTCCTCCAATGTTACTAAGTGTTTCAAAATTCATCAAAGACTATAAGCTTTACATGGCCCTGAAAAAGTTTTAGCAGTAACAATCTCATCTGTCAGAAGACTTTCAGGGATATTCTATTGAAGAGGTGGGGAGAGGAAGCTGAGTAAGAACAAAAGCTCTTAGCCAGAGGCCCTTGCATGAGGCCCATTGTAGCAGAGTATGACTAATAAGAGAGCTAAAAAATGTGTTTTTAGTTGATCACAAAAGAGTGATAATGTCTCTTTGAGGAGGCACAGATGCCAACTCCAGAGGATAACTACAGCAGCCTGAGGAAAAGCAGTGAATAGCACTTTGGGGAGCAGAGAGGAGGAGCAGCTGAGGGGAAAGAGAAGAACAGTAGTAAGGAAAAACTGGCTTCAGGGAACTAAAGCTCTGAAAGTTTTCTATCCATGATGCATCTGTAAAAGTGTGAGTTGTTTGGAGATTAGTTCCAGTAGGATAGGATTCTTTGGGAGACTCTACCTTTTTGTTTATTAGGAGGAGGGGAAGGCACTAATCTTACTATTTGATTTTTCCGTTGTTATTTATTCCTCTGTAATGTCTGCATTCTGTTAGGTTGTTGTCCTTCCTGCCAAAAGAGGACCAAAATATCATCGCTATGTTGGAGTCAAGGTATATATAGTGTGTCCTGCTCTGGCTGATCAGATCAATAAAAGCATAGAAGGCTCTACCACAGATCAAACATCTAGTCCATATGAACATTTAGAGGGGAGATGTCACTAAATTTATGCGTCTCACAATTCTTTAGAGGTACCGCAATACTGGTTTGTTCATAGAGTACAGTATCTTCCTTGGGTAGTCCTGTGTCAGTATGTCCCATGGCTTACAGTCCATTACAAAGTTCTTCATAGAGACCTTGAGAATATCCTTGTATTGCTTCTTCTGACCTTCATATGATTGCTTGCCTTGTGTGAGTTCTCTGTAAAGCAATCTTTTAGGTAAATGTATACTTGGCATTCAAACAATGAGGCCAGCCCATCAGAGTTGCACTCTTTGCGCTAGAGTATGAATACTTGGCAGTTCAGCTTGAAAAAAACAAAAACAAAAACCTCAGTGTCTGGTACCTTATCCAGCCAGGAGATCCCCAGAGTCTTCCTAGGATGATTCAAATGGAAACAATTCAGTTTCCTGGCCTGGTGTTAGTGTACTGTCCAGGTGTCACAGGCATACAATGAGGTCAACACAACAATGCCTCCATTGTCCATCTCTATAAAGGAAAAGGAAAGAGATTGTCCTGTGATAATCACAGGGGAGGTCTCTCTCTTTGTCTCTCTTGCCATTGTCCTCATTTGTAGACTGATCTTTCACCTGGAAGATGGTGATGATACTCAAGAGCCAAAGTGGCTTCAGAAAGGGCCAAGGAATGGCTGATATGGTGTTTGCTGCTTGACAACTCCAGAAATAATGCCAAGAGTAGAACAGAGGTCTGTAGACAACATGTGTTGATCTGACCAAGGCCTTTGATACTGTTAGTGATGAGGGCTTGGGAAAGATCATGGCAGTCTTATACACGAGTTCCACAATGGCATTCTTATGTGCTTTCTGGATAATGGACAATGCTCTTACGGTTTTTCACCAATGGAGTAAAGCAGGCCTATGTGCTTATTACCTTGCTTTTTAGCCTGATGTTTTCAGTGATGTTGTCAGACACCTTCAATGAGGACAAAAATGGCATCAAGGTCAGCTACTTTGTTGACAGGAAAAAATACTTAACTTAAAAAGGCTGCAAGCCAATATTAAAGTGGAAGGAGAGTTGGTATGCAACTTTTTGTTCTCAGATGACTGTGCATACAATGCAGCCTCCATGGCTGAAAAGCTACAGAATATGGATTGATTCTCTTGCACTTGTGCTAATTTTGGCCTTCCAATTAACACCAAGAAAACAGAGGCTTTTCACCAGTCAGTACTGCACCATTCCTACATGGTACCATTGGTTACAACAAATGGAGAAATTTTGAATACTGTGAAAAAGTTTCTTTACCTTGCCAGTATACTTTTCAGGAGTGTACACTTAGATGATGAGTTTAATGCACTCATTTTCAGAGCTAGCTCAGCATTTGTGAGGATCCACAGGAAAGTGTAGAAGAGAAGAGGTATTAGACTGCCCACTAAACTGAAAAATGCCTGTATTACTGTATTGATTAAAAGTGCTGCTTTTTGATTCTTGGTCTATTGAAGACTTCTTTAGATGGGGGCATGATTATAACTGTGATTAACCCCAAATACCTCACAGTGAACTTGGGGTAGTGAGATTCTTTTTTTTTTTTTTGCTAGGCAATGGGTTTAAGTGACTTGCCCAGGGTCACACAGCTAGTAAGTGTTATGTGTCTGAGGCTGGATTTGAACTCAGGTCCTCCTAAATCCAGGGCCAGTGCTCTATCTACTGTGCCACCTAGCTGCCCCCACTGTGCCACCTAGCTGTCCCAGTGAGATTCTTTATTTGGTATTATATAGAGATTTTAAAATTCCTTATTTATTTCTCACAACATCTAAAGTAGGTATTGAAGGCAATTTTATCTCCATTTTACACAAGGAGAAATTAATTCAGAAATGTCAAATGACTTGCTTGCAGACACCTTAATATCCATTCTACAGATGAGAAGTGTGAGGCACTGAACTTGACCTTTCTGTGTTTGTGCTCACGTATACGTGAGGATGTGCACATATATGTGTGCGACCTACCCAGCCTTGCATCATGGGATCTTAGATTTAAAGCTTAAAGGGGTTGTAGAAGCCATTTAATGCAAACACTCTCATTTTACAGAGAGGGGTCGAGTGATTTGTCCAGGATCAAAGAACTAATAAGTGATTGAGGCCAAATTTTCACTGAGGTCTTTCTGACTCCACAGGGAAGCTAGGTAGTACAGTAGGTAAAGTACAGGCCCTGAAGTCAGGAAGACATGTTCATGAGTTCAGATCTGGCCTCAGACTCTTAATAGCTGTGTAATCTTGGGTAAATAACCTAATTCTGTTTGCCTCAGTTTCCTCTTCTGTAAAATGAGCTGGAGAAGGAAATGGCAAACCACTCCAGTATCTCTACCAGGAAAACCCCAAATGGGGCCAGGAAGACTAGGACACAACTGAAATGAGGAACAGCTTTCTGACTTCATATTCAATACTATATCCTCCATATCACCTAGCTGCCACAAGGGAGTAGGATGAAAGAATTACATGATTAAGAAATTTTAACCATGATGGTCTTTAGGAATTCATAGATTTAGAATGGTTAAAGAATATAGAGGTTATCCAACATAACTTTCTCATTTTAAAGATGAGAAAGTTGAGGATGAGAGGTTAAATTCAGGCAGATATTGAGCATTGGAGGTTGGAGCTAATACAGGTCCTTTAACTTCAGAGCCAGTGGAGCCTTTTGAAATCTTCTTCCTATGCAAATAACCATTCCCTGAACAACGATTTTATTGACTACACAGAAATTTTAAAGAAGGCGAGAACTAAAATAAATCCAAAGGCTAGATACCTAATGTTTGCAGAAACAATATGATCAGCAATCAGGCTCCTTTTGAAGAAAATGTAATTTTTCTTTTTGTTCATTTTCTGGCTATTGCCAGGCACATTGACAAAATGTGGTTCAGATTTCATTTTCATACTTAAGCTGTTTTTATCTTTTTTTCTATAAATAATTTTAATCTCAAAGTACCATTCTTCATAATGCTTTTAAAGAGCCACCAAATGTATTTTAGTTGGTTAAGCATGGCATCTATTTTGTGCTGGAATAAGCCTGGGCACTTAAGCCATTAATTCTATTTTGGGCTACTCTGTTGATGGAAAATGCTAGTGAATGTGACCCACACAGCCTCATTTGTGAAGCACTAGGAATCAAGCAGGGATATCAGCACCACTTATTTTAGATAACTACACCATCGCAGATGGACTTCAAATGTACGACTGGGCTGCATTTCTGAAAGGCATCAAATCATTTAAATATCCCACATTTCTTATTCTTTGGCTTCCTTGATAGACATGATCTATGCCATAATAATGATAATACTAGTAAAAATAATGGTAATAACTAGCATTTTATAGTGTTGTTAGAGTTTGCAAAGTACATTCTATATATTATTTTGATTCCTAAGACAAGAAGAAAGTTATTAAGGGGACCTTTATCCCAACGTCTATTTAGGCCTCAGTGTTGCCTGGACAAGTAAGAATTTTATTAAGTTCTTTAGATACAATTGTGTATGAGGGTGACTTGATTGGCTAAAGGATATAAATTTTTTCTTCTGTTATGGTGACATGATCTTTGCTTTTTATACATTGCTTGTCAGTGTCCAATTAGGGATCAGAGGTAGCTGGAGGTACCCCTTTCAGGATCTGGGGGGCATTGTCAGAGGGGTCACATGAGGCTATAAACAGAACAAAGTTACTTCAGTCTCTGACCTTGCTGCCATGGAAAGCTCTTCATTTGCAGCTACTCTATATTAGAAGAGAGCTTGAAGCTCAAAGTAACTCTCTTCAGGGCTTCCCTTTAGCCTTAACTCACAGTCTCTTTGTCTTCATATGAATGACATCTAAGCCTCCTAGAACTCTGGAAGTGGCCCTAGGCTCTAGAAGTGAAAATTTATTCAAACTCTGTTGCAGAGCCTGGTAACTAGCTTGTGGATGAGGGTCTCTGAAATGCCTCCACAGGTGAAATAGTTTGTGTGAGTGTGGCGGGGGAGGCTGTTTCTCCTGGCTCTTCTATCTCCTAATGACTTTGTGTGATATTACCTGGTTGCTGCTGTTTAAGCCTTTGTGTTTATAAACTCATTCTAACTCATTCTAAAGTCTGTCCTCCTCCCTTCCATCCAGATAAATAAACCACTCTTAAGGTAATCCCTGCTCCTCATTTGAAAGGAAAACAGATCATATAAATTGCTGTGTATTATGGTGTTAATGACTCAAGATTTCCCTCTGGCTCTTTGAATTTTAATAAAAGACTGAGGAAGAAAAACATCTTTAACTCTGCCTCTCTAATTAAGGAATTTCAGAAACAGTGGAAACTGGGTGGGAAAATAGTGGTGGGCCATGGGACCTTTTTGTCACTCCTTACACTATAGATTACATAATTAATTACAAATTTTTGGACATGTTCAACTGGGCATTGCTGTGAATGAATGTAAATGAAACTCCTTAGCATACCATTCAAGGCCTTCCAAAATCTGAAGAAAAACTAACTTTGAAACCTGTCTCCCATGATGTATTTCTCCTTCAAAGACCCAAACTTTTAGCCAACCCAGATTATATTCACTGCTCCCAAGCATGCTTTGTAACATCCCATTTCCACAACTTGGTTCACTCTGCTACCTTCATTTGGAACACACTTCCTCTTGTCTCTTCTAGTCCAAGTTCTATAACTACTTTAAGGTCCAGCTGAAGTTCTACCTCCATCATGAAGCCTTTTAGTTTATCCCAAGCCTACTGAATTCAATTCATTGAATATTTATTAACTACCAACCATGCACTGTGAACTATCTGGTTCTAAAGATACAAAGGTAAAAAAATGGCAATGTCTTGCTGATGGGCATGGAATCTGAACCCCCAAAAGGAAAAGACCATGTCTTTGGGATCTGGACCCCAAAAAGGAAAAACTCTGGACTTTCTCACCTGGCCAAATCTCTGGTGTTCACCTGAGGCTATAATCCTATCAACCAGTCTTTCATTGTGGTTATACCCAATCTCTGTTACCTCCCAATTACCCCTGGCCACTTCCCACTCTTAATTCTATCCAGATTCCATTCTCCCTTGGCCACTATGGTCCAGGTACCTGGCATTCTGTTCACCCCAGCTTACTGACCACTCCCATCCAGACGCTCCTTAAACCCCTCCTCCAGTCACCCCAAACTACTTGGCCACTCCTAGATCCCTCCCACAGTCTTTCTGTTTATAGGGTCCATCTTGTCTCTATTATGGTGCTCAGATTCCTAAAATCTAACCAAAGAGAACAATTAGATGTCATTTGGAAGGGACCCTACTGAGTCATATTCACCACTCCTATGTCAGTAAAACTCAAGAATCTCCCTAGTGGGACT
The DNA here is from genome assembly GCF_900497805.2 of Vombatus ursinus. Lineage (NCBI taxonomy): Eukaryota > Metazoa > Chordata > Mammalia > Diprotodontia > Vombatidae > Vombatus > Vombatus ursinus. The sequence continues at coordinate 265,781 of NW_020947122.1, forward strand.
CATATTTCTTAAGCCAATGTCACCTCTTGATCCTCCTCCCCCAGAAAATCCAGAATATACCTGTGAGCCCTTGGAGGATCTCAAGCTGTTGTTTACAAAGGACCTGACCCCCTCCAGCAGACAGGTGCATAAAAAGAGGTGAAATCATACACACTGTTTTTCTTTTCTCTATACTCGTTTTATAACATTCTTGCCCTCCAGGGTCGGAGTCATCAACTTCCAGATGATATATACCAACTCCAACCAAGTCCAAGGTCTCTAGCCCACTGGACCTGGCGTCAGCTGTGTTCTGAAATCTGACCCCTTGAATGTGACCCAGTGAGGCAGGCAGAGCCTGGCCCCTTTCCAGCAGGAAGCAGTTTCCGATGCTGAGACCTTTGCCCTTTACCCCAAAAGAATTTGGGTCCCATTTGTTTGAGGGGAGAATAATGAGGTATGGGCCCAAGTTGAGACCTTTGTCCCAATTTAGGTCCCATTTGTCTATGGGCCCTAGAAAACACTTGGACTGCCCTTGAATTCTCTTACTTGATCAAGAAGTCTCTAAAGGTAAAATCCCATCAACTGGTCTTTCCTTATCACCTAAAACCAAAAGTATAATCCTATCAAGTGGCCTTCCTACACCTAATCTCCCAATTCTCTGTTCTTAGCCCTCCATTGTCTTACCTCCTTATGGCCCCAGCCACTTCCCACCCTTAATACTATCTAGGCTGCATTCTCCTTTGGCTACTTGGTCCAGGTCCCTGGCTTTCTATTACCTCATAGTCCCCCCCACCTCCAGAGACTACTTGGTCACTCCAAGATCCCTCCCATATTCTTTCTGTATTAAAGGTCCATCTTGTCTCCATTAATGTGCTCACATTTTTACAATCTAGCCAATAGCTTACAGATGTTCAGATACCTTAAGAGTCTGGCTAATATGGCAGATCTTTAATAAACATCGTCTCTGGCTGAAAGAAGGCTGGGACCAAATTCTTTAGAGCAGGACCCATATGCCATGATCTCAGGGTCCCAGCACCTGAAGTTTAGAGATTTAAGGGTACTGGGACTCCAAAATATCAAGAGCAAGAGATGCGGGTCCTGCCCAAAATAATTCAACCCAAGTCTTCCAACCAGAGACAAGGTTTATTAAAGATCCAACACATTGGCCATACTCTTAAGGAATCTGAACATTTGTGAGCTGTTGGCTAGGTTCTTAAGTAATATGAGCCTTTGGCTTGATTTTAAGAATCTGAGCAGTGGCTAGATTTTAAGAATCTGAGCACCTTAATAGAGAAAAGATGGACCCTATAAAGAGAAAGACTGTGGGAGGAATCTAGGAGTGACTAAGTGATTTGGAGTGACTGGAGGAGGGGTCTAAAGAGAATCTGGATGGGAGTGGCCAGTAAACTGGGGTGAACAGAATGCCAGGGACCTAGACCATGATGGCCAAGGGAGAATGGAATCTGGATAGGATTAAGGGTAGGAAGTGACCAGGGGCAATTGGGAGGTAACAGATTGGGTGTAGTCACAATGAAAGGCCAGTTGATAGGATTATAGCCTCAGGTGAACACCAGAGATTTGGCCAGGTGGGAAAGTCCAGGGTTTTTCTTTTTTGGGGTCCAGATCCCAAAGACATGGTCTTTTTAGGGGTTCAGATCCCATCCCCATCACTGCTGCCAAGGAGTTTATGGGCTAGTAGGAAAATAAAATAAATACATGGATAAATATAATGCAATTTCAAGTGTACTAAGTGTTTAGAATAGCTTAAATAAATCCACAGTTAGATCATCCTTAAGAACCACAGACCTATATGAAAAAACATGAAGGAAAGCTCATTTCTGCCCAGAAGGATTGGTTAGATATCATTTCTGTCTCCAATGAACTCTCATTTCAGTAGGATGAAAGCATAAAGCAATTAAGAAATTCCAGGCAGGGTGGTCTTTAGGGGTTCACATATCTCAGAGGATGTACACTACAACTGCCTAATTCTAAATATGAAAAAATTAAGGACAGGAACGGTTAAGTTCAGGTGAGTATTGAGCATTTACACTGTAAATACCTTATTGCATTTTCGTATTTTCCTTTGTATTTGAGGGTTTTTTTATGAGTGTGTGTTTATTTATGTCTGACCCATAATTTCAGGTTTTTAGCTGCTTAAGAATGCTGAATTTTGATCTCACATAGTGAACTGTGCAGAATGTGTTCAACAAATATTTTTTAATGAATGATCATTGTATTCCCATATGGCTTCAATGGTTTTTTATTTTTAATTTAACAGATCTGTACCAACTTATCCCAAGCTGGGCTATCTATTCATATAAATAAAATATGCGATTATTTTCAATGGAAATTATTTTATTTGTAAAGTTAGGTCTTTTGAAGAATTATGTTTTTAATAATAAATGAATAAGTGTATAGGTTTTTCATTTTTGTTGTTTTTGCATTGCAGACAGCAGGGTATGATAGAAAAAATAATTTAAAATGATGAATTTGAGTTTGGGGCTCTGGATTAAATCCTAGGTCTGTCACTTACTTTATGACTTTTGAAACATCATCTCTTAGATTCAGCTTTAAACTGAGAAAATGGATGTATTATCATCTTTAATGTCCAAATCAACTATAAATCTGTTATCATATGGGATTTCACCATCAGGAATGCCCAATCCCTCTGCAGCCATTTCAGGGCACCACCTCAACCCAACATACTCCATCTGTGAGATTGAGTTGGGCTTTGCAATTCTGTTTCTGGGAAGTAATTTTCTCTATTTTGCTGATATCTCAGTCTCTTTAATGTCTTAAAAAAGATTGACTTTCTTAGCTCCTTTAGGGTGTTGGTGGTATGGAGGGATGTACTACTTGAAAAATGTGTTTAATTGAATTGGTCAGTAGATTATCTTCATTAAATTGGGGCTAAAATGAGATAATTTTTGTATTTTAACAGTGTGTTGAACACAGTCACACACACACACATACACACACACAGAGTACACACAGTACACACACACACAGAGGGAGAGAGAGAAAGAGAGAGAGAGAGAGAGAGAGAGAGAGAGAGAGAGAGAGAGAGAATTAGACAGCCAATAGGTGGCAAATGTAGCAATTTCCTGGCAAAAAAATAAATCTGGAGGATTTTATTAAGACATAACCAAGAAGAAAGACATCTGAGGGATAATAAAAAGATTGAGATGCTAGACAGTGTATCTTCCAACTTTGCAAAGCATTTATCTTTTTACTCTGAAAATGAGGGGATATACCAGAGTTAGGCATGTGGATGTTAATGCTAATGTTATTCTTTATTTTATATGTTAGAGGGTATCTGCTGGAAAGACTGGGCTCATCCATTATTTGTAAATGATCCCAGAGGCTAAACAGCAGAAAGTGCATCCAAAAACAAGCTAAAGAAAGGAACCAAGTTCCTTCCTAGGTACTTGGCCACATAGAAATCTGAATAATTAAAGATTAGCACATTGAAAAGAAATTCTATTTTTTCCATGACTATTTCCAGATAACATACCTCATGTCCATCAATAATTGGAAACTCAACTCTAGTCAAATAGTCAGATGTTAAGAAATTAGGCCAGACAACAGGAAAAAACATTTTGTGTAAGAGTAGCCATGGAATCCATTTGAATCAGATTTATTTTCAGTTCCACTATGAATTATTCTCCTTTTTGTTTTTGGCAAGTGTTTCTGTAAAATCAGTATTAGAGCACTTGTTGGGAATCAGAGTTGAATGACTTCAAGGAGTGTGGGTATTTGGCAGATGACTTGGAAGCTAATATGTTAATTTTCACACTTTTTTTTAGAGGGAAGGAAGAATGGAGTAGCAGTCTTTTACTATCACTAAAGTCTTTCTGGTGTCATAGATATTAATTTGGTCTGTGTGAAAGTTGTCAAAGCTTAACAATTAATGAGTAAATGGTCATACTGGTAACAAATGGCAGAGCTGGGATTCAAAATCCAGTTTTCTGACTCCAGATATACTTCCAGGGGATTTGGTGGCATTGTGTAAATGTCAATAAGTAAATAAACTCATCTCAAATTTCCAAAAGAGTTTTCTTTCACTCTCCCATGGTTTAGCTAAGCTGCAACAAAAATGGAGAAATATCCCCTCTCCATCTTCTTGGGGTTCACAGATTCCCAAGGAAAATCAATCAAGTACCACATCAGCAAAATATAATCTAGTTTTGCTTGTTTAAAAAAAAGGAGCATAAAATCCACTAGTGACTCATTTTAAAGTTAAAAGCAACAAAATATAAAACAATAGATACCATATCTTTAAAAAAAAACCCTGCTGACCTTTAATTCCATATTTTACTACCAGTTATATAACATTTTTTTCCTTGCAACTGTTCATAGTGTAAGTATGGTGAAAATGGAGAAACATCTTTTGCCACCTTGGAGACCATAGATAACCCAAGGAAAATCCATACAAGCCCACATCAGTAAAAAAAAAAATAATATAAGTTGGCTTAATTAAAAAAGAAATATAAAATATACTATGCATCCATTTAAAGTTAAGTACTAGCAGAGCCAAGATGGCAGAGTAAAAGCAGTGACCTGCTTGAGCTCTTCCCAAAACCCCTCCAAATACCTGTAAAAATGACTCTAAACAAATTCTAGAGCTGCAGAACCCAGAAAAAGACAGAGTGAAACAAATTTCCAGCCCAAGACAACCTAGTTGGTTGATAGGAAAGGTCTGTTGTGATAGGCTGGGAGAGGTACTCAATTCAGCATCAGTTGTGCATGAAAAGACCAGGTCCCAGCAAACCCAGAGGCCTCAGGAGACTGAATCATGGGCAGCTGTGGTGGTTTTTAGACTTCTCAACCCACAAACACCAAAGACAACCTAGAAAGTGAATGGGAAAAGTCCTGGCACAGCCGCTGGTTGGCAGCAGTGTCTGCTTCTGAAGTTCTCAGCCCACAGACAGTGGAGTGCTGGTATGGCAGAGCTTGTGATAGCAGTGGAGAGGTAATCCTTCTCAGAGTTCTAAAGCAGAAAAGGGTGCTTGTGGTCACTCACAGACCAGAGCACAGGCCAGGAAAGGAATAAACACCTCACCTTTGATCACACAGTCTTGGAAGAATTGAAAATGTATAGGTCCCTAGAAGTATCTCTGAAAACTGCTGCACAAAACCCCTGAAGCTTGGGACACTACATTCTCCACACTGGAAGCAGATCCCTACCTTAACAAACTGTTTAAAAGTCAAATAATTGGCTGGGAACATGAACAAACAGCACAAAAAAGTCAGACCATAGCATCTTACTTTGGTGACAAAGAAGATCAAAACATACAACCAGAAGAAGACAATAAAATCAAAGCTCCTACATCCAAAGCCCTCAAGAAAAATATGGATTGGCACCATGAAAAATTGGGAAAAAAATGAGAGTGATGCAAGAAAATCATGAAAAACTAGTCAACAGCTTGCGAAAGTAGACCCCCCAAAAATACTGAAGAAGATAACACCTTAAAAAAATAGACTAACACAAATGGCAAAAGAGGTCCAAAAAGCCAATGAGGAGAAGAATGCCTTAAAAAGCATAATTGGCCAAATGGAAAAGGAAGTCCAAAAGCTCACTGAGGAAAATAATTCCTTACAGATTAAAATGGAGCAAATGGAAGCTAATGACTCTATGAGAAATCAAGAAATTATAAGACAAAACCAAAAGAGTGAAAAAATAGAAGACAATGTGAAATAGCTCATTTAAAAAAAAAAAACAAAAACAACAACAAAAAAAACTACTGACATGGAAAATAGATCTAGTAGACATAATTTGAAAAATTTTGGACTACTTGAAAGCCATGATCAAAAAAAGAACCTAGACATCATCTTTCAAGAAATTGTCAAGGAAAACTGCTCTGATATTCTCTAACCAGAAGGTAAAATAGAAATTGAAAGAATCCACTGATCATCTCCTGAAAGAGATCTCCAAAGGAAAACTCCTAGGAATATTATAGCCAAATTCCAGATTACACAGGTCAAGGGGAAAATATTGCAAAGCAGCCAGAAAAAAACAATTCAAGTATTGGAAATACAATCAGGATAACATAAGATTTAGCAGCTTCTGCATTAAGGTATCAAAGGGCTTGGAATATAATATTCTGGTTGTCAAAGGACTTAGAATTAAAACTAATCACCTAACCAGCAAAACTGAATATGATTCTTCAGAGAAAAAAATTGATATTCAGTGAAACAGAAGACTTGTAAGTATTCTTGATGAAAAGACTAGAGCTGAATAGAAAATTTGACTTTCAAATACAAGACTCAGGAGAATCATGAAAAGGTAAATAGGAAAGAAAAATTGTAAGTGACTTATGAAAGTAGAACTGTTTATATTCCTACATGGAAAGATGATATTTATAACTCATGAGACCTTTCTCAGTATTAGAGTAATTGGAGGGAATACACACACACATATTATATATACATATATGTATATTGTGTGGGTGTGTATATATATATATATACGCATATGTATGTGTTTAACACACACACATATAGACAGAGGGCACAGGGTGAGTTGAAGATGAAGGGATGATATCTAAATATCTAAACAATAAAATTAAGGGGTGAGAGAAGATTATACTGAGAGAAGGAAAAAGGGAGAGGTAGAATGGGGTAAATTAACTCATATAAAAGAGACAAGAAAAAATTTTTACTTTGGAAGGGAAATAGAGGCAGGTGAGAGGGAATGAGTGAATCTTATGGTCATCAGATTTGGCTTAAGGAGGAAATAACATACACACTCTATTGGGTATAGAAATCTATCTTACCCTACAGGAAAATAGAGGGAAGGGGATGGGAGAGGATGATGGAAGAAAGAGCGGATCGTGGGGCAGGGTAATCAGAAGCAAACACTTTTGAGGAGGGACAAGGCCAAAGGAGGCAATAGAAAAAAACAAGGAGCAGGATAGGATGAAGAGAAATATAGTTACTTTTTCACAACCTGACTATTATGGAAGTGTTTCATATGACTACACATGTATAACCTATATCAAGTTGCTTGCCTTTTCAGTGAGGGTGGAAGTGAGAAAATTTGGAACCCAACCTTTTAAAAACAAATGTTAAAAATTGTTTTTACATGCAACTCGGAAATAAGATATATAGGTAATGGGGTATAGAAATCTCTCCTGCCCTACATGAAAATAGAAGGGGAAGGGGATAAGAGAAGTGTGGGGGGTGAGAGAAGGGAAGGCAGATTGGCAGAAGGGGTATTCAGAATGCACATCATCTTGGGGTGGGGACAGGGGAGAGATGGGGAGAAAATTTGGAACTCAAAATCTTGTGGAAGTGAATGTTGAAAACTAAAAATAAATTAAATAAAAAAGAAAAAAAGCTGAGTACTACAAAATATGAAACAATAGTTATTGTATCTTAAAAAAACTGCTAACTTTTAATTCCACATTTTGTGACATATAACATTGTACTTGGCAGCTAGATTGCTTAGTGGGTAGGGCCTGGAGTGAGAAAGACCTGAGTTCAAAGCTGGTCTTAAATATTTACTAGCTGTGTGACTATTGGCAAGTCACTTAACCTCTGTTTGTCTTAAACCACTGGAGAAGGAAATGGCAAACCTTTCTAGTATATTTGCTAAGAAAACCTTATGGACAGTATGATCTATGGGCTCATGAAGAATTGGACACAACTGAATGACTAAACAACAACAACAATAATGTTGAACCAACCCAACTCTTGGGCAATTCTTGGAATGGGTCCTAGCATGATCATATTCTGGTGTTCCTGTTGAAGGCTGAGGAGCTTCTTGATTTAAGGAACAGGGTAATACTGCTTCCAGGAGGGCTCAAGAATGAGTCAGACTCACTTGGTTGGTTATTTAGGCAGGGGTAATTTAACATAATTATATTATCCCAATCTGAGATGCTTGAGGAAAAAGAAACAGGATTCTGGATCAGAAGCTTAAATGCCAGTGGATCAGAAGAGTTTGAGTAAAAGATGAAGATGTTTAGTCTAGGTTCAGAAAAGAGTTTTAGAAATTGAACAAATGAGGAGACAGATCCTGAATTCAATGTAACAATATAATTTAGCATAGAAGTATGTGCAAGATGTTATACTTGAAGCCCTGAGGTAATCTTTATTTTCTAGTGTTCTTTATTTATTATTACTATTACTATTATTTTAGCTAGAGAGTACTCTTATGATGCTGCTTGCATTAATTGCCTGGGAAATGACCCTCTCTAAGTAAAATAGCCACAAGAGAAAAGGAGTAGTAATTATATATGTGTGGTGTGTGTGTGTGTGTGTGTGTGTGTGTGTGTGTGTATGTGTGTGTGTGTGACAAGACATAAGAAGAGATGGATAGAGGCAGACATACAGAATACTAGATTTGATAGTCAGAGGACCTAGTTCAAATCTCCAATGTGTAAACACCATCTATGAGAATCTGGGCAAGTTACTTACCCACCCTGGCCTTTAGTTTTCCCATGTGTTAAGTGAGGTATTTAGACTAAATGACCTCTAAGGTCCCTTCCTATGAACAAAGAGTAAAATATAACAATTTAATTTAATCCAATTCTTTCTTCTATGATTATATGAGATTTACAAAGAATGACAGAACTGGAGAAACAAAAAAAGAAAGGCACAGAGAAAGAGATACCCATAAGTAAACACAGGAAGGGGTACAGGGATCCCCCAAAAAATAGCAATAAGGAAAATGGAAAAAATAGAGAGAAATAGACCTGGGAAAGATATTGTTATCCTTGGTTCATATGTGATGTTTCCATGGATGCTTTTTAATTACAGGATAAAATTAGAGATCTCACTTCTTCCTATTCAATTTGCCCTGTGGATTGCATCTGGGATTAGGAGTGGATGGAAAAGAAGTAAGCTTTTTATTTTTGAAGCAGAGTTATAGTTTATATTTTATTACTTCACTGACTTCTTGATTTCATTAGTGTGGCTATTTCATCTGCTGTTGAAGATCATGAGCCTCCATACTTTTTATGTTTTGTGTTTACTGTTTACCTTCCCATGTATCCTACAGAGATAACCCACCTAATGATCTGTAGATTTCTTCTTATTCATCTATTTTAATATTTATTATTGGCAGATGGATGGTATAGTGAATAGAGTGTTAGATTTGGAGTCAGGAATTAGAGTTTTAATCCTGTCTCAGACAAACATTAGCTGCATGACCTTGATCAGGTCATTTAACCTGTCTTGCCTCAGTTATCTCCTCCACAAAGTGAGGATGATAATAGCACCTACCTCAGAGAGAGGTTTTGAGGATCAAATGAGATAGTGCATTTAAAAGTTTTTTTTTTTGCAAACTTTTAAGAGCTATATAAATGTCAACTATTATTTAGTAGCTGTATGTCAGGTATGTCAGGGTAACACTTGGGCTATCCACAGATTTTCACTCATTCTTCATGCATGGCTTATCAGTTAGATGTGTTTTGTTGTTTCATTCATAGTGAGTGTGTCAATATAAATATGGTTTATTTCCTCTAGTAATGTATCATTTTGTTGGTCCTTGGACAAAGATAACACATTAATAGTGCCATTACTTAGAGGAATAAAGAAAAATTGTTTTGAATTTTTGTCTTGTTTCATGAATCTATTATGGTCAAAAAGGTATGGTACCTGGTAAACAAATTTCTAGTGATGAAACTGTCATTATTTAGTTAAATCTTCATATTTCAGATACATCCTTTGTCGTTGGGTCTACACTTATCAGAACTTTGCAGACCTTGTGCTTGATTGGACTATCCTTTTAAGAACTAAAGCTGCCTCCAGGCCATGATGAGGCATCAGAGCAGGATTTAATTAGAGAAGTGTGTTTTCCATTAATATTAAAATGAAAAGCAGAGTAAAAAAGGAAAAGGTATATGTGGACTGTGTTCATATGAGTTATTTATTTTTTTATTTAACTCTATTGTTCTTATCATACCCTCATAAGGAGCTAGTGATATAGTAGAGAGATTGTTGGACCTGGAGGCAGGAAGACCTGAATTCAAATATGACCTCAGGAACTTGCAAGCTATGTGTTCCTGGGAAAGTCAACCACTATCTGCTTCATTTTTTCTAATCTGTAAGAGAGAGATAATAGTACACATACCTCTCAAGGATTATTATGTATATCAAAAACATATTATCTGTAAAACACTTAGCAAAACTTAAAGCACTATATAAATGCTAGCTGTTCCCATTTTTATTTTTCTTATTATCATTATACAGAAATGGAGCTAGATTTTCACAAAATGTCCATCACAGTCAACTAATGAACCCAAAGTCCAGTAAGCTAATTCAACAAATCTATTCCTGTATTACTTGGTCCAGGTAATTGTACAGGAGAAAACAAATAATGATTATCAGGTATTCTCAGTTATAAGGAAACTGAGAAATTATTAGTGATATGAGACTAATTATTAAGTGATTATTCTGCTCTTATCTAAAACATTCAGAGCCACTGATTTGACTCCTAAATTGTAGTCTCTGATTCCAGAAGAGTTCATAAAGAAAATAGTTTATTTATCTGGTTTCTATATAGAGGATATTCATTCATTTCAATTGAGAATCAGCAACATTATATGTGTACCTTCACCTACATGAAATCACATGGCTTTGCATTCATAACTAGCAATCAAACCAATTTAGTATTTAAATATTTGAGGCAAAATAAAAAATAGACTTCATTTTTGATGAAAATGCTACCAGAAAATCAGATGTTGGATGTTTTGTATATTTAAATTTTATTCTTCTCAATACACCCAAAGGTATATCAGCTTGAGTTCTATAAAAACTCTGCTCAATATTTTATCTTAATGTAGCAATTATGATTGATAATAGGTCCAACTGGCTGAGGTATTGTATGCTTTTCTCCACTAAAATGCTCCTCAATTCTGGACCCACACAAATGGTGACTTGGTTTAGTTCTGTTGGTGCCTCTAATTGAAGTTCAGGCTTTTTTTCTCATGCTTTTTTAGCTCTTTACTCCTTCCCATTTTCCTCAAGTTCCACAGAAAGTTAACCCTCAGGTTAGGCTAATGTCCAGAGACTCTCTAAAAAAAGGAAACAGAAAGGCATACCCTTTACTCTATATAATATGAATAAAGAATAGGGAAGCTGTTTATTTCTTTTAAACAAAAAAATGCTTAACAATAGGTTTTAACAGCTTGTGTTAACAATGACTTAAAACAGGATAGAGTGACATAACTGTTATCTCTCAGGTTGGTTTTAGGACTGCAAAATCACATTTAACATTTCATTTCAGCTCTGTACTCTTCAAAACTACTCCCTACAGGTCCACATCTTCTGGCAAGCCAGGCCAAGGCATGTGACTTCTACCTGTTGATTGTCATTCTCTCTAATTCGTAAACTTATCTTACCTCTAAGTCATCTCTGATCAAGACAACCAAGATCTTAAATGTCTCAAGCTCACAAGGTTGTGCTGAAGACTAGTCATGCCTGGAAAAGGGCAGGGGCAAGATGGTGGAATAAGGCAGGAACTGTCTGAGCTTTTCCAAATTCACCTCCAAACAACTATAAGATAATATATATTATATAACATATAATACATATAATTATTTAATATTATATAAAATAATAACTCAAAATGAATTCTAAGTGGAAAAAAAAACAAGGAAAAGATGATGTGAAACAATTTTCCATACCAAAATAACCTAAAAGCCTCCATATCCCAGGTCATAGAAAGTTAGATTTAAAATTAATTGGAATCTAATCCAAAAGACTGAATGGATCAAAGGACAAATCAAAGAAACAATCAACAATTTCATCAAAGAGAATGACAACAATGAGACAAAATATCAAAATATGTGGGATATAGCCAAATCAATACTTAAAGAAAAATTTTTATCTCTAAATGCTTACATCACAAAAATAACAAAAAAAAAAGATGAGCAGATCAATGAATTGGGAATGTAACTACAAAAAAAACTAGAAAAGAAGAATAGATTTAAAATCTTCAATCAAATTTCAATTCAGAAATCCTGAAAATCAAAGGAGAGATTAATAAAATTGAAAGTAAGAAAACCATAGAATTAGGAGCTTTTTTATGGGAAAAAAGCAATAAAATCAATACACTATTGATTAATTTGATTGAAAAAAAAGAAAGAATTAAAACCAAATTACTGGAATCAAAAATGAAAAGTGTGAATTCATCACCAATGAAGATGAAATGAAAATAATTATTAGGGGCTATTTTGCCTACATTTATTCCAATAAATCTGACAATCTAAGGGAAATGCATGAATATTTAAAAATATATAAATTGCACAGGTTAACAGAAGTAGAAATAGAATACTTAAACAACTCTCTCTTAGATAAAGAAATTGAACAAGCTATCAGAGAACTCCCTAAGAAAAAATCCCCAGGAAAGATGGATTCACAAGTGAATTCTGCCAAACATTTATAAAACAATCAATTCCAATACTACATAAACTATTTGGGAAAACGGGCAAAGAAGGAGTCCTACCAAATTATGTTTATGGCACAAATATGGTGCTGATACCTGAACCAGGAAGATAAAAAAAAACACAAAATCACTGACCAATTTTCAAAATGAATATTGATGCAATAATTTAATAAAATGTTATCAAGAATATTACAACAATATATCACAAAGATCATACACTATTATCAGGTGGTAATGATACCAGGATTTCAGGGATGGTTCAATATTTGGAAATATATCAACGTAAGTGCAGATATCAATAACAAAAGCAACAAAAATAATGTAATTATTTCAGCAGATAAAGAAAAACCTTATGACAAAATATAATACTCATGCATATTAAAAATGCTTGAAAATATAAGAATAAATTGAGCTTTCCTTAAAATGATAAATAGTATCTGTCTAAAACCATCAGCAAGCATTATCTGTAATGGGGATGAAATAGAAAGCTTCCCAACATGATCAATGGATGAAGCAAAAATGCCAATTTTCACTATTATTCAATATTGTACTAGAAATGTTAGCAAACTAGAAACTTAACAAAGTTGCAGGATATAAAATAAACTCACATAAATCACTATCATACATATACGTATGCATATAACCAACAAAGTTTAGTAGCAAGAAATAGAAAGATAAATTGTATTTAAAATAGCTGTAGACAATATAAAATGCTTGTGAGCTTATCTGCCTTGACAAACCTAGAATAATATGCACACAATTACAAAACACTTTTCACACAAATAAAGTCAGATTTAAACAAATGGAAAAAAATACCAATTGCTCCTGGGTAGGCTGAGCCAACATAATAAAAATGATAATTATGCCTAAATTAATTTACTCATTCAGTGCCATACCAATCAAACAACCAAAAAAATCATTTATAGAACTAGGAAAAAATAATAAAAAATTCATCTGGATGAATAAAAGGTCAAGAATATCAATGGAATTAGTTAAAAAAATGTGAAACAAGGGCTTAGCTGTACCAGATCTCAAATCGTAAAACAAAGTGGGTAATCATCAAAATAATGTGGTAGTGGCTAAGAAATAGAGTGATGGATCAGTAGGCTAAATTAGGTATACAGGACCAAGTAGTACATGACCATAGTAATCTCACATTTGATAAACCCCAAAACCCAGTTTTTTGGGACAAGAATTCATTATTTGACAAAAAAATAAATTGACAAAAAAATGAAAAAACATTGACAAACTGGAAAACAGTTTAGCAGAAACTGGGTATAGACCATTATGGTACACAAGACACCTAGATAAGGTCAAAATGGGTACATAGAAGAATACAACTCATTCCCCAATTGATAAATAGTCCAAGGATATGAAAAGGCAATTTTCAGATAAAGAAATTGAAGCTGTCTATAGTCATATAAAATGTTATAAATCATTATTTATTAGAGAAATGCAAATAAAAAAGCTCTGAAGTATAACCCCATACCTATCAGATTGAGAAAGATGACAGAAAAATACAATGACAAATTTTGGATAAAATATAGGGAAATTGAGACACTAATGCACTATTGATTGTGAACTAATTCAACCATTCTGGAGAACAATTTAATATTATCCTCAAAGGGCCATAAAAGTATGCATAACCTTGACCTATCAACACTACTACTGAATCTGTATCACAAAGAGATAAAAACAGGGGAGGAGAGAGGACCCATTTTTGAAATATATATATATATATATATATATAAACTCTTTTTCTCTTTTTGAGGTGGCAAAGAACTGGAAATTGAGATTTCTATTAATTGGAAAATGGCTAAATAATTTTTTGTACATGATTATAATGGAATAAAATTGTGCTATAAGAAATGATGAGCAGGATGTTTTCAGAAAAAACCTGGAAAGAATTACATAGACTGATGCAAAATGAAATGAACTGAAGCAAAACACTGTGCATAGTAACAGCAATATTATATGATGATCAACTCTGAATGACTTAGCTATTCTCATAAATATTATGATCCAAGATAATTCCAAAGGACTCATAATGAAAAGTTCTATCCATCTCCAGAGGAAGAACTGATGGTGTCTCAATGCATATCAAAACATGCTGTATTTCACTTTATTTTTTATGTTGTGTTTTGGTTTGCATTTTGCATGACTATAAATGTATAACCTATATCAAACTGCTTACCATTGTGGAGGGGGAGAGGTGAGAGAGAGAAGAAGAAGATTTGGAAATTAAAAATTTAAAGAAAGAATGTTAAATATTCTCTTTACATGTAATTGGGGAAAATAAATATTATTTAAAAATTAACAGAAAGAAAAGAAAATGGATGCAAAAAAGACTAGTCATGTCTTATGAATCATATAAAGATTAAGAGGTAGCCAGAGGCTACCTAGGTTCAAACTTTCCTCAGCCCATGTGCAGTTTTTTTGCTCTCTCAGTTTGTCATTTTTCCCAGAATGGGGAGAAAGGACATCAATTCTTTTTCCTCTTACCCTGCCTTGTCCCCAGAATGGTTCAAATGGTCTTAATTTGATTTGTACATTCGAAGAAAAAAGGGAGACCAGGGACAGGTCACTCCAACACAACTCTTACAGAAAATATAGAAAAAGTATCAAAGTCATTATTTGAAAATCCAATAAAAATCACAATGTGTTAGTTTACTAGTCCATGTTAGCATTGTTGTTGTTGTTCAGTCATTTCAGTTGTCTTCAAATCTTCATGACCTCATTAGGGTTTTCTTGGCAAAGATACTGGAGTGATTTTCCAATTCTTTCTCCAACTTATTTTACAGATGAGGAAACTGAGGCAAACAGGGTTAAGTGACTTGCCCAGGGGTGCGCAGCTAATAAGTGTCCAAAGGCAGATTTGAACTCAGGATGATGAGTCTTCCTGATTCCAGGACTAGCATTCTATTGATTGCACCATCTAGTTGTAACTAGATTATCATAGGGAGATACAACTAGTCATATGTGCAATCTCAAAAAAAAATATTTCAGGACTAAATGGAATTGTAAATAACTTCTATCATACACTTAGAGAATAATTATTTCAAAAACTACAGAATTTATTTGAAAAAAATAGAAAAAAGGTTCCACCAAATTGCTTTTATAATCCAAAATGGTCTTCATACTGAAACCAAGGAGAGTCAAAACAGAGAAAGAAAACTACAGACCAATATTTTAATAAATATTGATGTAAATAATGTAAAATTATATACTAGCAAGGCAACTACAGCAGTATATCACAAAGATTATATACTATGACTGGACTGGACTTAGACCAGGAATTCAGAGATGATTCCATATTAGAAATATTGAAAGCAGAAATCATATTTTTAAAAGCAAGGACAGTGAAAAAACCTATGATTATATCAATAGATACAGAAAATTGTTTGATAAGATACAATAGCTATTTCTGTTTAAAAAAAAACAGTAGAAAGCATAGGAATAAGTTGATATTTTTGACATTCTATATCTAAAACTAAGAACCATCATTATTTCTAATGGTGATAAACAAAAGACTTTGGAAATATTATTAGAGTTGAAGTAACGATGTCCATTATAATCATTACTAGTCAGTATAGGGCTAGAAATGCTAGCTATATTAATAAGGGAAGAAAAAAATTGCAAAGAATCATATGCAAAGAAGAAACAAAATGACCACTTTTGCAGACCTTACTTACAAAACACTAGAAAGTCAGCTAAAAAACCTAATTGGAAAAACACAAAATTTGGGGATATAAAACATATCCACAACATTTTTGTATGGTAGCAGAAAAAAAGTCACAGGAAGAGATAGAAAGAGAAATTCAATTTAAAATAAATACAGACAGTTTAAAATAATTAAGAGTCTACCTGCCAAGACACAGAAAGGAACTATATGAACACAAAATATTTTTACACAAATAAATGGAAACCCAAATAACTGAAGAAATATTAATTGCTCATGGGTAGGCTAATATAATGTACTAAAAATAACAATATTATCTAAATTAATTTACCAATGCCAAACCAACCAAACTATGAAAGGATTGATTTATGGATCTAGAAGAAATAACATAAAAATAATCTTGAAGAACAACAGATCAAGGAGTTAATAACAAAAAAAATGGAAAGAAAGGGTGACAAGCTGTACTAGACCTTAAAGTATACTACAATCAGTTTGTTTTTAATTATTCTTTATTTTTTTTTCATAATAGATGAAAGGCTGGATTTGGAAGACCAGAGTTCAAATTCTGCCGTAGACATTTATTAGTTCTGTGACCCCCTCACTTAACCTCTGTCTTCTCCAGTATGATGAACTGTAAAATGGAGATAATAATGACACCTATATTTCAGGGTTTTTGTGAGGATCAAATGGAGTAATATTTGTAAAATACTTAGCACAAAGCCTGGTATATAGCAGACGCCTAATAAAGATTCCTTCCTTCCTTCCTTCCTTCCTTCCTTCCTTCCTTCTTTCTTTCTTTCCTTCTTGTATTTTCAAAGAATTAGAAACAGCATGTGTCATATTAGTTGGGTAATGACTAAACAAATTGTGTTTTTTAAGTATGATAGAACAATATTTTGTTGTAAGAAATTCTGAAGATGATGCAGAAAAATCTGGGAAGACTTATATGAATTGATGCAGAGTAAAGTGAGCAGAACCAGGAAGACAATTTATACAACAGCAACATTGCAAGGATAAACAACCTTGAAAAACTTTAGAAATGTGGAACAACACAATTATCAACAATTCCAGAGGACTCAAAATGAAACATTTTCCCTACCTCCTTATACAGAAGTGATGGATTTAGAGTACAAATCTCTCTCTCTCTCTCTCTCTCTCTCTCTCTCTCTCTCTCTCTCTCTATTTGGACATTTATTTTGTTTGACTATACTTGTTTATAAAAGAGATTTTGTTTATCTTGCTTTCCCAAAAGGGAGAGGGGAGTTAGAGGGACAGAATGCAAGTCTGAAGAAATAATATATTAATTTAGAAAGAACCAAACCAACAAAGTTTCAATGGTTCCTCCTGAATGATGGCCTTTTAGGTGATGACGTTGTCTCTTGTCCTTTAGTTCTGATGTCATGGTCATTCAGATGAAGGCTCTGCATATGTTCCACAGGTGATATGTAATCCCCCATTACATTAGTTATTTCTGAAAATAAAGTATGATGAAAATGATAAGTACTAAAATTCTGCATTTTTTTAAAGTTTACTCTTATAAATGTTATTTTGGAATAAAAGAAAAAAACTTTTGCCTCACTTAGTAAAAAGTGTTTTTATTTTATTTTATTTTATTCTTATCCATAAAAGATGGCATTGTCTCAGAAATTCAGACTATTTTCCCCTCACTATTTGATCAGCTATGGGCAGGATTCTTGTTGATCTTTACTGTCTATTAAAATGGCAACAGACTATAGAAGTTTCCCCTTTGCCAGATGGAAGGAAATTATTCACACAGAAAAAGAATATGTCCTTTAATAAAAGCTTCACCAAACCATCAATATTTGCTTTAAGTAAATTTCACAGACAGAAAATGCTGATTGGTTTTGCACAATTTGTGCATTTTTTTCATACCTCAACACACATTAATAGATTTCCACTGGGAAAATTCTTAATTTTCTCATGGGTAGTTTTGTTCTAGAAAATCCCAGGAAAAAAAATTGTGCCAATTTTTATTAGGAGGGCCATATTGCTAAGAAGAGTAATACTAATTAAAACACATTCATAAAACACTTTAAGGTTTACAAAGGTATATTCATCAAAACAATGTTGTGAAATAGAGGAGAATAATATTATCTCCACTTTGAAGTTGAACAAACTGAGACTCAAAGAGTTGCAATGTATTGGTCAGGGTCACATAGACATTAAATAGGAGATCCAGGCCTCTTGACTCCAATACCAGTGATCTTTCCATGAAATAATGGTGTTCCAACAATATCTCACTGGAAGAGGAGGGGGTAACTATTGTAGCAGAGGAAAAGAGGAAGAGAAAATAGTTGAGGTTCAGGGAATGCAAAATAGGATGAGGAAAGAAAGACAAAGAGGATATAGATTTGGGCCATTGGGAAGAAGAGAAATAAGGAAAAGTTCCCAGAAGCCTTCATTCTAGTACCAGATCTTCTAACTATCTTTGTAACCCTGGGCCCATGACTTCTGAGCTTGATTTTTCTAATTGGTAAAATGAAGGTGTTGGGCACAGTATTAGTCCTGGGTTTAAGTTCTAGTTCAGATAATTAATTACCCTGTGACCCTGGACAAATCACTCAACTTTATTGAACTTGTTTCTTTAACTATAAAATGGGGATGATGTCCTGATTTTATAACCACACTTCTTCATTAAAGTTCTTCTCCAAGCTTCATCATGCCATGGAGATGTGTCCAGATTCTCAGAGACTTTAAGTCAGTGAATTCTTGAAAATTTAAATACTCTATTGAGCTCTTAAGGTGTCTTTATATTGTGGTTTAGATTGGAAGTGAAGTAAGCACATTTACATTACTATTTATCCTGACATAGAATAGATAACAAGAGAGTCGTGGAATCCTTGGAATGACACACTTTGTCCAAAAGCTAAATCACAGCAATAAGAACAAGGGTGATTTTTTTTTTACTTTTGTATACGAAAGATGTATTTCCATCCCATAATAGTTCCCATTGTACTAAATTAAATATTTATTCTTTGCACTTGATGGGGTCATTAATGTTAGATGTGAAATCAGGTCTTCTGATTCCAAACTGTTGCTTTAGACACCTGACATTCATTATTAAGGAGTTCACATGCTTCAACTTCCTTTTCCCTGAGTTCCTATGAAGAGTGGATTGATGATTTGCAGGAGACTCCACAGAAACCATACCAGCCTGGACAGGTACAGGACTTCATTGCAGTGAAACTTTAACTTCCTTCCAATCTCTGGATTTAAATTCATTTAGTTTATTTACTTTTGAGTATATTCATCTAGCTTTCCTTACTTCTGGATATAACTAAATTAGAAGACCCTGGCTGTTTTCTGGTTGACCTGAACTAGATTTAATTTCAGTTGAATTCCTGAGGTGATTCTGAAACCAGGGGATGCAGCATATCTATCCTTCATGATGTTGCGTCATTAGAGTAACCAATGAGTGCTAGAAAATCTCAATAAGACTTTGGAAAGGAGATTAGGTAAGGCTGGGATATTAATAGGTTTTAAGCCCTAGTTCAGTATGTGCTTTACAAATGTATTACATTAGTCTTGGCTTATAACCTTTTCAAGTTAAATATTTTATCTTCAATGTGGTAGCCGACCTTGATGACACTTTTTTGTCCTCATTGAAAACATTAGGCTAAAAAAGCACACAGTCTTTTTCACTTCATTGGTGACTGGGAAAACACAAGAGCATTGTCCATTGTCTAGAATCAGTGCAAGCATGGCATTGTACAATACTGATGAACTTTTCTGGACAACCAAACTTTACCATAATCTTCCACAAGCCTTCCTGACTGACAGTATCCAAGACTTTGGTCAGATCAACAAGTGTTGTGTACAGACTTCTCTTCTGCTCCTAGCAATTCTCCTGGAGCTATTGGGTAGCAACCACCATGTTGAACTTTTCTCAGCCCTTTCTGAAGCAACACTGGCTGTTAAGTAGATGATCATTTTCCAGGTGAAGGATCAATCTATTAAGGAGGATGCTGGCAAGACTTTTGTCTATGAGAGAGACTCCCATGATGGTCACAGGATGACCTATTAAATACATATTTGTGGATATATATACACACATACATAAACATATACATACATAAAATATGTTATTCATTGATTTGCATTTATTTGCATAGATTTAATTATCTATAGTTTTTCAATCTAGAAATTGCCTTTGAGGATTTATTTTTTTCATTGTTACTGGAAGCCCAAGTTTTCCAATAGAAACTATTAATGCTCCATGCCAGGTATAGTGGTAACCCTAAGACTAGCTCCACTTTTACTCACCCTCTTTCATTTTAGAGTCTTGAAACAGCCTATCATTCATTTTTTTCATTTTTTCCCAAGGTTGTCTGTTTCCAGTTACATTTAATCCCCAAGCTCAGTCTATATTGTGATATTTCACTGACTCTGCTGTTAGTCCTCCTGATTTTGAGGATGTTTTCCTCTGCCAAAGTGACCCAAGAACTGATACTTTAAAGACTGATTGGCTTGGAAGCAAAAACTACTCCCAAGGTTCTGATACCTATCCTATAAGGAAGGGGGAATTGACAGGCTGAAAAGAGAAGAAGATCCAGAGGTCAGGTAATGGTAAAGAAAGGCATTGTGAATTAACTTATAGCAAAGGCACAAACAATATCATGAAAGTTTGTAAGAGATAATGTAAAAAAAGGGAAAGGAGAGAAAGACAATTGCATGTGATATAAATTACAGTATATATATAGATGTATATATATGTATGTATATCTGCATGTTTTTGTAAGTTATATATATATATGTACATATATACATACACACACACATATATATGTGTGTATATATGTGTGTATATATATATATATATAGTTTTTCAATCTACTTGATCTCCCCTACATACCCCTTTCTACATCTCCTCCTACAGAACCATCCCTCATCAAAAAGGCTTTACATTGGTAAAAACCAACCTATAAATGGAAAATATCTGACATTCTATACAATGTTCCACACTTATGGACCCCTCCTCCAAAAAGTAAAGAGAAGTGTCTTTTCATATCTTACTTTGGGCCAAGCTTGTCCATTATAAATCTACAACTCTTATTTTTTATTGTTTTGTAGTTGTTGTTTTCCTAGTTACATGGTTGGAGCCATTGTTTTTCTGGCTCAACTTATTTCACTTCTCAGCAGTCCATGTAATATACATATGCATGTTAACAGTATCCTCTTGTCCTCTGAAAAGAGTATAGAAAAAAAAAAACCTTCTTTGAAAGTCCAGTCTCTAAGAATAGCCTGCTATTGAATTTAATTATTGGAAAACATCTGAAAACTAGCTCAAAGTTATCCACTGTTTCACTGTAAATCATGCTTCCAGTTTTTACTTTTCACACAGATTCTAATATAATATTCTTTTTTCTTCATTTATTTTTCTTCCTTCCTTCTTTCCTTTCTTTTTAGTTTTCAAGATTCACTTTTATAAGATTTTGAGTTCCAATTATTTTTTCTCCCTTCTTTTCTCTCCCCATTCCCCAAAATAGCAAGCAATCTGATACAGGCTATCCATGTACAATCGTCTTAAACATATTTCCAAACTATTAATGTTGTAAAAGAAAAATCAGAACAAAAGGGGAAAACCACGAGAAAGAGAAAAAAGAGAGAATACTGTATGCTTCCATCTGCATTCACTTCTGTACACTTCTTTCTCTGGATGTGGATGGCATTTTCCATCATTAGTCTTTTGGAATTGTCTTAGATACTTGTACTGTTGAGAAAAGTCTATCAAAGTTGATCATTGCATAATATTGCTGTTACTATGTACAATGCTCTCCTGGTGATCAGAAGATCACTTCACTCAGCATCAATTCATGTAAGTTTTTCCAGGTTTTTCTGAAATCTGCCTTCTCATCATTTTAGCACTTTAGTATTTTAGTATATTTAGCATTCCATTACTTCCATGTATCATAATTTGTTCAGTCATTCCCCAATTTATAGGCATCCTATCAACTTCCAATTCTTTGCCACCACAAAAAGAGCTACTATAAATATTTTTGTACATGTGGGTCCTTTTCCCTTTTATATGATCTCTTGGGGATACAGACCTAGTAGTGGTATTGGTGGATCAAAGGGTATGCACAGTTTGATTGCCCTTTGGGCACTGAATTTTGTTATTTTTTCTAGCTCTGTAAAATAAATATTGGTAGTTTGATTAGTATGGCACTGAATAAGTAAATTAATTTAGGTAGAATTTTCATTTTTATTATATTAACTTGGCCTACCCATGAGCAACTGATATTTTTCCAATTATTTAGATCTGACTTTATTTGTGTGAAAAATTTGTAATTGTGTTTATATAGATCCTGGATTTGTCTTGGCAGGTAGAATCCCAAATATTTTAAATTTTCTACAGTTATTTTAAATGAAAATTTCTCTTTCTATCTCTTGCTGCTGGGATTTGTTAGTGATATGTAGAAATGTTGATGATTTATGTGAGTTTATTTTATATCCTGCCACTTTGCTAAAATTATTGATTATTTCAAGTAGTTTTTAGTTGATTCTCTAGGATTCTGGTAGTACACCACTTTATCATTTGCGAAGACTAATAGTTTTGTTTCCTCATTGCTTATTCTAGTTCTTTCAATTTCTTTCTTCTTCACTTATTGCAAAAGCTAGCATTTCTAGTGAAATACTGAATAACAGTGGTGATATGGGACATACTTGTTTCACTCCTGATTTTATTGGGAAAGCTTCTAGCTTATTGCCATTATATATAATGCTTGTTGATGGTTTTAGATAGATGTTACCTATCATTTTAAGGAATATTTATTTCTATGTTCTCTAGTGTTTTTAATAGGAATGGGTGTTATATTTTCTCAAAGGCTTTTTCTGCATTTATTGAGATAATCATGATTTCTGTTAGTTTTGTTATTGATATGGTCAATTATGCCGATAGTTTTCCTAATATTGAACCAGCCTTGCATTCCTTGTATAAATCCCACCCAGTCATAGTTTATTATCCTTGTGATAAGATGTTGTAATATGTTTGCTAGTATTTTATTTAAATTTTTGCATCAATATTCATTAGGGAAATTGGTCTATGTTTTGCTTCTCTGTTTTGATTCTGCCTGGTTAAGGTATCAATACCATATTTGTATCATAAAAAGAATTTGGTAGGATTCCTTCACTTATTTTCCCAAAGAGTTGATATGATATTAGAATTAAATGTTCTTTAAATGTTTGATAGAATTCACTTGTAAACACATCTGGCCCTGGAGATTTTTTCTTAGGGAGTTTATTGGTGTCTTGTTCAATTTCATTTTCTGAAATGGAGATATTAAGTATTTTATTCCCTCATGTGTTAATCTGAGCAATTTAATTTTTTGCAAATATCCATCCATTTCACTTAGATTGTCAGATTTATTGGCATACAGTTGGTCAAAATAACTCCCAATCACTGTTTTGATCTCCTCTTCATTGTTGGTGAATTCACCCTTCTTATTTTTTATACTGGCAATTTGCTTTTCTTCTTTCCTTTTTTTAAATAAAATTAACCAAAGGTTTACCTGTTTTATTGTTTTTTTCATAAAAAAATTCTTAGTTTTATTTATTAGTTAGATAGTTTTCTTAATTTCAATGTTAATAATCTTTTCTTTGGTTTTCAGAATTTCTAATTTGGTATTTAATTGGGAATTTTTAATTTGTTCTTTTTCTAGCTTTTTTAGTTGCATGTCCTATTCATTGTTCTCCTCTTTCTCTAATTTATACATGTAAGCATTTAGAGATATCACATTTCTTCTAAGTACTGCTTTGACTGCATCCCATGAGTTTTGGTATGCTGTCTCATTATTGTCTTTCTCTTTGATGAAATTATTGTTTCTATGATTTATTGTTTGATCCATTCATTCTTTAGGATTATTTAGCTTGCAATTAATTTTTGGTTTATCTTTCCATGGCTCTTTATTACAAATTATTTTCATGATCTGAAAAGGATGTAATTAATATTTCTGCCTTTTGGCATTTGATTGTGAGGTTTTTATGCTCCAATATGTGGTCAATTTTTGTGTAGGTGCCATGTACTGCAGAGAAAAAGATATATTCCTTTCTATCCCCATTTTGTTTCCTCCAGAAATCTATCATATCTAACTTTTCTAAAATTCTATTCACCTCCTTAACTTCTTTCTTGCTTATTTTATGGTTAGATTTATCTAGTTTTGAAAGAGGAAGGTCGAAGTGCCCCATTAGCATAGTTTTGCTGTCTGTTTCTTCCTTTAACTCACTTAACTACTCCTCTAAGAATTTGGATACTATACTACTTGGTGCATATATGTTTAGTACTGATATTACTTCATTGTCTATAGTACCTTTTACCAAGATGTAGTTTCCTTCTTTATCTCTCTTAATTAGATCTACTTGTTTTGCTTTTGTTTTGTCTGAGATCAGGATTGCTCCCTATACTTTTTTCTTTCTTTCTTTCTTTCTTTCTTTTTTTTTTACTTCAGCTGAAGCATAATATATTCTGCTCTAGCCTTTTACCATTACTGTGTTTGCATCTCACTGCTTCAATTTTGTTTCTTGTAGACTACTTATTAAAAGATTATGGTTTTTAATCCCCTCTGCTTTCCTATTCCATCTTATGGGTGTGTTCATCCCATTCACATTCACAGTTATGATTACCGTGTGTTTCTCTTCATCCTATTCCTCCCATCCCCATTTACATTTCTCTCTCTCTCTCTCTTTTTACCCTTTCCCACTTCCCTAGTGTTTTGCTTCTGACCACAACCTCCCTGTATCTGCCCTCCCTTCTATCCACCCTTTTCCATTTCCCTTCCCCTTTCTCCTTCTGTTTCCCTTTAGGGTAAGATAGATTTCTATATCTAACAGGATGTGTATGTAATTCCCATTTTGAGCCAAATTCATTGAGAGTAAGTGTCAAATAATGCTCTCTCCCTCCCTTCTTTCCAACTACTGTAATAAGTCTTTTGTGCCTCTTCATGTGATATAATTCACCCTATTTTGTACCCCCTTCCGTCTTCTCCCAGTTCAATCCTTTTTTTCACTCTCTATAATTTTTTATATATCACATCAAAATTAACTTATACCCACATCCTCTGTCTATGTATTCTCCTTCTAACTGCCCTAATAAACATACAGTTCTCGAGCTACAAGTATCATCTTCAAATGTATGACATGTAAACAGTTTAACCTTATTGAATAACATTTTTTTCTTTCATGTTTACCTTTTTATGCTTCTCTTGAATCTTGTATTTGAAAATTGAATTTTTGGTTCAGCTCTGGCCTTTTCATCAAGAATAATTGAAAGTCCCCTATTTTATTCAAAGTTCATCTTTTTCCCTGAAAGATTATGCTCAGTTTTGTAGTTGATTCTTGGTTGTAATTCAAGCTCCTTTGCCTTCCAGAGTATCATATGCCAAGCCATCTGATCTTTTAGTGTAGAAGCTGCTAAGTCCTATGCAATTCTGACTGTGGCTCCACAATATTTAAATTGCTTCTTTCTGGCTGATTGCCGAATTTTCTGCTTGACCTGATAATTTTGGAATTTGGCTATGATATACCATGTTTATACAACTGAAATAACCAAACAGCAGCTTGGTGAAGTGGTTTGTTCTGGCTCTTAAGAGACGAAGAGACTTTGTAAATGCTCCATTTTTTAAAGCAAGAAAAAATATTATGTTATTAATTTCTTAGATACAATTTCAAAACTATATCTACTTAAGAAAAAAATGCTAAATTTATTCAATCAAGGATTTGGGAATTCTATTGATCCATCTGGAAATTATAGATTGCAATGTTCTGCATCAAATCCCATCTAGATCTCTTGGTATAATACCTTGAACAAAATTGATATTTAATGAATATCTATTGGATGAATATTTTAAATCTGTGCAGATAAAGTATCTTAGTTTCCTGTTTGTCTACCAGGATATCCCTGCCCTTGTCCCTTCATTGGGTTCCAAGTGTGATGACTCATTGACTAATTTTATTACACAGAAGGAAGCACCTGGCATATATAAAAGTATATGCCATCTACCCCCCACCCACAACTATGCTCTTGTGACATTAAAATTCCTAAGAATAATTTTTGGTACTTTCTGACCCAAACAGGAAAACACAAAGTCTCTACAAGCCCAAGGTCTGAAACTTTAGACATTTATTGACATTAAAGAAAATGCATTATTTTCCCACCCCTGAGGGAAAGGGCAGGTGATGAAAAGCAAAGATTAGTATGATGTAGAGATGGGGTTATTACAGCATACATTTATAATAATGGGTGTCATTTATACACCATTTTCCTACTTTGATTCTCAAAAGAAAATTGTGAGGTAAGTAAAACAATACAAGAATCAAAATTGTATAAATGAGTAAACAAAGCATCAGAAATGCAACAGACTTCAATGTTGGGCCAAATTTAAAGAGATTAAAGATGAAGTCTTATAATTGGGTTAAAAAATCTACTTCACAAGTGCAGCATAATGAAGTTATTGTCAGAGAGCAATTTGGGGCAAAAAAATAACAAGAGCCCTAATTTTTTTGTTGATTACAAACTCCATTTGAGTTTAGTTCATACTAAGACAACTAAAAAAGTTAATGCTGCATTGGCCTCTGTTAAAAGATGCATAGCTTCTAGGAATAAAAAGGTAATAGTCTTACTGTTTGCTGTTTGGTCAGACTGTATTTGAAGTATTGTGTTCAGTTCTTGGAGTTCACACCATATGAGCATCAACAGATGGAAGTGAAGTTGTATAGCCAAATAAGAAAATATTGGTGGTGAAATGGTGGTGGTGGTGGTGGTGGGGAGAACTATTCAATTTCCAAGTTTGTGAAGGAATAATGTCTTGAATGAGAAATAAACTTTCTCTTTGGCTCCAGAGGGTAGAAAATAGAAGTTGCAAAGGAAAAAAAAAAGTTAGACTTAACATGAAGGAAAAACAAAACAAAATTCCATCAATTAGAACTGTTTATAAGGAGAATGGGATGCCTCAAAACATGGTGAGTTCCACCTTACTGGAGGTCTCTTCAAGTTGACTCAGGAAGACCACTTGTCAGTTTGTTATAATGAGATTCCTTTCATATATGAGTTGGGCTAAATGACTGCCAAGCTCCTTTCTAACTCTCAAATTCTCTGATTTGCTCAGGCCTTTTGACTCCTGATACATGTTCTGGCAATGAAAACAGTTCTCTTTGAGTATACATATGGAGATAAAGAAGATAAAATTTGCACATTGATGCATACATACATACATACATATGTGTATACGTATATATGTGTGTGTGTGTGTGTATTTTTTTCCTCAGCATATCAGCAGTGCCATTTGGCAAATACTGGCATGACTTCTAAAAATGGTATAAAATTGCCATTTGGGCAAACCTGAAGATATATACCTTGAGGTAACAGGAACAGTCTTACCTTGGTGTGCCACAGGCTTGTTGAGAGGTTGAAATGAAATCATGGATATACATCAGCAAGCATGTATTTAGTATTAGATGTGTCAAATAAGATGTTTGGTACTGAGATTTTTTTTAACAGAATCTATGATTTTTTTGGCATACGTAATTCCAAAGAGGATTCCATTTATTAATTCAGATCGGCATTTCTATGCATATGGAAATACAAAGAAAAAAATGAAACAGCTTCTGAACTCAAAGAGATTACCTTCTATTGGAGGTTTTGTACAGTGCCTGGCATATGATAGATACTTAGTAAATGATTATTAATTGAATAATTGATTGGAGCTTGGGGGGCAACAAATACACACACCATTATATATAAAATACATGTATCAGGGATGTTTGATATTCTAATCCAAATTAATGTAATCAATATAGGGCAAGCCTTTAGGGGGTCACATGCTAGTTTATAAGAGAAGGTACATTAGACATGATAAACAAAGATAGCATCAGGGAATGTGACCTCTTTAAAGCAAAAAGAAACACTGTTTCAAGACTATGAAGTACTCAACCCTTGGATCCCAGAAGAAAGGCACATACACACACCTCAGAGGAAATTCATTAGGGCTCTACAAAAGAATAAAAGGACTTCTTTCTGATGACAATCTGTGTTACCCCTTTGCCACTTGTCTGATTGAAGACCATTTTCTCCTGGATTCTGTGTGTACTATGGGAGGGTGTGTCACATACATAATATTTTGGGGGGAATGAGATGTTTTAGACTAGTTTTCATAATAAAACCATCTTACTAAATATACCTAAAAGTTAAATAATACTGAATGTCTAATTGATATGATTTGGATAACCAATGGGAATCATATTACTAGGGTCTCATAGGCAATAATGATGAATAACCTTAACCCCTCAGTGTTGCTCCCAACATTCTGAGAGGAAACAGAAAGTAACCTTAGACCACCATTGTGAGTTGGAGTTGGGAAAATAGTCTTTAATGGAGTGATATATATATATATATATATAATAAATTCAAGGTAATTTTGGGGAAAGACAGAGAAACTTAGAGGATCACAGAAGAGCTCATAAAGGAGATTATGCTTGAAGTTAACTTGAAAGGGAATTATGGATTCTAAAATGAAGAAGGAACATACTCCTGAAATGGGGGATAGATGGGGAAAGAGCAAAGATATGAGAGATGATATTTCATGTAGGAGATACATCAAGAAAGCCAGTTTGAAATGTTGAGTATACTGAAGAGTATACTGAAGTCAACTCATGAAGGGATTTAAATGCCAACTGAGAGAGTTTGCGTTTGATCCTAGAGGTAGAGATTGTTGGAGACACTGGGAATAATTGAGTAGCGATAGCATGGTCAGTATAAAGTACATTGCAAACTTAAAAAAAAAACACTATACAAATGCCAAGCATTATTTTGGTCAGAAGAAAGTCAGGGAGGTTTCATGAAGAGAAGCTGACATTGTGGTTGTCTATTTTTATTTTTTTTGTGTGTGCTAAGGTGTTTTCCATTTTTTTCACACTCCCCTTTATGTGGCTTACCCTTCCTCCTTGCAAAGAGGACAATAACTGTAAACTGTTAATAATTCATTTTGATGGTTTAAGACACTTTATATTTGAAGCCTGCATATAATGTACTGATTAAATCACATTATGCATAACTGGGTGAATATATTATTTAACAAATTACTTTTCCCTATAACCATGAACTGTGCATCTGTGGCAAATGGCTGAACATTTTAATAAGGAAGAGTGTAATTATTTTACACTCAGTGCTCTTTGCAGGCTGATTGGTCACATTTTGTAGCTGGAAACCTCCTGACGAGTGAGTGTTATTATTAAGGAAGAGTTTCTGAGTTGCAGTTTGTTCTCATAACTTACTGATAATACCCTTGCATAGAAAATTAGGGACACATGTAAGTGAGTGTGTGTGTGTGTGCGTGTGTATGTGTGTGTATGTATTGAGAAATCACTGAGCTTAAAAGGAGGTGAACTATGATCCTTTCTTTTTTACCAGTAAAGACTTGTCTGTATTGTTTTATGCTTTACCTTGAAGAAATGAACACACACACAAACACACATCACTCCTTTCTGTAAACCACAAGACTGTTGGCCCTCTTTGGAAATGAAGGACAAACAATAAGACTATGAGAAAGTATCTCAGCATTTTATGCTGGGAATTTGGGCTGGCTAAGGCAGTTGGCTCTTACCAAAGTTTTTACTTCAGGAAACTTTTAGAGGCAAATAGGAAGAGGCTAGAAGATTTCTTTCCTATCTCTCTCCATCCTTCCCTTGACTTCTGATGAGTTCAGAGTAAATGCATCAGAAACATAGCCTATCCTTCATGTATATTCAGAGTGAAATAACAAGGAACAAAATGTTAAACAGAAGCTTGACTTATCCATGCTTAGTTCAT
The DNA here is from genome assembly GCF_900497805.2 of Vombatus ursinus. Lineage (NCBI taxonomy): Eukaryota > Metazoa > Chordata > Mammalia > Diprotodontia > Vombatidae > Vombatus > Vombatus ursinus. Next base: position 295,652 of record NW_020947122.1, read on the forward strand.
CAGCACTAAAAAAAATGGCATTTCTTTTCTTGCTTGCTTTTTTGTTGACATAAATATGGCAAGGATAAGTAATTTATTTAACATCCACCAATTTCATCCACAAATGTAAATTATAACCCCTTTAACTTAGTAGATCCTATTAGAGAACTTCAGCAACCAAAATAAACTATTCCTCTTTTCTGAGACCTGTTCACTGACTACTGTTTCCTGCCCAACATCACCATTTTGGATGGGGTCCAGCTATGCCAATCACCTCACTCAAAGTTCAATTCCATCTTCAGATTGTTGTATATCCCACCAGCTACCATCCATCTTCTCCCCTATCCCCTCCCCCACCTTATAGAATGTATGCCTCTTGTGAATAAAGACTGTCTATTGTTTCCTTGTATTTGTATTACAGTGCTCAACATAGTTTCTGGCACATAATAAATATTTGATAAGTGTTTTATCCTCTCTCTCTCTCTCTCTCTCTCTCTTCACACACACACACACACGTTTGTGTGTATTTCATATATATATATATATATATATACAGATATAGAAATATATCCATCCTTTATTAATATAGCATCTATCTTTCTCTTTGTCATTCTATCCAAGCTTATTTAGTTTGATTCACAAACAACATGTAGAAAGTTCATTTCTGAGTTACTATTTGAAGGCCTTTGAACTTGAGAAAGCCTGCCAGAGCTTCTGATCCCTGGCATAGTCTTCTAGAGACCAGTGTTATCTCCATACCATGAAGAAGCACTGGAGTAGAACTTTAGTAGAGGAATAAGGCTGATGGAGTTGGCTTCAATACCAGTAAATCTAAAAGCATTTAATCATTGCTTACCATGTATAAGGAACTGAGGATAAGGGCTGGACTTGTGATATTATTGGTTCAGGGAACTCCTGGAGGAGGAAACATTCTCTACCAATTCCTGACACACAGTTTTAGTAAGTCACCCAGGGCATCGAGAGGTTAAATGATTTTTTCCAAGGCAAAACAACCAGTACATGTAAGTGATAGTCTTCCTTGACTTAAAACTTGAAACTAAGTCTTCTTGACTACATGTTTGGCTCTCTGTCCACTATGCCACATTGCTTTTCAGACACTTGTATTACAAACATAAATTCTACTTAGGAAATTCTACTGAACAAAGGAAAGAAGAATTATTTCAAGAGGAAATTTGATTAGATTTCCTTGTATTCACAATAAATAAAAATAAACAGATCCCCAAGAAAATAACTCTAACTTAAGCATTAACATAGGTTACAACTGATGAGGAAACTAATAAAGAACATAAAAAAGATCCTACAAACTAAGTTATAATGATACTGGGTGTCTAATGTGGAGAGGCACAGGTAAGAAAGCAGAAAGTTAGAAAATATCATTTTGGTTCACGAAATAAACCAGGGATTCCTAGATTCTTAAGATACATCCTTCCTGTACATATTTCTTTAAGAAGACAATCAAAAGTTGTTAGATGTAGTAAGCACCATATATTACATTGGAAGGAACTGTTTTGTTACCTATGTAGAAGAAAAAAATAATACCCTGGTGGAGTAAAAGATAACAATGAGAAGACATCGGATGCATTCACAAGTTGGCTGCTCTGAAAAATAGGAAATGAATAGAAGTGAAGATATTTACTCTGTTAAGGGGAAGACATGTCTAGGCAACAGTTCACATGGAAGTTTAAGTCAATTTGAATTAATAGGATGGCAGGGCAGTAAAAGAAGTTAATTTGACATCAAGCTATATTAAAAAAAAGAAAAAAATCTGTTAAAGGACATGGCATCCTCTCTATTTTGTATATTAATAACTCATCCACAGCAGAATGTTCTCCTTCTCTTTGTGATATTTTAGGAAATGCATCAACAAACTGGACAGTATTCAAGGGAAGTGGTAAGGAAATCCGAGACTATGTCATCCAAGGACAGAGTGAAGGAACTGGCAATTCTTGTCAGGTAAGAGAGAACTTAGAGGGGGTATAATGATTTTCTTCAAGTACTTGAAGCACTGACATTTAGAAATGAATTATACTTATTCTATTTGGTCATGGAATGCAGAACTAGACAAAATTGGTAGAAGTTAAAAGGGGAAAGATCAAGACTAGATGGAAAAGAAAACACTTAGAACGGTGTAATTATATGTTTGAGGAGGCAGTTGGTTTTCCCTTGCTAGAGAGCATCTGATTAAGTTATGATACCATTTCTTTAAGATGTTGTAGAAGTTATTTCTGTTAGCAGAAAGGGTAGAGCATACCTTTAGTGTTTTCGTCCACATCTGAGATTCTGTGATTATTAGGCCTTGCAGTACTTTGCTCAATACAAAATAGTCTTGTACAGAGTCCCAAAAGTCTCCTGAAACTGCTTCAGTCATCAAATACTTAATGTCTTTCCCACATGGATCTATTTGGAAATAAAGAGAAACACAAACCTAGAGTATTATCTCATGTGCAATACATCCTGAAAGAGAATGTAATAATGTCATGAGTAGTATTGATTGAACAAAATAGTAGCAAATATTTGAGGTGAAAAACAAACAAAATTTAGTCATCTTGTTGAGAGATGCAGCAAAGCTGAGTCATCCAAAGAGACTTCACCAATTAAACTGAGAGGAACAGATTGGTTCCATTTTGTATCTGTATGTTGTCTTCCTACTTTTATCTCTAAGCTCTACATCTGGACCATGTATGAAAAAAAAAAGATTTGGCTTCAAGGGTCTTGTCTCTGTGAGCTTAGGAAAGTCAGTTAACCTCTGGGTCTGTTTCTCTCAAATTAAAATGGAGTTGTACTAAATGCTGTCTAAAGTCACTTTCTAAAATCTATGATTTTAAATTTGTACTCAGTATTGCTATGTGAGCATATGTTGGTGATGTTTAAGAAGATCTGTCAGGAACACCAGCTGGACTTAACCAAATTCAAACAGAGAAAAATCTATGCTAGCCCCAATTTGAATTTTTAAGGTATTTAGAGATTGATTTTTCAAGATAATTCAAAGAAGGAAAGCTTTCCAAAGAGTAGAAAGACCATATATGTTACTTTTATACTCAGAAAGGTAAACAAAAATAAAACCTCCAGCACAGTATTCACATAGAATATTTGCATAGCAGAGCATAATGGGCACATTAACTTTAAAAGAGTTTATAGAAAAATATGGGTAATATGTGGCATATAAAGAAAAAGTGGAGGGGTTCAATGATCTACAATGGTAGAAAGTGAACCCACTAAAATAATATCATGGATATTTCCAAATATCTAATCAAGATATGTAGAATTAAATAATTTGTTGGATCATACTTTTGGAGTGGGATGTGACAGTAGAAGCCATGGCATTGAAACGCCTGAATTTTCAGGTGATCAAATGTGGCTCTGAAAGGTTAGCTGACTTGTTCAATATCCCTTAAATAGTTAATAATGCTCAAGCTTTGAAATCAAGTCCTCTTATTCCAAAGCCAGAGTGCTCTTTTCAATGTACTATCCTGCCTTCAATTTATATATAACTAAGAATAAATCACATCTTTGCCTACTCTAAGGGCTAATCTAATAAAAAAAATCATTTCACTTTATAGATAAGGAGTATGAGATTTAGACTGGTTAAGTGAATCAGGGGGAAAACAAATAGCTAGTAAATTATGGAGCCATGCCTAAAATCCAGTCCTTCTGGAAGCCAGGACCCAAAGCACTTTCAATGAAAACAGAGAAGATGGCCACATACAAGAATTCGATCAGTGTAATGGGACTCCAGGCTGGTTATCTTATCAAAAAGCAAGGCTGGGTAACTTTTTTTTAGAAATCAAACAAGTATTTATTAATTGTATGCTAGATAATATGTGAAGCACTGTGCTAGGCACTAAGGATACGCAGACAAAAGTGAACTAATCCCTGTTCTGGAGATACTCTGAATCTAATTAGGAGAACCAAGTTGTAGACATATAAGGGAATTAAAAATAGATTCAAGATGGCTTGGGAGGGAAGGCAGTAGCAGCTTGGGAAATAAAGAAAAACAAACAAACAAAAAAAAACTCCCTCATGTAAAAGGTGACAATTGAGTTAAGCTTCACAGGAAATTAGGACTTGTAAAAGACAGAGGTGAGGATGAAGTGCATTCCAAGTTTGAAGAATAGCCAGTGCAAAGCTAAATAGAAGGTAGATGAATGAAAGGCCATATGTGAGGAATAGTGAGAAAACTATTTGACTCTTCTATAGCATAAGTGAAGGTAACAATATGTATTGGGGATTGAAAAGTAGATTGGGGACAGGTTGCAAAGGATTCTTAATGTGAAATAGAGGAGTTTATATATGATCATAAATGTAATAGGGAGTCATTGGAGTTTATTGATTAAGGGAATGACTCAGCCAGACTTGTACTTTAAAAATGTATCAAATTAATTTTTATGTGTAATTGGAAAATATTTCATGAAATAAATAAAAAATAAAAAAGAGAAATGTATCAAGCTGCTAAATTCATTTCTACTGTTCTGGAAGGAAATGAGGTGTAGAGGTCTCTAGCAGGCAAACTGTGACTCTGCCTAACAACAATTTCTCCTACATGTTAATCAGAGATTCATTTAGTTTAATAAGCTCCTCTTCTAAAATGCAAATATTCCCCAAGAGATTTAAATCTATTAGTCTTAGTTTGAATAATATGATTCAGACAATCAGATTACTTCCTTTTTAACAGCTCTCTGAGACAACCACAGGTAGAGGATCAGAATTTTGACTAATGGTGGAAAAATGGGTCAATTTGGAACATGGCACTTTTAAAGAAACAGTAGACCTGCCCTGGGCTGGCTTCTATGTCGAGTAGCTTTGAACAATTAAAGGGCATCATGAAACCAAGTTTTAGGCAGCTTGGGATAAGGGTGTGCCAGAATGTAGGAAATGGACATGAAAGCACACCAAACACAAAATTTGCCTGCTTTGCAGTTTTGCTGAAGGTCTTGAACCCAAAGTGTATAATATTGAATTAATGAGAGAGGCAGTAGCTAAAGAAAAGGATAGGGATGTTGTCAACTAGACTGCTGACTCTGTGAGTTTAATTGCATTTAAAATCCAGTATGTTTTTTCTCCTTAGAGACCATCCAGCAGTACAGTTCCTTCCAGACAAAGCTGATATTACAGTAATTTGTTTTAATAGGGACAGCCTTATAATATATTAGTATACAAAATCCTTGATAGATTCATACAAAAATAGAAAGGAATAGGGAGAATAGAGAGAAACTTTCATATACACATTCTACCAAGCTGTTCAAAGATATAGGAGAAAATTCAGGAATAAAATGCTCAATTGTAAGCAATGTGTCATTTACAATAAAGTGTCCATCAAGACTGTTCTATATTTGGAGACAGTGGATGCTCACTTGTGGTCAGACCCTGGTAAGTTTTAATACATACCCTCTTTCCAAATCCTGTCTCCTTCTTTTACTGATGCTTGAATTCCACCATTAGCATTTAAAGTCTTTAAATTAATGGTCTTAAATTTTAAGATTCTTCATTTTTGTTAAAATGCAAGCTCTATGTTCCATTATGCTCCACACTCTCATTCTAACCCACCTATCTGGCCTAACACATCAGTAAGTCATCTAATAGATGACTTGTAATCCTTTGAAAATATCCTACTTTTTTTTTAACTGTGGCCTTTTGCTTGCAGTGTTTACTATGTCTGGAATTACATCTTTCTTTGATTACCACCTATTGAAACCCTATTCATTTTTCAAGTCACAGAACAAAGGTTCTCTCTTCCTAGTTATTCCTTGGTTCTCTCTCCTACTCAAATCCAAGCTGGAGTAGCCTTTTTTTTTTTAAGATTCATTATTTGCACTTAGATTAGATTTTTTAGAGTATTATTTGCACTTCCCTATGCACTTATCACATTACTATTTGTATCATATTTATATTTCCCTTGTACAGCCAGCTTCCCCAGTGTCAGACTGGTACTGTGTTAATTCTTGCTATTTTCTAAACCCAGAGGCGCCAGAGACTATGACTGTCAGGTCCATGTGATCTCTGGGGATCACAGTTAACAGGGTGAGATGATTTACCCAAATCCTTGGAAGGAGGGACTTTTAAGAATATGAAGTAACATGGCATATTTTCCTCTATGATTGGAGACTCATGATCTCTCTCTAAGGATTCTGTCCCTCACTTTTCTAGGGATTCTAACTTTCAGATTTCCCCTGAGAAGTGGTCTCTCTTTTGCTTTGAGTAAAGATTCCCTAAACTGAGCCCAGTATCCATACCTCTTTAAAAATCCAAAGAAGAAAATTTCCAGCAAAAAGTCAAAGGTAGCAGTCAACTGTGCAGTAAGGTAAGAATGGAAATTATCAAAAAGCCTTCAGCGTCTCATCTAGCTCACAACATGGTGCATCACACACAGTAGATACTTGAATGGATTTGATGAATGGAAATTTCTCTAGGAAGAGTAATGCTATGCAACTATATGTAATTTATACAGTTTTTGATAGCAGATTGGAGAAGTTAGTATAGTAGGTCTAGTTACCTCAGGAGCTGGAGGACAGAGTTAGAGACTAAAACAGAAAAGACCTGGTGTAAAATTGGGGTAATTGGGGAAAAACTGGAAGAGAGGAGCTAAAGAGAAAATTTTGTACTGTCATTTTGACCTAGAGTCAGTTCTGTCTTTAATTAATGGAAACCACTACAAGAGAGTATTTGGTCTGGAATATCTGTGTCTGTGCCCACATACATAAAAACTTTATATTAAAAAAGCTTGTAATACCAATTGGATTTAGTTCAACAAAATATGTTGTTTTTTGTTTTTGTTGTTGTTACTATAGTTCAATATTAAACCAAAGAAACCATTTTGGTGGAATTTTCACTTTTTCAAGTAATTGTTTCTATGTCATGTAGCCATGCCTTAGAAGAAATCCCTGAAGTTCATCAAAATCATTCCTTTCTGGGAAATAATCATTCTTCTGTCTCCTCTACCTTGTTATACAAAGTGGGTTAAGCAGATATTAAGGAACACCTCATGGCAACACAAGCCTTTTTGTATTCATTATGTGTTGAAATTTCTGTATAGCATCTGTAATGAGTTCTAATAATTAAATGATAAGATAGCATCAGTGCAATTCCTCGGAAACAAGCAGCTGAGAACTTGTAACATCAAGCAATGAGTAAGATTCAATTTTAGTTGTTGCTATTTGTTGGGGGAAGGTAAAAAGTGAAGTTTTTTTTTAATGTCAATAATTTTCACCATATTGGAGCATAAATGGACTAAATGGCTTTTTCAGTTATCAGATGTCTTAGCTTTCAACTCTGCTCTGGCATTTAACCAGCCTCAGAAGGAATATATTGCTTTGCATATTGAGTTATCATGAATGCAGGCCCTTAAATATTCTTAACACATGTTCCAAGTGCACATGATAATGGCCCCATTTTGCATTGGAATGGCTACTAACAATACACTGGTGTGCAGACTGCATTGATAACACAGAATACCAGACAGCCTGAGAAAAGAGACAAACTTAGACCAAGTGCTGCCTATGTGCGTGTGGGTGTGTGGGTGAACCCAGCTTTCTTTTACTTAAACTTCAATAAAACCAATTTATATGACAGGGAGAAAAGTCTGACGGCACTACTCTCATTTCCTGAGAGCTAAGGACTGTCTACTAACTCTTTGGGAAAGCAGAACTATTTTCCTTAATGTCTCCACATCATGAGTTTTATTTCTCTGCAAGGTCTCTAAAGCTGGAATTTTTCAGAAAAGGTAGCATTTAGCTCTGGGCAGAAGCATTTGTTGTGGGATAGAATAGCAGCAGAAATATTCAGTAGGGTTATCTAACCCTCTGCAATCAAGGAATGAATTTTTTTGGTGTGATGATGATGATGATGACGATGATGATAATGATGATGATGGTGAAGAAGAAGAAGAAGAAGAAGAAGAAGAAGAAGAAGAAGAAGAAGA
>NW_020947122.1:303576-353928 GCF_900497805.2 Vombatus ursinus
GAAGAAGAAGAAGAAGAAGAAGAAGAAGAAGAAGAAGAAGAAGAAGAAGAAGAAGAAGAAGAAGAAGAAGAAGAAGAAGAAGAAGAAGACATAGATATTGAAAAGGAGGATGGAGGGGGAAGACAACTGTGACAAGCATAGTGATACTTAAAATGATGATAACCTTGGAAAAATGGAGAGTACTGGACTTATCATCAGAAGATATTGATTTAAATGAGCCTCAGTTACTTGATAGTTATTTGATAGATACTTGTGATGCCTGGCTATTTATTTCACCTTCCTAATTCTATATTATCACCTACTTTTTTGTGATGCTAAAGGGATATTTTGAAAGGACATGTCTAACTGTTATCACTTTGATTCAAAATGCTACATTGGCTCCCTGTTTCTTCTTAAATAGATTAGATATTATTTTTGGGGTTGGGGTGTAACAAAGCCTTTGAAATTCTGTTCCCATCCTATCATTCAGATTTAACACACATTAATCCACTTCACAGACTGCCTTTCAGTCCTCAGTGCCTTGCACAATGTCTGATACAGATTAAGCAATTAATCAATGCTTTACTGTTTGATTGACTCATTGCTATAGCTAATAAGAAGCATTCTAGGATTTGAACCACCATATATTTCAAATAGGGACAATGATATGGTACTGTCTGTTGTCTATAATGTTCTTTATAAAATATAAAATGCTATACAAATATCAGGTATGCTCATGACAACTAGTATCTATATAAACTTTACTATTTAATAATCATTCCTACACAAATTATATCATATTATCATTACAAAAAAGGTAGAATAATGTAGTAGAAATATTACTTGATCTGGAATCAAAGGGCCTGAGTTCAAATTCTGCCCTTGCTTCCTCACTATTTGTGTGACATTGGGTAGTTACCTCTCTGGGATTCTAATTTTTTTTTCATGTAACATGAAGAATTCAAATAAAACAATATTATAAGGTACTGTGCTGCTCAAAATATATGAACCTGTAAACCCTCTGAGATAGACAGATGTTACATTGCAATCTCCATTTTATAGACAAGTGAAGTAAGGCTCAGTAAAACTAATCAAGTTGGCCCTGGGCATCTGGATTTGGTAAGTGATTGAATCTCAACTTAAAACTCAAGTAGTTAACTATTAATTCAGAGTTCTTCCCATCATATACTAAATTGCAGGTAGAATGAAGCACTGCTGACATTAGCTTGTTACTTCTAAAAGTATGGGATGATAGTCTTTTGTAGAAGACTGGAGTCCAGAATGAACATGTATCTTTCAGTCATGATTCCAATAAAATTGGGTCTTCTGATAGAGACTCCAATAATAAAACCCAACTACTGGGATTTACAGCTATAAAAGGATAAATTTTGTGTTTTTCATTGGGTGTGAAAACCACAATGAGGAAACATGGGTCCAGTTTTTTTTTTCTTTCTTATTATGTTAAAAGGAACCTTTCTTTATTTTCCACCCCCAATGGACCATGAGGCATTTTACTATTGAGCATTAGAGAAAAGATGGAGCCAAATATAAAAGAAATGGAGGGGTGAGGAGAAGTGAAGTAGGAAAATAGCAAACAGAAAAGAATTCTAAAGAGGAGAAACTGTTCCATAAATAAATTAGGTAACAGTTTATGGCTGAGCAAAATGCAATAAAATATTTTGCACACATGTGAAAAGGTAGAGAGACAGATTAGCAATACTAAATAATTTTGAACTGCCAAGCTGAGGAGACGGTCATCAGTATTCAGGGTATGAGGTGTATGGTGGCATGTGACTACACTGGACTTAGTGATCATTGACCCCATTAAACTGCTTTCTAAGAAAAGAATGAGCAGTAGCCAGCCCTTTAAGTATGTAAACCAATAAAAGTCCAGACATAACTTCTGTTGGGCTTTTGTTCTGGCTTTTTATTAGTTTTTTTCTTCCACAGACAACTTTAATGAGAACTGTGGTTCTTGTCCCCTTCACATCCAAAACTGAAGTCATCCTACCTAGCAACATTTACTTTGTCAGCTTTATCTAAAATCCAAGAATTTGAGGTTTGAATTTCTTTCTCTATGCCTTCTCTTATACACGTTCTTAGCTGTTCTCTGAAGGCATGAAACTCAACTTGATCCAGCCCAAACTTCTTTATTACAACTATGTTTCCCAGGTAGTGTCTATGTCTTGTGTAGTGATTGTGGGTGTGTTTTCAAAAAGACACTTGCAAAAGTTCAGAAAAACAGGAACAAAAGCTTTCTGTTCATTTTAATCACTTGTGACACGCTTGAAATTTTATCTGAACACAAAAATCAATCTTTGAAATAGGTTTTGTGGTCTTACAGGCACTGTTGAAGCTTAAAATCATTAAGAAATAAATTCAGCATTAACAATAAATTGGAAGAAATAAAGAAAATAATTATCAATGCTTTCTCCTATCTTAATGGACAGTGGTGGGGGACTAATTTTCCATAGCCATTATTCTTAAAAGAAATAAAATAGCATATTATTAATAACATAAATTGTAAATTTTTATCTTGGAAGGTTCTGGGTGTTTTGCCAAAAGGAAACACACTGTAATTGTCAAAATGAGAAAATTGACATATTCATGTATCCTTGGGTCAAAGTGGTGGATTCAGGATTTGTTTTTAAAGTTGCTGACGTCCACTTTTTTTTGGCCAAACCTCAGTTAGCCCTCTCAATACTATACATGAAAAAGGTGTGGCCAGATGTTCACCATATGTGCTTCCATGACACATGTGAGAAATAAAATATATAGTAGAAAACATAATCAGGTCTTATTAAATAAGTGGACCCTAAGACTGCCCATTTCTAGCCTTTAGTTTGACATGTTTTTGTTTCAATGTTTTGAAATGAGACATTTTGACACTGCTTCCCACTGTGACAAAAAAATGGAAATGCCAAAGTAGATATAAGGCAAGTTTTGTTATATTTTCTACCCTTTACATCCAGATGAAACATACTGTCTTGGAATGAACAAGGCCCACTGATCTGATTAAGAAACCTCAGGAGCTCCTAGTCATTCAGCCAGATTTTTCCAGGGAGACTAGTCTATATTGTGGTATAAAGGGGGCTGTCTGGTAAACCATCACCAAGGGGAAAGCATTTATCAGATTCATAAAATATTCTCTGTTAATATTTAAATATTACAATAGAGCTGCTCTTTTACTTAATGTGCTGCCATTGCAGGTTTAGTAGCCACCATTTACAAAAGGGAATCATGTTTGGATTTTCCAAGTATGTTTGAATTTCACCCTCTTGAATTTCACCACAGGAAGCAAGCTCAGTCAACACATCCCTTTGCTAACACCTGTGATGGAAGCATAACACAGATCTAAATTGAGTAACATTTGCTTTTGGAATTGACATTTCAACAGAAGGCTAATTCATGAATATGTTAATTAGCTTTCCTTGCCTCACACATTAGTTGGTATTGAGACTTTAGCTGCAATATCTGCATGATTAAAATAAACTAGAAATGCTGATTTATTTAATTTACTAAAGCTAGTCAATATCCTTTATCCAGATCCTTGGACATAACACTATGCAAGATGTTATAGGGTATGCAGGATTTTGGGAGACAAACATGGAGATAATATTCAATTATTTCTATGCCTGTCAATAAGTCCCACTATCCAATTTTGACACTGTTCCATTGCCTGCCTTATGAATATATGCTTTAATTTCCACATACAGAAAAATTTTTATCCTGATTTCCCACACAGACTCTATAAATGATCAGCAACATTGCTGAGGCCTTTGGGATTTATTGAGTGTTTTCCGTGCAACAACCTTATAAACTGAGCAGTGGATATATAATTATCCCCATTTTGCAGATGAAGATGTTGGGGTCCAGGAAGATTGAGACATGCTTCAAATTACATAGACATTAAGTGTCTGAATTCAGACTTTCTCTCAGTCCTCTGACTCAGAATCCAATGTTCTTTCCATTATATTACACAAAATTGAAAGATCTGAGAAAAGTTCACTGTCCAAGCAGAAAGTGCAAAAGAAGGTTCTGATTTGGACAAGAACTTGATTCAGTATTAAGATCTTTTCAACACTACTGTTTCCTATTTGTAGACCTCCATTGTGTAGCCCTTCTCAGTTCCTCAGCACCTGCCTGATGCATTTATCATGCATTTTAACTTATTTTTTAAGATTTGGGTCTCACTTGCCCACTTGTGGGCTTTTTGACTCAGTATTTGCCTTTAGTTTGATATCTACATATACAACAAAAATTTTTTTTTACTTCACTTGTAGTTTCTGTCTCACTTCTTCATTCTAATTTTGATTTGAACATAGTTCTTAAAACCTTGTTACTTGACTTCTTTATTGACCTGCTGCTAAATCTGATATTTGGAGAACTCTTCATAGTAGTCCCTGGTCCCAAACTGAGGCTTGTGGGTTATGTTTTACAAAAATGAAACTCTTTCTCTTATGGTCACACTCCACCCAGGGTTTCTCCTAAGAAAATCTGAATCTTACCAATTCTTCCAGCAAAAATGAAAAAAACCCAGGAAAAAGCAAGGATTTCATACTTTAATAAGGAAACCCCAATAAAAATGTCCTCATCAGAGGACCATAACACTTTTTAGGGTGAAATTGTATCCACCTTGGAGCAAAACTCACACCAGCTTGTAGAAAGAACATGAAACAATGCCTGGCCATAACTACTATACTGATATACCTTTGCTATACTCCTACTCTTTCATAAGTTTGTCATCCTTGGCACTTGAGATGACACATTTAAAGGTGCACATTTAATTAGGCACCACAAAAATGTGATTAACTCTTAGTCAATGAAATTTTCCCACCCCCAAAAAAGGAAAATGTAAGTCTGAATTTCTCCACTTTTGCCTAGGTTCTTCACAAAGTGTTGATTCTGTAGAAGGTAGAGTCTTCATCAAAAGGGTGCTTTTCCAGAGTGATTTTCAAAAACTGGAAGCATTAGGTGTTAAATCAATGGTTCTTAATGCCTGAGAATAAAACTGAAGGTAAATGTGTTTTATGATTACATTCTTCTGAGCAGGGTGTGTTCCTGTGCAGGCTATGCTTGCTTATGTAATAATAAATACTACCCTGCACACCATATTGGGCCACAAAGGCAAGAACCATCTAAGAAAAATGACATTCTGCTCTGTATGGGAAGCAATTTCACAATATGATATACATTCAATTTGATTCAACAAACACTCTTTGAATACCTAATATTAGCTAGGCACTGTGCTTGGGCCCAAGGATACAAAGATGTCATAGAAACCTTAAATCTAATGGGGAGAAGGACATAGAAAAAAGGGAAATACGGAGAGTGAGAGGTCCATCAAGGTGCTAGCAAAAATATGAGATCACTTGTATTTGAGACCTTCAGGTAAGGCTTCCTGGAATAAATAATAACAGAGTCAGAACTTAAAGAGAGGTAGGCATTTCAACAGATGGAGATTATACTGAGATGAGCCCATTCCAAGCATAGGGACTGATGTGAACAAAGCCACAGAGCATCAAGAAGAGGAAAGGATAAGAATATGAGAATAAAGCATTAAAACACAACAACAACCCTATATTAAGATTTATATGACAAAGCTAAAAATAAAGTTTAAATTGAGTAAGATTCCTTATGCTCCTAACCTAAATGTATTTCTTTTATTTTTAAGTTAAGTGGGGAATGAAAAAAATACTTAGATATCTCCCTTTAAAAGTTCACTGCTATTCTTATACTGGCCACTTAAAAGACCATATTTATAGGATTTCTGGGAGCCAAGATGGTGGGTAAGCAGTAAACTCCTATAACTCTCCCATACTTATCTCCAAACAACCATAAAATGGAGCCCCCAAATAAATCCTGGAATGGCAGAATAAGTAAAAACATTAAGCGAAACAATCTATAGACCAAGAAACTTGGAGGATCAACAATAAAGGTTGTTCTCACTTGGGTGAAAGGGGAGCACAGGCCAGCAGGTGAAGCATTCCAGCAAGCTAGCAATAAGCCCCACCTTAGCCAACCAGTGGGAGATCCTTAGCCCTTGTGTGGTGGAGCAGGCAAATGGCAACACCAGGACACCCACTTACCTTAACATAGCCATGTGAACAGGCAGACTCCTGTGCCAAGAACCACAATGCACTTCAGTGTAGCCCAGGCAGACAGGAATCCTTTAGTTGCCAAACTTCCGTGTACTTCAAAATATCACTGGGTAGTAGACAACTACCCACCAGTGCTTAAGCAAATAGGTGGCCATCAGCTAGCACCAGCCTGCCATGCTTCATGTATCCCAGGCAAACAGATAGCCTCCAGAGGCCTGACCTCCAGATGCTTCATTGTATCCATTGTAGCCACACGGAAATGCAGAAACACCCCAACAGGGCCTCAACACACACCAGACATCATCACTAGGACCCCAGCTCAGCAAAAGGTAAGCTGCCAAACCTATGACCTCCAGAAGCAGCAGCCAACCCCAACTCTCAAGCCCTCAGCACAGCACCCACCATACATGATGGTTCCCTGTGGGCCTCAAGACAATATCAGTACAGCACCAGGTAAACAGCCAGGGCCTGCAGCCACTACCACAAGAGACCTGAAAAAGTGTCCCTTCCACTCTAGGAGCAGAGCTCAAATTTAAAAGAAAGGGAAAAAGACCAAAAAAAAGTAAGCAAAAACAACAACAACAAAAATCTGACCAGAAAAATTTATTATGGTGACAGGGAAGATCAAAATATAAACTCAGAAGAGGACAATGATGTCAAAAGAACTATAGACAAAACCCAAAAGAAAAACAGGAAGCAGTCTCAAGCCCAGAAAGATCTCATGGAAGAGCTCAAAGAGGGAGGTAAAAATCATATAAGAGAGATAGAAGAAAATTGGGGAAAAATGAGAGTGATGCAAGAGAATTATGAAAAAAAAGACTCAGCAGCCTGTAAACTGCTTAAAAAAGTAGAATTGGGGAGAGTGGAGATAAGATGGTGGAGTGAAAGCAGAGACTCACCTGAGCTCTTCCCCAAATCTCTTCAAATTCCTTTAAAAAGTGACTCTCAACAAACTCTAGAGTGGCAGAACCCACAAAGATACAGAGTGAGGCAGATATCCAGCCCAAGACCACCTGAAAGGTGTGTTGCACAGCCTAAAAGAGGAGCATCCAGTGCACAGTCCACAGTGTGGACCTGGCCTGAGCAAAGCTAGAACAGTCTTGGAGGGACTGAATCACCAGCAGCAGTGGCACATTCCAATCTTTTCAGCCCACAGACACCAGAGACAACTTAGGAGGTCAGCTGGAGGGGTCTGTCCGAACTGGGTGAGAGAGAAGCAGCCTGGCATAGGACTGAAGGGCATGCAATACAGCCCCAGCATCAGCAAACTAGGAACAGGCTTTGGGAGTGACTGAATCAGGAGCAGTAGCAGCTGCAGTGAAGGCCCCACTGCTCCTGGAGCTATTAGCTCACAGACTGAATGTTTGAAAGTTATCTATTTTGACTTCTGGAAGCCAAGATGGTGGAGTAAGCAGTGAGTAGCTCCCACCCTTCCTTACTGACCTTGAAAAACCCAGAAAATACTGCCCTAAGAAAAACTCTGAAAAAGTAGAGTCACCAGAAAGATTAGATACACACTCTTTCAGCTCCTAAGGGTAGGGGGATTAACAGGAAAGGTCCTTCTCATTGTGGCTGAAGGGGACCAGTACAGGAAGGGAGGCATCCCAGCAAGCCAGTAACCAGACCCTTAGCCCCCAGCACAAGAAGGCTGGGACAGTGACCCATGTGTCCCAGAAGCAGAGATCAACTTTAAAAGCCAGATAAAAGGCAAACAACATGAGCAAGAAGCAAAATAGAAAAACAATGACCATAGAAAAGTATCTTGGGACAGGGAAGATCAAAACATAAATTCAGGAGAGGATAACATTGTCAATGTAGTCAATGAACTCACATCTGAAAACTCAGAGGGGAATATGAACTGGTCTCAAGTCCAAAAAGCCTTCTTGGAAGAGCTCAAGAAGGATTTTAAAAATCCAATAAGAGAGGTAGAAGAAAAATTGGGAAAAGAAATGAGAGCTATGCAAGACAGAGTCAATAGCTTGGAAAAGGAAGGACAAAAATTAACTATAGAAAGCAAGTCCTTAAAAAGTAAAATTAGTTAAATGGAAAAGGAAATATAAAAGCTAACTCAAGAAAACATTTCATTGAAAAGTAGAATTGGGCAATTAGAAGCTAATGACTCTATGAGACATCAAGAATCAGACAAACAAAATGAAAGAATGAAAAAATTGAAGAAAATGTAAAATACCTCATTGGGAAAAAAAAACACAGCTCACCTGGAAAATAGATCCATGAGAGATAAATTAAGAATTATTGGTCTACCTGAAAGCCATGATGAAAAAAATAGCCTGGAAAGCATCTTTCAGGAGAACATCAAGGAAAACTTCCCTGAGGCCTAGAACTGGAGGGTAAAATGGTCATTGAAAGAATCCACAAATCACCTTCTGAAAGAGATTCCAAATAGAAAATGCCAACAAGTATTGTAGCCAAATTCCAGAATTATCAGGTTAAGGAGAAAGCAAGCAGCCAGTAAGAAAGAATTAAAATATCATGGAACCACAGTCAGGATTATGCAGGACATTGCAGTTTCTACTTTGGAAGATTGGAGGGCTTGGAATATGATATTCCATAAAGCAAAGGAGGTTGGATTACAACCAAGGATCAACTATTCAGTAAAATTGAGTATAATCTTTCAGAGGAGGAAATGAACATGTAACTAAAAAAAAACAACAACAAAATTGGAGACTTACAAACTTTTCTGATGAAAAGAACAGAGTTCAATGGAAAATTTGATCTTCAAATACAAGACTCAAGAGAGGCATAAAAAGGTGAACAGGAAACAGAGGAAACAAAACAAAACAAAACTTGTTATTCAATAAAGTTAAACTGTTTACATGACCACATGGGAAGATGACACTCATAACTCTTGAGAAATGTGTCTTTATTATGACACTTAGAAGGGATATATATGGACAGAGGGGGTGGGATTAAGTTGACTTTGAGATGAGGATAAAAAAACCTAATGAACTGGTTGAAAAGGAATTGTAATGGGAGAAGAGGAAAAGAAGAAGCAGAAAATGGTAAATTATATCACAGGAAAAGGCACAAAGACATATTACAGTAGAGGAAAAGAAGGGAGGGAGATGAGCATTGTTTGAACTTTGCTCTCCTCAGATTTGGTTCAAGGAGGGAATAATATATTCAGGTATAGAATTTTACCTTGTCATATATGCAGTAGGAGGGGAAAGGGGGAAAAAAGGGGAAGCAGGGATAAAAGAGAAGAAAGAAATAGTAAGGGGAAAGGGAAAGAAAAGAGAGGGGGATGATAGATAAGAGGCCAGATTGAGGGAGGTGGTAATCAAAAGCAAAACTCTACAGAGAAGGGTAAGGAGGAAAAGAAGAAAGAAAAGCATAAACAGGAAGAGGGGAACAGGATGGAGAAAAGACACAGATAGTAATCATAACTATGAATATGAATGGGATGAACTCTCCCATTAAAAGGAAATGAATAGCAGAATTGATTAGGAACCATAATCCTACAATATGTTGTTTACAGGAAACACATTTCAAACAGAGGGACAGACACAGGGTAAAGGTAAAAGGCTGGAGCAGAATATATTATATTTCAGCTAAAGTAAAAACAAACAAACAAACAAAAACAAAAACAAAAAAAAAACAGGAGTAGCAATTCTGATCTCAGACAAAGCAAAAGCAAAAATAAATCTTATTAAAAGAGATAAGGAAGGAAACTACATTCTGCTAAAAGGCAGCATAGACAATGAAATAATATCCTTATTAAACATATATATGCCAAGTGGTATAACATCCAAATTCTTAGAGGAGAAGTTCAGGGAGTTAAAGGAAGAAATTGACAGCAAAACTATACTAGTGGGGGACCTCAACCCCCCATTCTCTGAACTAGATAAAACTAACTATAAAATAAAAAAGAAAGAAGATGGGGAGGGTAATAGAATTTTAGAAAAGTTAGATATGGTAGACCTCTGAAGAAAATTGAATGGGGATAGAAAGAAATACACTTTCTTCTCAGCAGTATATGGCACTTGCACAAAAATTGACCCTGTACTATGGCATAAAAACTTCACAATCCAATGAAGAAAGACAGAAATATTAAATGCATCATTTTCAGAGCATGATGCAATAAAAATTATATGTAATAAAGGGCCATGGAAATTAATTGGAAACTAAATAATCTAATCCAAAAGAATGAATGGATCAAACTACAAATCATAGAAACAATCTATAACTTCATCCAAGAGAATGGCAATAATGAGACAACATATCTAAACTTGTAGGATGCAGCAAAAGGGGAAGTTTTATATCTCTAAATGCCTACATTAATAAAATAGAGAAAGAGGACATCAAGAAATTGGGCATGCAACTAAAAAAAAACTAGAAAAAGAACAAATTAAAAATCCCCAATTTAATACCAAATTAGAAATACTGAAAACCAAAGGAGTAGTTAAGAAAATTGAAATTAAGAAAACTATTGAACTTATAAATAAAACTAAGAACTGGTTTTATGGGGGAAAATACTATTAAATAAATAAACCTTTGGTTAATTTAATTAAAAAAAGAAAACCAAATTGCCAGTATCAAAAATGAAAAGGACGAATTCACCACCAATGAAGAAGAAATTAAAACAATAATTAGGAACTATTTTGACCAACTGTATGAAAATAAATTTGACAGTCTTAGTGAAAGAGATGAATATTTACAAAAATATAAATTGCATAGATTAACAGTAGAGGAAGTAAAATTCTTAAACAACCCCATCCCAGAAAAGAAATTGAACAAGCCATCAATGAACTCCCTAGGAAAAAATCTCCAGGGCCAGATGGATTTACAAGTGAATTCTATCACACATTTAAAGAACAATTAATTCCAAAACTATATAGACTATTTGGGAAAATATGCAAAGGAGTCTTACCAAATTCTTTTTATGATGCAAATATGGTGCTGATACCTAAACCAGGAAGAGTCAAAACATAGAAAGAAAATTACAGACCAATTTCTCTATTGAATGTAGTTGCAGAATTTCTAAATAAAATATTAGCAAAAAGATTACAGCAACTTACCATGAGAATAATACACTATGACCAGGTTGGATTAATACCAGGAATGCAGGACTGTTTCAATATAAGGAAAACTATCAGCATAATTGATCATATCAATAACAAATCTAACAGAAACCACATGATCATTTCAATAGTTGCAGAAAAAGCTTTTGACAAAATATAACACCCATACCTATTTAAAAAAAAACACATTAGAGAGCATAGGAATAAAGGGAGTCTTCCTTAAAATGATAAGAAACCTCTATTTAAAAACCTTCAGCAAGCATTATATGTAATGGGGATAAGCCAGAAGCATTTCCAATAAGATCAGGGGCAAAACAAGGATGTCCATTATCACCACTGTTGTTCAATACAGTACTAGAAACTTTAGCTTTAGCAATAAGAGAAGAAAAATAAATTGAAGGTATTAGAATAGGCATTGAAGAAACAAAGCTATCACTCTTTGCAGATAATATGATGGTATACTTAGAGAATCCTAGAGAATGAAGTAAAAAAACTACTTGAAATAATAAACAACTTTAGCAAAGTTGCAGGCTATAAAATCAACCCACATTAATCATCAGCACTTCTATATATTACCAACACAGCCCAACAGCAAGAGATAGAAAGAGAAATTTCATTTAAAGTTACTGTAGGCACTATAAAATATTTAGGAGTCTTCCTGATGAAACAAACTGAGTAACTATATGAACACTATTCCAAGCCACTTTTCACAGAAATAAAGTCAGATCTAAATAGTTAGAAAAATATCAGTTGCTCATGGGTAGGCCGAGCTAATATAATAAAAAAGACAATTCTACTTAAGTCAATTTACATATTCAGTGCCTTACCAATCAAACTACCAAAAATATTTTATTTTTAGCTAGGATATGGATAACATTTTCCAGAGCTAGAAAAAATAATAACAAGCTTCATTTGGAAGAACAAAAGGTCCAGAATATCAAGGGAACTATTGAAAAGAAATGCTAGGGAAGGTGGCCTAGCCATTCCAGATCTTAAATTGTATTATAAAGCAGTAACCATCAAAACTGCTTGGTATTGGTAAAGAAATAGAGTGGTGGATCAGTGGAATAGGTTAGGTATGCAAGACACAATAGCCAATGACTATAGTAATCTACTGCTTGCTAAACCCAAAAACCCCAGTTTCTGAGATAAGAACTCACTATTTGATAAAAACAACACAAAACAAAAAACAAAATGACATAAAACAAAAACAAAAATAAAACTGCTAAGAAAACTGGAAAAGAGTATGGCAGAAATCAGGCATAGACCAAAATCTTACACCATATACAAAAATAGTCAAAATGGGTACAAAATTTAGATATAAAAGCTGATAATGTAAGTAAACTGGGAGAGCAAGGAATAGTTTATCTGTCAGATTTCTGGAGAACAGAAAATTTATGACCAAAGAAGAGCTAGAAAACATTATGAAATGGAAAATCAATAATTTTGATTACATTAAATTGAAAAGTTTTTACACAAACAAAGCCAATGCAACCAAGATTAGGATGGAAGCAGAAAACTGGGAAAGAATTTTTACAACCAGTGTCTCTGATAGGGACCTCATTTCTAAAATATAGAGAGAACTAAGTCAAATTTATAAGAATACAAATCATTCCCCAGTTGATAAATGGTCAAAAGATATGAACAGGTATTTTTTCAGATGATCAAATTAAAACTATCTATAGTCATGAAAAAGTGCTCTAAATCATTATTGATTAGAGAAACCCAAATCAAAACAATTCTAAGGTACCATGTCACATCTCTTTGATTGGCTAACATGACAAAACAGAAAAATCATAAATGTTGGAGAAGATGTGGGAAAATTGGAACATTAATGCATTGTTGGTGGAGTTGTGAAATGATCCAACCATTTTGGAGAGTAATTTGGAGCTATGTCCAAAGGGCTATAAAAATGGGCATACCATTTGACCCAGCAATAGCACTTCTAGGGCTGTATCCCAAAGAATTCATAAAAATTGGAAAAAGGACCCATATATACAAAAATATTTATAGCAGCTCTTTCTCTGGTGGCAAAGAATTGGAAATTGAGGGGATGTCCATCAACTAGAGAATGGCTGAATGAGTTGTGGTAATTGAATGTAATGGAATACCATTGTGCTATAAGAAATGATGAACAGACAGACTTCAGAAAAACCTGGAGGAACTTGCAAGGACTGATGCTGAGTAAAGTAGGCAGAATCAGGAGAATGTTGTACACAGTAACAGCTATGTTTTGCAATGACTAACTTTGGGATACAGCTCTTCTCAGCAGCCTAAGGATCTAAGACATCTCCCAAAGTCTCATGATGGAAAATGTCATCCATATTCAGAGAAAGAGCTATGGAGTTTGAATGCAGATAGAAGTATGCTATTTACTCTTTTTTTCTTCTGTTTTGTGTTTTTTTTTTCCTTTTTTGTGGTTCTTCTTATGGGTTCCAATTCTTCTTTACAACATGACTAATGTGAAATAATGTTTAATATTAATGTACACCTAGAACTTATATCAGATGTCATGCCATCTTAGGGAGGGAGATGGGGAGGGAGAAGGAGAAAACTTAAAACTGAAAAGCTTTTGGAAGTGACTTTTGAAAACTAAAACTAAATTGAGTAATTAAAAAAGTAGAATTCATCAAATGGAAAAGGAGATACAAAAATCTACTGAAGAAAACAACTTCTCAAAGGATACAATTGCCCAAATGGAAAAGAAAATGCAAAAGCTAATTCAGGAAAACAATGTACTTTAAAACTTAGATTTAGGCATGTGGAAACTAATGATTCCATGGTGTATCATAAATCAATTAAACAAATTCAAAAGAATGAAAAAAAATTGGAAGAAAATGTAAAATACCTAATGGGAAAAACAACTGACCTGGAAAAAAAGATCCAGGAGGGAAAATATCAGAATAATTGGACTACCTGAAAGCCATAATCTAAAGGAGTACCTAGACAGCATCTTTCAAGGAATTATCAAAGAAAACTGCCCTGATATCCTGAAATGAGGGGCCCAAATAGGCATTGAAAGAATTTTCACTGATCACCTCAGAAAAGAGATCCCAAAATAAAAACGCCAAGGAATATTATAGTCAAATTTCAGAACTATCAGGTCAAGGAAAAACAATATACTACAAGTGGCCAGAGAGAAACAATTTAAATATTGGGAAGTCACAATCAGGATCACAAAGGACTTCAAAGCTGCAGCATTAAAGGATTGGAGGTCATGGACTATGACATTCTGGAGGGCAAAGGAGCTAGGACTACAAACAAGAATCACTTACCTGGCAAAATTAAGCACAATACATCAAAGGAAAATGGTCATTCAATGAAATAAAAGTAGGTCAAGCCATCATAAGGAGAAGACCAGAACTAAATCAAAAATTTGACCTTTAATATTAAGACCCAAGAGAAGCATAAACAGTTTAAAAGGGAAAAGAAAACATAAGGAATTCAATAGAGCTAAACTATTTACATCCCAACACAGGAAGATGACACTCTTAAAAATTGTATCACTAACAGTCCAGTTAGAAGGAATATATAGAGAGAGATGATATGGGTATAAGGCGAATTTGAGGGAATGACCAAAAAAAAAATAAGGGATGTGGAAGAGGAATACAAAAGGTGCAGAAGGAAAAGAGAGATAAAACAGGGCAAAATATCTCACATGAAGAGGCAAGATGAGAAAGACCTTTTACAGTGGAGGGGAAGATGGGAGGGTGGGCAATGGGCATTGCTTGAACCTTACTCTCACCAGCATTGGTTCAAAGAGGGAATAATACATACAATAAGTTGAATATAGAAACTTATTCTGATTAACAGGGAAGTAGGAGGAGATCAAGTAAAGAGGGGTGGGGACTGACATAAAGGAGGGAAGACCAGAGGAGGTGGTAGGCAAAAGCAAAACACTGGTGAGGTGAAAAAAGGTGAAAGGAGAGAGAGGACAAATAGGAGGAAGAATAGGATAAAGGGAAATACACAGGTATTAATCATAACTGTAAATGTGAATGGGATGAACTCTTCCATAAAACCGAAGCAGATACCAGATTAGACAAAAACAAAACAAAACAAAAACAAAACAAAAAAACAGAATCTTACAATATGTTGCTTACAAGAAACATCCTTGAAGCAGAGAGATAAACACAGAGTAAAGGTAAGGAGCAGGAGCAGAATCTGGTATGCTTCAGTTGAAATAAAAATAATCAGGGGTAGCAATCCTAATCCTAGACAAAGGAAAAGCAAAAATAGACCTAATTAAAAGAGATAAGGAAGGAAACTGCATTTTGCTAAAAGGTACCATAGATAATGAAGAAATCAAATTAGAAGAGGAAGGAATAGCCTACTTTTCAAATCTGTGGGGAGGGGAAGAATTCATGACCAAATGAGAGATAGATAGCATTACAAAATGCAGAATACATGAATTGATCACATTAAATTGAAAAACTTTTGTAGAAACAAAACCAAAGTAACCAAGATTAAAAGGAAAACAAACAAAAAAAACTGGGAAACAATCTTTACAGCCAATGTCCCAGATAAAGGCCTCATTTCAAGAGAAATCAGTCAAATTTATGAGAATAAAAACCATTCCCCAAATGATAAATGATCAAAGAATATGAACAGGCAGTTTTGAGATGAAGAAATGAAACATGTATAGTCATATGAAAAAATGCTCTAAATAATTTTTCATTAGAGAAATGCAAATTAAAACAACTCTGAATACCACCTCACACCAATCAGATTGGTTAATATGACAAAAAAAGAAAGTGATAAATGTTGGAGGGTATGTGGGAAACTTGGGACACCAAGGCACTGTAGGTGAAGGTGTGAACTGATACAACCACTCTGAAGAGCAATTTAGAACTATGCCCAGAGGAAAATCAAACCATGTATATCCTTTGATCCAGCAATATCACTATTGGGTCTGTACCCCAAAGAGATTGTAAAAAAGGAAAAAGGACCCACATATGCAAAAATATTTACAGGAGCCCTTTAAATGGTGGCAAAATATTTGAAATTAAGGGGATGTCCATCAATTGGGTAATGACTGAACAAGCTGTGATATATGAATGTAATGGAATACTATTGTTCAATAAGAAATGATGAACAGGCAAATTTCAGGAACACCTATAAAGACTTGTACAATCTGATGCAAAGTGAAATGAGCAGGACCAGGAAAACACTGTAAGTGGTATCAGCAACATTGTGTCATGATCAGCTATGAATGACTTAGCTCTTCTCAGTAACACAATGATTCAAGATACGTACAAAGGACTCTTAAAGGAAAATGCTATCCATATCCAGATAAAGAACTGATGGATTCAGAAATGCAGATTGAAGCATTTTTTCCACTTTACTTTATTCTCTCTCATGGTTTTATTTCCTTTTGATCTGTTTCTTCTTCAGTAACTGTGACAAAAGTAGAAATATGTATTATATGACAGCAAATGTAAAAACTATATCAAACTGCCCAAAATTTTTAGAAGAGGGGAGGGGCGAGGGAGAAGAAAAATTTGAAACTCAAAATTTTGTAAAAATTAATGTTTAAAGTTTCCTTGATTTGTAATTGGGGAAAATTTAAAATACTATTTAAATAAAAAAAGAAAAAAGACTCTTTTTTTGGTTATCAAAGCAACATTAAGAGGAAACAAATGTAAGTTATGAATACTTTAAAAGCACCAAAAACATTCAAATGCAACTTCTGCATGAAATGATACACGGTTCTTGGCAAAGGATATTTCACTCAAATCTAATGCAGGTGTCTCATTCTTTGAATTAATTTTCTTTATTTTGTCATATTTTAATTATTTTTCTTAATATAAATCTATTTTCTTAACCTCCCAACCCTCACCATGGAAAAATTAAAAAGCATATATTTATATCAACTGTGCATAGTCAAGCAAAATGAATTCATTCACTGGCCATATCCAAAAGATATGTATAATTCTAGAAGTTCCCCTAGAGCATCACTTTTCTGTCAGGATCTAAATAGACTGATATATCTTTGATCCTCTGGAATCATGGGTGCTTCTTCTGTTGATCAGAGTTTTATGGCTTTTAAAACTGTTTGCCCTGTGTTATTTATATTGCATAAATTGTTCTGGTTTTGGCCATTTCATGTTCATTAATTAGCATGTCTTCAAAAATGTTTATTATTATCATATGAATGTTATCATCCAAATAATTCTTCTGATTCTGTTTATTTCATTCTGTATTAATTTACAAGTTTTTCCTATATCATTTTGGCTTGTTTTGAAAAATCAGTGAATAATGTGTTCATGTGTTTTTCTTAAACTCAAATGATTCTGTGAAATTCTTCAATGCTTCTTCCTTTCTTCCTTCTTCTTTCCTTCCTTCCTTCTTTCTTTTCTTCCTTTCTTCCTTTCTTTTTTTCTTTCTTTCTTTCCTTCTTTATTTTACCAAGAGGCAGGTTATTTTCACTTGATTGATAAGATTACTAGATTGGCATTTTGAGTTTTGAAGTGGTTTGTTTTTATTTGTGGGTTCCAATGTGTAAATTTTATTCAAAACTGGTGGATTCAATTTACCTAGCATGTTTCAGGCAATATCCAAAGCACTGAGTATACAAGGAAAAAATAATTTTTACCTAAAAGAACTTACATTCTACTGGGTGGGGCAGGAATAAGATAACATGTAGACAGAAAAACAACTTCAAAATTAAGACAAAGTAATTTTCTTAAAGAAATTTGATGGGAAGAAGATTAATAAATAGGAATGGGGGGGGGGCTGGAGAATCAGGAAAGCTTCTTCCATGAGCTGAGTTTTAAATGAGATAGCTAGTTCAACAGACATAGACAAAGAGGGAGAACCTTCCATGAATATGGGGTAGCCTGTGAAAAAGCATGAAGGTGGGAAATTTAATATCACCTCTTAGGGATGGCAAATAGGTCAGCCTTATTGGCCATATTAGAATAAAATTTTGAAAGATTTCGTATGCTAAACAGAGGAATTTGAATTTTATCCTAGAGGCAATGGTGAGCCACTGAAGTTTCTTGATCAGATGCAATATGAAAAGACTTTTAATTTAAGACAGTCAGAGACAGAAGAGGAGAAAGAGAGAGAGAGACAGACAGACTGACAGACAGACATTCAGAGAAAGGGAGAGAGAGAGACAGAGAGAGAGAGACAGAGACAGAGTGAGACAGAGAGAGACAGACAGAGACACAGAGACAGAGAGAGGGCACAAAAGAGATAAAAAGAGAAAAATAGAGACAGAGAGAACTGTGTTTCAAATAAAGTCATCCTCTATACCCATGGAGAGAGAATACTGATATGTAACCTAGTTTAGCAAAGAAAACTAAGGCATGGACAGAGGGAGATCAAAATCATGAATAGCCAGGCAGAAGAGCTATCTAAGAAGAAAAAAAGTCAAGATGAGTGTATTAAAAAAATTTAAAAAATGTTTGATAATATTTAAATAGCAATTATAGTCAAAGTGTGGAGCTAAATGCTATTTTATAAGGTTTTGAGAATTAAATGGAAACCAAAGAAACAGAGGGGGTATATAGTATATATAATATGCATATACATATATACATATCTGTGTGTATACATACATATATATTTGTATATACACATACAGACAGACAGATAGACATAGACAGTTTTTCCTAGAGACTGTTGACTTTTGTCTTTCAGAAGAAAACATATGACTTTAAGTTTTGGCCACCTCAGATTAAATAGCTAACCTTTTTCATAATCATATCTATTTAGTATGAGCAATCATTTGGTTCTCAGAGTATGAAATATGCCCTCAAAATAACTTATTTAAAATTTTATTTTTAATTTGTGGAACAAAATGAGCATTTTTATAATATAATAAAAAGATGATTGCACATGAAACTGCATATCTACTATGCACAACTTGCTATTCCTTCCAAATATATCATAAAATTACCATGTAAATTTCTTTTTTTTTCCTTCCCTCTCCCCATGCCTTGCCCAATTGATGGGCATACCAGCAATTTCCAGTTCTTTGGAACCACAGAGAGAGTTGCCACAAACATCTTAGAATATGTAGGTTCTTTTCCTTTCTCCCTAATCATCTTTGAAAACAGACCTAGTAATGGTATTGCTGGGTCAAAGGGTATAGGTAGTTTAATAACTCTTTGGAAATCCAGATTGTTCTTCAAAATGGTTGGATCAGTTTATAATTCCCCAACTTTTTAAAGAAAAATCATTTGATGCTTTACACATCCAGAGAAAGAATTATGGAGTCTGAATGCAGATCAAAGCATATTATTTTCCCTTTTTTTTTTCTTTCTTGTGTGTGTGTGTGTGTGTGTGTGTGTTCTCTCTTACAGTTTTTCCCTTTTGTTCTGATTCTTCTTTCACAACATGACTAATGTGAAAACATGTTTAATATGATCATACATGTATAGCCTATGTCAGATTGCATTCTGTCTTTGGGAGGGGAGGTGTGAAGGGAGGGGGGAAATTTAGAACTGAAAATCCTATAAAAGCGAATGTTGAAAGCTAAAAATGAATAAATATTTTTTTTAAAAAAAGAACATCTGGGAGATAAAAGAACAGAGTAGTTGAACCTTCTTTCTGTCTCAGCAATAGACAGTATCTGGAAGTCTGGGGAGAGGAATGCCTTATACTTCAGGACTATGGAATGAAAAGCTACCATTGGTGACAGTTTTGTTATATTGCTGACTTGTATACTCATCAATCAGTATGTTAGTAGTGAGTAGTCTCTCCAACAAACAGAATTTGGTGGCAAATTTTAGTTTGCATTGCAATAGAAATATTTGATCCTGTGGAGGGAAAAATCATTTGAGTGGCTAGTGACAGGAAAGAGAGGCCAGATACCTCTTACAAGGAAATAGACAAAGATGTTAGGTCTGCAGCCTAATTGTCAGTGAGCTCAGATATAATGAAGCAAGTTCTAAGAAGCTTGCTGCCTTGGAGGCAAGAGGGAACCAAGCTGAGGAAGACTTTAGCTGAGAATGTGGCTCCATCTAAGGATGGAGGAGAAGAAATGTATTTGATAGCTTCCTAGTTTGAAAATCAGTCTTGTTAAGGTTGCTAGGCTCAGCTATTTTTCAGTTTCAGTGTACTGATCCCTGCCTTTCAATTATATCTCCAATTGAAAGTAAGTCCCTAAAATATTCTCTGGAAATGTCTTACCATTTAAGGAATAACAAAAAAAAAATACTTCTTGTAGATTCACAAAAGCTGTTTTCTTTACCTTAATGTTCTATTTATTCCTTTGATGTGAGCCCCAACCACTTAAGGATAGTCATATTGAAATAGAGCTAAGTTGATTTAGTCAGCTTCTCTTGCTTGCCCTTATGATTGCTATGGAATTTATATCATACTGCATATGGGATGAACCAATATCTCTGATTGATTTCTGATATAAATCAAGAGAATGAATGATTCACAGCATAGTAAAAATATCCACATGTGTCAGAACATCTCTATAAAAACAATAATGCTACCTGACTTAGATTGGAACTTGGTTGCATGTGTTTACAAACCCCATGAGGGCAGGGACCAATCTTACCTAAATTACATATGCTCCCCACCATTATTGTCTAGCTCAAGGCACTGCCCAGAGTATGTGATTAACAAAAACAACTGTCCAGTTAAATTCAATTGTCTTATAGAGAAATAGCATTATGTTGGTCATATTTTTCCCCCAAGTAGAAAACATTTCATTAAAACATCAATGTAATGGTTAAAATAAGGCACTTCCTAACTTTCTACCCTAATTGAAGTTCATTCAATATTAATTCATTAGGCATTGTTACTAGCAATAAATAAACTAGAAAATCATTGCAATATATCCCATCAACCACTGACAGATAAAAGTACTAAAAGTACTTTGTGGTAATTATATCTTTATACTTTATTATCTAAACTGAGCTACATTAAGATATTTTGTCTATTATTGTAATTGCTATTATTATTGTTATCCAAACATGAAAATATATGCAAATTGTCATGTCCAGTGTCACCCTTCCATCCTGGAAAGGTTTTATGAACACAGATACATTTTCTTGTTAGACTTTTATCCTATTAACTTTTTTTAGGAGTAGGCTTAATGCTTTATATGTAGATATCATATTATTTTAAAGGTGGCCATCTCACTAAAGTAATGAAATATTTAACCACTGTTATTATTAGGTCTCTTTTTAGAAACTAAAATTCTTTTGTTGAATAAAATTTCATTGTATGCTCAGGATGAGAAACAATATGGGTCATTTGTCTGAATGTGGTAGAATTTTACTATAGAGATAGTCATAATATGACCACTATAATAGGCATATTGGATGTTATTTAATTTCTCCAGTATTTCCACATCATAATAAGTAGGTTATGTGACAAAGAATGCAGCTGAACTTATCCCAAATTAAAACACATGTAATTAAAACCTGTATGTTCCAAATTTGGGATGTCTCTGTTAAGAGAGAGTGGTATAGTAAGCTAAATATACTCTATAAAGTTTTATCTTGACTCAGATAAGAGTGAAAATAACCTTCTTATTCTTGTTAAGTAACAATTTGATAATTTAGTCTTTTCCATATCCATTAGAACATGTCTTTCTTATATTTGATTATTACAGAAAGAATATGCAAAGGGACAGTAATTTTACAGAAATCAGAGAGTCATTCAGATTGTTAACAATTACCTGCCTAAGGTCTTTTTGTGGTGGCAAATAACTGGAAATTGAAGGGATGCCCATCAATTGAGGAATGGCTGAACAAGTTGTGGAATATAAATGTAATGGAATACTATTGTGCTATAAGAAATGATGGGCAGACAGATTTCATAAAAACCTTGAAAGATTTACATGAACTGATGCTGAGTGAAGGGAGCAGAAGCAGGAAAATATTGTACACAGTAGCAGCAACATTGTGTGATGATTAACTTTGAAAGACTCATCTCTTCTTAGCAAGGCAAAGATCTAAGACAACTCCAGAAGACCCATGATGGAAAATGCTATCTACATCTAGAGAAAGATGTATGGAATCTGACTGCATATTGGGGCATACTATTTTTACTTTTTGGTGTGTTTTTTGTTTTTTTCTTTCTCATGGTGTATCCCTTTTGTTCTTATTCTTCTTTCATGGCATGACTAATGTGGAGAAGTGTTTAGCATGATTCACATGTAAAACCTATAGTAGATTGCTTGCTTTCTTCTTGGGGGGGGAGTGGGGAAAGGGAGGAAGAAGGATTTGGAACTCTGAATCTTATAAAAGATTAATGTTGATAACTATCTTTGCATGTCATTGGAAAAGGTAAAATACTATTTGCAAAACAAAAATAAATAAATAAAAATAAAGGAAAAAATTACCTGCATGATAAGTTTTTAGCAAAAGTTGTTCCATCTTTATTTCTTCTGAGCCTCAGAGACCTTGGGGTATGAATTTCTTCTCCCTTTGTGAGACTTCTGCTCAAGTTTTTCAGATATAATCCACCATGTACCAATGAGCTTTCTCTTCAAAATCTTTTAATCAGTGATCAGTCAAATAACACCTATTATAGTGTGTCTCAGGAATGGACATTAGCCTTGGCACACAGCTCAGGAAAAAAAAATAGTGTCTTTCCTAACAGGCTAGCAGGATCTGGGAGTATTAGAATTTCACACAAAAAGTTCAACTCAAATTTAGTAGTTATTTTATCATGACTGATTCCAACAATGAAAATAGAGAAAGAGAAGAGAATTTCATCTACAACTGAAGGGTAAAGACCCAAATTGTTGGGGGGAAGGAAGGTCCTTCTTGATTATGAACTGACCTCTTAAACATAAAGTGGGCTGTTTCTTTCTCTATGTATGAAAAATAAAACAATAAAGTAAGCTAAGCCTGCAATTCATGGGCAGGTATTTTGACTATAAGAAAATCCCAGATGGAAACCTACAGGCTTGCTTAATGAGTATCAATGTTGACACCTTGAAACAACTGGAATGATGTTTGATATTACCTAAGCAAGTCCTGGGTCTGGGTCCAACCACAAAGATAGAGCACACAAGAGAGGTATTGGAAATATTGAGAGAAGATTACTATTTTCTCCTCTCCTCTACTGTATTCATCTTCCCTCCCCATTCCACAACTACCATCCCACGCCCATAATTCCTGACCCAGCTTGCAAGGTTGTCCCAAAGACAGTGAAATTAAAATTAAGCTGTTTTTAGTGGAGTAGCCTTCTGTAGTTATCTATTTTTGATTGTCCTTCTTGTAGTTTTCTGATGCCCTCTCCTTAATGAAGAAATATCTTCATTGGATATTTATATTTTTGGGTCCTGATGGTGAACAAGAATTCAAACACAAGGCTGTACATCTGTGTTACTAGGGAGAACATGAGCTCTTTGTGGATGTCACAAGAAAGGCTCCTTATGATAGCTTTGATAGACCAGCTATCATGTTATATAGCCCATGGGGCCAGTTACCAGAGGTAAAAAAAAATGAAGCCTGGAGTACTTGCTAATATCTGAGACTATAGTTCACCAGTATCACAGCTCATCAAGACAATTTTGGAAATATGGGTCTTAATCATTGCTTCATAATACCAGGAATACAGATAGGAAGAATTTCTTATCTCTTTCTATGCTAGTCAGAGAATTCTCTCCCTGACCATATGATTCTCTTATTCAACTGGTCACAGAAGAGTCCATGAGTGCCTTTGCATATTATTGTAGAAGTAGAAGAATGGAACACAAGAAACTTCTATGGACAGTATAAGTCTTTTATGAAAATGTCTAATCCAAGTGTCAGCATGATTGAAGAAGTCAGCTCAATAGGTCTCACAACCAAGAGAAGGACAGTTTCTGATTGGGTTATAGATAATCTGGATAGTGAATCTTTCTTGTTTATTTTTGCTTTTGGAATCATTATTAAAATAGAAGAAGAAGTCTTTAACAAATACATTGATTAAGAAAGACAATGACATTTACAGAGTGAAGACAAGATGGTGGAATAAAGGAAGCAAGCAATGAGCTTGAAGGTGACTGTATCAGCAGCAGCAGCTTCAGGAACTCCCAGCCCACTGACTGGGGGAGGGGATTGGATAACTGGTCAGAACAAGATTGCAGAGGACCCTTTACTAGCATTAGGTACAGGATCCTGTTGCATTACCCATATGCAGCTGCTAATGGCAGTCCCAGGGCAAAAGGAACAATAGCACTTTTGGCCACAGAAGTGAAGGGTCTGTAGTCCTGGTTCCAGGAAGAAGAGGAGAGCATATTGTCACTTAAAGGGGAATAGGTATCCTGGTCTCAATTCTAAGAGGGGAACACTGGCAATTGCAGCTTCAGGAGGCACAAAAAAAAAACACTGCAGAAAATAACAACTTAAAAAACAGAATTGGCCCAAATGGTAAAAGAGAAGCAAATATTACCTAAAGAGAAAAAAAAATCTCCTCAGAAAGTGGAATTGATGAGATTGAAAAAGTGGTCCAAAAACTTACTGAAGAAAATAATTCCTCAAAAATTAGAATTGTGAAAGTGAAAGCTAATGATTCTGTGAGACATCAAGAAACAATAAAACAAAATCAAAATAATTTTTAAAAAAGAATATGTGAAATATCTCATTAAAAAAAACTGACCTGGAAAATAGATCCAGAGAGATAATTTAAGAATTACTGAACTACCAGAAATACATTATAAAAAAGCTTAGATATCATATTTAAATAAATTATTAAGGAAAACTGTTCTGATATCTTAGAAGTGGAGGCTAAAATATAAATTGAAAGAATTCACTTATTTCTTGAAAGTGATTTCAAAATGAAAATTCCCAGGAATATTATAACCAAATTCTGGATCCTCCAGGTCAAGGAGAAAATATTGCAAGCATCAAAAAAAAAAAGAAATAAAAATAGTGTGGAGACACAGTCAGGATCACAGAAGACTTACCAATTACAGGATTGTAGGGCTTGGTACATGATATTCTGGAAAACAAAGGAGCTAGGATTACAACTAAGACTCATCTATGCAGCAAAATTGAATATAAAGATTCAGGAGAAAAATAGATATTTAATGAAACAGAGGACTCTCAAGCATTTCTGATGAAAATACCAGAGCTGAATAGAAAATTTGACTTTCAAATTCAAGACTCAAAGGGAGCATAAAATGATAAGCATCAAATAGAAATCACAAAGGAATCAATATGGTTAAAATGTTTCATTCATATGTGGGAAGATGATAATCATAACTCCTAAGAACTTTACCATCATTAGGGTAGTTAGAAGGAATATAAATTTAGACAGATGGCATGTGCATGACTTGATTATTATTAGATGATTTAAAAATATGAAATTAAAGGGTGAGAAAGAAAAATGCATTAGGAATAGAGGGGAGGAAAAGCAGAACATGTAACATTATCTCACATAAAAGAGGGGCAAAAGAAAGTGTTCTTACAGAGGAGGAGAAATGGAGAGTTAGTGAGATATAGTTAAACCTTACTTTAATTAGAATTGTTTCAAAGAGGAAATAATATAAACACTCAGTAGGGTAGAGAAATCTATCTTCTACTATGGGGAAATGAGAGGGAAAGAGGAAAAATAAGGGGAATGTATTTAGGGAAGGGACAATAGATTGAGGGAGGTAGTGGTCAAAAGCAAAACAGACTGAGGAGGTATGGGGTAAAAAGAGAGAAGAAAATAAAATGGAAGGAAATAAATAATATTCATAACTGTGAAAGTAAATGGGATGAATTCACCCATAAAACAGAAGTGGATAGAAAAATGGATTAAAAACCAGAGTCCAACAGCATATTGTTTACAAGAAACACACTTGAAACAAAGAGACACATAGTGCAAAAATAAGAGACTCACTCGGAATTTATTTTGTTTTAGCTGGGGTTAAAAAAAAAGAAAAACAGGTTTGGCAATCATGATCTCAGACAAAGCAAAAGCAAAAATGACATATTTGAAAGAGATAAGCAGGAAAACTACATTTTGCTAAAAGGTACAATAGACAATGAAATGGTATCAATACTAAACATATATGCCCCAAATGACACAGCATCCAAATTCTTTAAAGCAAAAAGTTAAATGAGTTATAAGAGGAAGTAGACAGTAAACTATACTACTGGGAAATCTCAATTTTCTCTTCTAGGAACTAGATAAATAGAACTATAAAATAAACAAGAAAGACATTAAGGAGATGAATAAAATTTTATAAAATTTAGAAATGATAGATGTCTGGAGAAATATAATGGGAATAGAAAAAGTATACTTTGTCTCACTTATACATGGCATCTTTACAAAATAAAAAGATTGTGTATTAGGGCAGAAAAACCTTACAATCAAATGCAGAAAAGGAGAGATACTAAATGCATCCCTTTCAAAACATAATGGAATAAAATTTACATTCAATAAAGTTCCATGAAAGATAGATTAAAATTTAGTTGGAAATTAAGTTATCTAATCCTGAAGAATGTGTGGGCCAAAAAAATCATAGATATACTAAATAATTTCATTAAAGAGAGTGATAACAATGAAACAACACACCAAAATTTATGGGATACAACCAAAGCAATATTCAGGGGAAAAATTATGTCTCTAAATGCTAACATCAATAAAATAATAGCAAAAAAAGCAGATCAATGAATTGGGCTTGCAAATTAAAAAAAATAGAAAAAGAACAAATTAAAAATCCCCAATTAAACACCAAAGTTGAAATGCAGAAAATTAAAAGGGAGATTAATAAAATTTAAAGTAGGAAAACCATTGAACAAATAAATAAAACTGGTAGCTGGTTCCATAAAAAATACATCAACAATTGGTTAATTTGATTAAAAAAAAGAAAAAAGAAAATCAAATTACCAGTATCAAAAATGAAAAGGTGAATTCATCACCAATGAAAAGGAAATCAAAGCAATTATCAGGAGCCATTTTGTCAAATTACATATGAATAAATCTGGCAATCCAAGTGAGATGCATAAATATTTATAAAAACATAAATTACCTAAATTCACAGAAGAGAAGATAAAACACTTAAAAAAAGTGCTCTCTTTAAAAATGAACAACACTATATTACCAACAAAGTCCAACATAAAGAGATAGAGAAATTCCATTTAAAGTTACTGTAGATATAAAATATTTAGGAGTACCTCCCAAAACAAACCCAGGAACTATACGAACACAATTACAAAACACTTTTCACACAAATAAAGTCAGATTTAAATAATTGGAAAAACATCAGTTGCTCATGGGTATGCCAAGCTAATATAATAAAAATGACAATTCTACCTAAGCTAATTTATTTATTCAGTGCCGTACCAATCAAACTACAAAAAATTATTTTATAGAGTTAGAAAAAATAATAACATGATTCATGTGGAAGAACAAAAGGTCCAGAATATCAAGGGGACTAATGAAAAGAAATGCTAGGGAAGGTGGCCTAGCCATTCCAGACCTTAAATTGTATTATAAAGCAGCAATCATCAAAACTGCTTGGTATTAGTAAAGAAATAGAGTGGTGGATCAGTGGAATAGGTTAAGTATGCAAGACACAGTAGTCAATGACTGTGGTAATCTATTATTTGATAAACCCAAAGTCCCCAACTTCTGGGATAAGAACCAACTCTTTGAATAAAAACTGCTGGAAAAACTGGAAAAGTGTATGGCAGAAACTAGGCATTGATCAAAATCTCACACCATATACCAAAATAAAGTCAAAATGGGTTCACGATTTAGATATAAAGGTTAATACTCTAAGCAAACTGGGAGAGCAAGGAATAGTTTACCTGCCAGATTTATGGAAAGCAGAAGAATTCATGACCAAACAGCAGATAGAGAACGTTACAAAAAGCAATATGGATAACTTTGATTACATTAAATTGAAAAGTTTTTGCACAATCAAAGCCAATGCAATTAAGATTTGAAGGATGGTAGAAAATTGGGAAAGAATTTTTACAACCAGTGTCTCTGATAAGGGCCTTGTTTCTAAAATATATAGAGAATTAAGTCAAATTTATAAGAATAAAAGTCATTCCCCAATTGATAAATGGTCAAAGGATATGAACAGGCAGTTCTCAGATGAAGAAATTAGAGTTATCTATAGTTACATGAAAAAATGCTCTAAATCACTATTGATTAGAGAAATGCAAATCAAAACAACTCTGAGGTACCACATCACACCTATCAGATTGGCCAACATGACAAAACAAGAAAATAATAAACGTTGGAGAAGATGTGGGAAAATTGGAACACTAATGCATTGTTGGTGGAGTTGTGAAATGATCTAGCCATTTTGGAGAGCAATTTGGAACTCTACCCAAAGGGCTATCAAAATGTGCATACTCTTTGACCCAGCAATATCACTTCTAGGACTATATCCCAAAGAGATTATACAAATGGGAAAAGGACCCACATGTTCAAAAATATTTATGGCAGCTCTTTTTGTGGTGGCAAAGAATTGAAAGCTAAGAGGATGCCCATCAATTGGGGAAATGGATGAACAAGTTGTGGTATATAAATGTAATGAAATACTATTGTGCTACAAGAAATGATGAACAGGTTGACTTCAGAAAAACCTGGAAAGACTTGTATGGTCTGATGCTGAGTGAAGTGAGCAGAACCAAGAGAATGTTGTACACAAATAACAGCCATGTTGTGTGATGACTAATATTGATAAACTTAACCCTTCACAGCAATACAAGGATCTAAGACATCTCCAAAGGCCTCATGATGGAAAATGCTATCCACATCCAAAGAAAGAACTATGGAGTTTAAATGCAGATCAAAGCACACTACTTGCTATTTTTTTCTTCTGTTGAGTTTTGTTTCCTCTTTCTGGTGATTCTTCCTATTGGTTCTAATTCTTACTTACAACATCACTAATGTGAAAATATGTTTAATAGGAATGTATATGTATAGCCTATATAAGATTGTGCACCATCTTAGGGAGGTTGGTGGGGAGGAAGGGGGAGAAAAATTTTAAACTCAAAAGCATATGGAAGTGATTGTTGATAAATCAAAATAAAAAATCTAAAAAAAAATAAAAATGAACAACCCATTTATAATCTTTCTTAAAAAAAAATCTCCAGTACTAGATGAATTTACAAGTGGATTCTACTAAACTTTTAAAGAACAATTCCAATACTGTATAAACCATTTGGGAAAAAAAAAAAACAGACAAAAAGGAGTCCTATTAAATCCTTTTTGACACCTAAACCAGGAATAGCAAAAATAGAAAAAGAAAGCCGTATTTCTTAATGAATATTAATGCAAAAAAGATTAAATAAAATACTGGCAAAAAGATTACAACAATATATACAAAGATCATACACTATGATCAGGTGGAATTTATTCCAGGAGTGCAGAGCTGGTTCAATATTAAACCATCAGTATAATTGACCATATCAATAACAAAACCAGCAAGTCATATGTTATCTCAATAGATGCAGAAAAAGATTTTTACAAAATAAAACACTCAAACCTATTAAAAACAGAGAGTCTAAGAATAAATGGGACTTTCCTTAAAGTGATAAGAAATTTCTGTCTAAAACCATCAGCAAGTACATGTAATGGGAATAAGCTAGAAGTCTTTCTTATAAGGTCAAGGGGGAGACAAGGCTACCCATTACCAACACTATTATTCAGTATTGTACTAAAAATGCTAGCTATAGAAATAAGAAAAGAAAAACAAATTGAGGGAATTAGAATAGGCAATGAGGAAATAAAACTGTCACTCTTGGCAGACAACATGATGGTATACTTAGAGAATTCTAGAGAACCAATTGAAAAAAAAACTAGTTGAAATAATGAACTTCACTAAAATTGCACGATATAAAAATAAACCCACACAAATCATCAGCATTTTTACATACTAAAAAACAAAACCCAGCAACAAGAGATAGAAACAGAAATTCCAATTAAAATAACTGCTGACAATATGAAATAGTTAGAAGTCTGCTTGTCAAGACAAACCCAGGATCCATATGAACAGAACAACAAAACTCTTTTCATACAAATTAAGTCAAATTTCAATAATTGGAGAGATATTTTTTTCAAGTGAAGCCAAAAAAAATAAGATAAATGACAATTCTACCAAAATTAATTTACTTATTTAGCAGTCAAAATACCAAAAAATATTCTATAAAGCTATGAAAAATAATTTAAAAATCATCAGGAAGAAAAAATAAGTGTCAAGAATATAAAGGGAATCAATGAAAAAAATGTGAAGGAAAGTGGTTTAGCAGTATCAGGTCTCTAAGTGTATTACCAAATGGGAATCAGCAAAACAATCTGTTATTAACTAAGAAATAGAGTGATGGATCAGTGAAACAGTTCAAATACAAATTGAAAATAGCAAATGACCATAGTAATACAGTGTTTAACAAATCAAAAGATCCAAGTTTTAGATCTAAGAAATCACTCTTTGACAAAAATTGTTTGGAAAAGCAGCTGGGCAAAAACTAAGTATACACAATCATCTCATACCATATATGTAGGGAACTAAGCCAAATGTATAAAAATAAGAGTCATTCTCCAGTTAATCAATGGTGAAAGAATATGAAAAAACAGTTATCCAAAGAAGAAAAAAATCAATGCTAGCAATAGTCACACAAAAAAATTCTAAATCCTACTGAATAGATAAATGCACCTTAAAATAGCTATGAGATATCACTTTGCACCTACCAGATTGGCTAACATTATAGAAAAGACAAATGACAAATGATGGAGGGGATGTGGAAAAATAGGGCCACTTATGTATTGTTAGTGGATTTACAAATTAGTCTAACCATACTGGAGAACATTTTGGAACTATGCCCAAAGTGCTGTAAAACTGTATAACTTTTGACTCAGCAATAACACTACCAAATTTGTACTCCAAAGAAATCAAATAAAAAGGCAAAGACATATTTGTGTGTGTGTGTGTGTGTGTGTGTGTACATTATATATATGTAGCTGCTCTTTTTGTGTTGACAAAGAATTGAAAAAGGTAGATACCCATTAATTGGGGAATGATCAGACAAATTATAGTTCATGATTGTGATGGAATACTACGGTGCTATAAGAAATGATGAGCAAATGATTTCAGAAAAATGTAGGAAGACCTAAATGAATTCATGCAACATAAAGTTATTAGAACCAGTAGAATATTTTACACAGTAACAACCATATTGTAAAGATGACTAACTATGAAAGATTTAGTTAGCTAATCTGATCAAGATAATTCCAATGGGCTGGTGATGAAAAATGCTTAGGTATCTCCACAAAGAGAATTGAAGAACTCTGAATTCAGATTGAAGTATATATTTTTAAATTATTGTCTCTATTGTTTTATGTCATTTGTATTTTCTTTTGCAACATAGATAATATTGAAATACATTTTTTAAGACTTCACATGTTTAATTAAAACAAAACCTGCTTGCCCTCTCAAAAGGACAAAGAAGGGCAAGAGGGAGGATGATAATTTAGAGCTCAAAATTAAAAAAATGAAGATTGTGAATTTTTATATGTAATTGTGAAATATTTAACAAATAGATAAAGAAGGAAAACAGCTCATATGGGAAAATAAGATCAAGGTGAAATAATTTAAGAATTAATGGACTATAAGTAATTAATGATCAAAGAAAAAGCCTAGACATAATATTTACAGAAATTATAAAGGAAAACTGCTCTGATATTCTAAAACCAGACGATAAAATAGAAATTGAAAGAATCCAGAAATCATCATCTGAAAGAGATAGAAAGATTAAAACTTCCAATAATATTATAGCTAAATTCCATAGCTTTCATATCAAGAGAATCCTTCAAGCATCCAGAGAGAAACCATTCAAATATTTAAAGCCACAATCAAGATAACAAAAGATTTAGAACATATCATGATAAAAAAGCAGAGGGCTTGTAATACAATATTCTGGCAGGCAAAAGAGCTAGGATTACAACCAAGAATGACCTACCCAGAAAAAAAAAAAACCAGTATATTCCTTCAAGGGAAAAAATGAGCATTTAATGAAATGGAAGACATTCAAGCATTCCTGTTGAAAAGACCAGAGTTGAATATAAAATTTGATTTTCAAGTATAAGATTCAAGAGGAGATTTTGAAAAATCTCTCTTAACCAAAAGGGAAGTAAAAGAAGAAAGGGGAAAGAGAAAGAGAGGTAATAAAAGGGAACATTGAAAAAGTATGGTAGTGGTCAGAAGCAAAAGAGACTTGAGAGGAGAAATAGGATAAAAAGAGTGAAGGAAAGAAAAACAGAAGAAAATAGAATGACAGGAAATGCATAGTTAGTAATCATAAATATGAATGTGAATGGGATGATTTATAAGTAAAACAAAAGTGGATAGTAAAATGGATTAAAAACTAGAATCCAACAATATATTTTTAACAGTAAACACATTTGAAACAGAGAGACACGTACCAAACAAAAAAAAATAAGGGACTGGAACAGAAAACTTTTATGCTTCAAAAAAAAAAAAAACAAACAGAAGAGTAGGGGTAGCTATTTTGATCTCAGATAAAGCAAAAGCAAAAATAGAGCCAATATAAATAGATTAGCAGGGAAACTAAATTTTGCTAAGAGGATCCATGACTATGGAAAAATCTCAATATTAAACATATGTGCACCAAATGGCATAACATCCAAACTCTTAAAGGAAAAGTTAAATGGATTAGAAGAGGAAAGAGACAGTAAAATATACCAGTGGGTGACCTCAACTTCCCACACTCTGAGCTAGATAAATATAAACATAGAATAAATTATAAAAATTAAGGACATGAATAGAATTTTAGAACAGTTATGCATGATAGACCTCTGGAAAAAAATGAATGGAATAAAAAGGAGTATACTTTTTCTCAACTTTTTATGACACTTTCCCCAAAATTGACCATATATTTAGGCATTAAAACCTCAAAACCAAATGCAAAAAAGCAGAACTATTAAATGCACCGTAACCCAACCATAATAAAATGAAAATTATATTCAACAGCAAAAAAGGATCATGAAAGTAGAGACAAAAATTAATTGGAAACTGTATAATCTAATCCTAAAAAGTAAGTGGAACAAAGAACAAAAAATAGAAGCAATAAACAATTATATTAAAGAAAATGATAACAATGAGATCACATACCAAAATTTGTGTAAGGCACCCAAAGAAATAATTGGGGGGGAAATTTATATCTATGAACATGTGCATCAATAAAAGAGAGAATAAGCAGATCATTAAATTGGGCATGTAACTGAAAATACTAGAAAAATTTTTTTTTAAAAATCCCCAATTAAACTCCAAAATGGAAATCTAGAAAATCAAGGAGAAACTAATAAAATTTAAAGTTTAAAAAAATAAAACTAGGAGCAGATTTTATTGGGGAAAAAAACCCATACAATAATAAAGATAAACTATCAGTTAATTTGATTTTAAAAAAGAGAAGAAAACCAAATAACCACTATAAAAATGGAAGGGATGAATGCCCAACATGAAGATGAAATGAAAGTAATTATTAAGAATTATTTTGCCCAATTGTATGACAATAAAACTAATAATCAAAGTGAAATGGATGAATACATACAAAATATAAATTGCTGAGATTAAATGAAGAGGAAATAGAATAATTAAGCAACCCTATCTTAGAAAAATAAATTGATCAAGTCATTGATGAGCTTTATGAGAAAAAGTACCCAGGAAAGATGGATTTACAAGTGAATTCTACCAAACATTTAAGGAATACTATATCAACTGTTCTTTATATAGTTAAAGCAGCAATCCTAACAAATTCCTTTTATGACACAAATATGGGTTTTGGTACATAAATCAGGGAGATCAAAAACTATTGAGCAATTTCCCCAATGAATATTGATGCAAACTTTTAAAATAATTTAAAAAACTAACAAAGAGATTATAATAATAAATCATACACCATGACCAGGTGGGATTTATACAAGGAATGTAAGACAGCATCAGTAGTAGGAAAATTATCAACATAATTGACTATACCAATAATAAAACCAACAAAAGTCATATGATTATAATAGCATATCAAGATAAGGTCAAAGTGGATAAATGATTTAAATATAAAGGATGAAATCACAAGTAAATTAAGGGAGCATGGAAAATGCACCTGTAAGATCAGTGAATTAGAGAAGGGTTTATGAACAAAGAAGAGATAAATTACAGGAAATAAAATGGATAATTTTGATTATATTAAACTTAAAAAATTCACAAAATTAATGCAACCAAAATTAGAAGGAAAATGGGAAACTGGGAAAAATTATAGCCACTTTTTCTGATTAAGTTTTAGTTTCTCAAATAGATAGGTAACTGAGTCAAATCTGTAAAAAAAAAAAGAATGAATAAAAAAAAAACATGAGCCATTCTCTACTTGATAAACTGTCAAATGATATGAACAATCTTTTTTCAGAGGAAATCAATGCTATCAATGGTCACATATGAAAATACTCTAATTCACTATTCATTAGAAAAATGCAAATTAAAACATCTCTGAAAAAAAATCACTGAGATACCACTTCACACCTATCAGATTAACTAACATGAAAGACAAGAAAAATGACAAATAACAGAGATGATGTGGAAAAATAGGGACATTAATGAATTGTTGATGGAATTGTAAATCAGTCCAATCATTCTGAGAACTATGTCCTTTGGGCTATCAAATTGTGCATATTCTTTGAACCAACAATGCCACTACTAGTCTGTATCCCCAGGAGTTCAAAGAAAAGGGAAAGGGGCCTATAAGTACAGAATATTTAGGGTAGTTCTTTTTGTATTGGCAAAGACTCAGAAACTGAAGGGATGCTCATCAATTGGGAAATGGATGCATAAGTTGCAGTATATTATTGTGATGGAATACTATTGTGCTATGAGAAATGATGAGCAGGATGGTTACAAAACAAAACAAAACAGAACAGAACAAAACTTAGGAAGTCTTATATAAACTGATGCAGAGTGAATTAAGTAGAACCAGGAGAAGACTGTAATAGTAACATCAATACTGTAAGGATGATGAACTGTGAAAGACTTGGCTATACTGAGCAAGACAATGACTCAAAAAAATTCCAAAGAATCCATGCTGAAAAATGCTCTCCATCTCCAGATGGAGAATTGAAGAACTATGCTTGTAGATTGAAATATACTTTTTTTTTCACTTTCTTTACTTTCTTGGTGTATGTTTGTGTCTGTGTGTGTATGTGCATGTATCTTTTTGTCTTTTGCAACAGGGCTAATAAGGAAATTATTTTGCATGACTTCACAAGTATAATTGGTATCAACTTTCTCATCTTCTTAAGTGATGGTGTAGGGGCATGAGGGAGATCCCAAAATTTAAAAAAATTAATGTAAAAGTATTAAATGAATGTAAAAAGAATGTGAAAGTAGTAAGTGCAATTTGAAAATATTTAATGAAATAAATAAAATGTATTTAGAGGTGTTCTCCTCTTAAAAAAAACTTAATAAAAAAACAAAAAAAAAAGAAAAAAGAAAAGAGCAGAAAAAAACTTAATAAAAAAGAAAAAAATTAAAAAGAAAGACAATAAGGGAGGGGGCGGAGCCAAAATGGCAGAGTAAAAGCAGTGACTTGCTTGACCTCTCCACCAAACCCCTATAAATAACTATGAAAAATGGCTTAAACAAATTCTAAAGCAGCAGAACACACAAAAAGACAGAATGAAACAAATTTCCAGCCAAAGACAGCCTGGATGGTTGCTCAGAAAGGTATATCACTGTGGGTGGGGAGAGGAGCACAGTTTGACGTGGGCACACAGGCCTCAGTGAACCTGGAGCAGGCCTCAGAGGACTGAATCACAGGCAGCTGTGGCAGTTTCCAGACTTCTCAATCCATGAACACCAAAGACAACTTAGAAGGTCAATGGGAAAACTCTGTTTCTGTGGTGGTGAGAGAGAAGGACAGTGGGATTCCAGCTCCATTCCCTGAGCTCATCCCTGGGGTGGCAGCTGCCTCCTGAGCTTCCAACCCATAGACTGAGGGGGAATCGAGTGGCTGATCAGAGGGGGATTGCAGGGATCTCTCTGCTGGTGCAGGATTCTCTTTCTTTGCCAGTGCTTGGATCTAGTTCACAGATCTGGGG
The DNA here is from genome assembly GCF_900497805.2 of Vombatus ursinus. Taxonomy (NCBI): domain Eukaryota; kingdom Metazoa; phylum Chordata; class Mammalia; order Diprotodontia; family Vombatidae; genus Vombatus; species Vombatus ursinus. The sequence goes on from NW_020947122.1 coordinate 339,710, forward strand.
GCAGCCCTGTGGCAAGGAGGAGCCCTGGTGTGGTAGAGCTTGTTGTGGCAGTGGAGAGGAAACACCCCGCCCCTTATCATACCACCTTGGAAGAACTGAAAATTTACAGGTCCCTTGAAGTATCTCTGAAAACAGCTGCACAAAACCCCTGAAGTTTGGAACAGTATATTCTCCCCACTGGAAACAGACCCCTACCTTAACAAAGAGATTATAACTCAAGTAATTGGCCGGGATCATGAGCAAGCAGTGCAAAAAGAGTCAGACTATATTATCTTACTTTGATGACAAAGAAGATCAAAACATACAACCAGAAGAAGACAATGAAGCCAAAGCTCCTACATCCAAAGCCTCCAAGAAAATTATGAATTGGTCCCAGGACATGGAAGAGCTCAAAAACGATTTTGAGAAGCAAGTAAGAGAAGTAGAGGAAAAACTGAGAGTGATGGTAAAAGAGACCCCAAAAAATACCGAAGAAAATAACACCTTAAAAATAGCCTAACCCAAATGGCAAAAGAGGTCCAAAAAGCCAATGAGGAGAAGAATGCCCTAAAAAGTAAAATTAACCAAATGGAAAAGGAATTCCAAAAGCTTACTGAAGAAAATACTTCCTTAAAAATTAGAATGGAAGAATTGGAGGCTAGGGACAATTTGAGAAATCAAGGCACTGTAACACTAATCAAAAGGAATGAAAAATAGAAGAGAATGTGAAATGTCTCATTGGAAAAACAACTGACCTAGAAAATAGATCCAGGAGAGAGAACTTAAAAATTATTGGACTACCTGAAAGCCATGATCAAAAAAAGACATCATCTTATGAGAAATTATCAAGGAAAACTGCCCTGATATTTTAGCACCAGGGGGCAAAATAGAAATTGAAAGAATCCACCAATCACCTCCTGAAAAAGATCCCCAAAGGAAAACTCCTAGGAATATTGTAGCCAAATTCCAGAATTCTCAGGTCAAGGAGAAAATATTGCAAGCAGCCAGAAAGAAACAATTCAAGTATTGTGGAAACACAATCAGGATAACACAAGATTTAGCAGCTTCTAAATTAAGGGTCTGGAGGGCATGGAGTATGATATTCCAGAGGGCAAAGGAGATAGGACTACAGTCAAGAATCACCTACTCAGCAAAACTGAGTATAATCCTTCAGGGTAAAAAATGGTCATTCAATGAAATAGGGGACTTTCAAGCATTCCTGAGGAAAAGACCAGAGCTGAATAGAAAATTTGACTTTCAAATACAAGACTCAAGTGAAACATGGAAGAGGTAAACAGGGAAGAGAAATCATAAGAGACTTATTAAGGTTGAACTGTTTGCATTCCTGCAGGGAAAGATGATATTTGTAAATCATGAGTCCTTTGTCAGTATTAGGATAATGGAAGGGAAAAATAGATAGATGGATAGAGGGCACAGGGTGAGTTGAAGAAGAAGGGGTGATATCTGTAAAATAAAATTAAGGGGTGAGAGAGGATTATACTGGGAGATAGAGAGAGGGAGAAATAGAATGGGGTAAGTTATCTTGCATGAAATGGACAAGAAAAGGCTTTTACAGTGGAGGGGAAATGGGGGAAGGTGAGAGGGAATGAGTAAATCTTATTCTCACAGGACTTGGCTTAAGGAGGGAATAACATACGCACTCAATTGGGTATGGAAATCTATCTTACCCTACAGGAAAATAATGGGAGAAGGGGACAAGAGAGCAGGGTTTGATAGAGGGGAGGGCAGATTGGGGGAGAGGATAATCAAAAGCAAACACTTCTGAGGAGGGACAAGGTCAAAAGAGAGAATAGAATAAATGGGGGGGGTAGGATAGGATGAAGGGAAATATACTTAGTTTTTCACAATAAGACTACTATGGAAGTGTTTTGCATGACTACACATGTACAACCGGTATTGAGTTGCTTGCCTTCTCAATGAGGGTGGGTGGGGAGGGAGGAAGGGAGAAAATTTGTTACCCAAAGTTTTAAAATCACATGTTAAAAATTTAGAAAAGTAAAAAAAGAAAGACAATATAAGGCTTAGGTCTAGTAATTTTTTTTGGAAGGATGAACTGGAAAAAGGCAATTCTCTTGTTTTTGTATAATTTTTATCAAAGTCTTGGAGAAAGTATTCTCTGCCTCCTTCCAAGATCAGTAGAGTGAGACTGGTTATCAGCATAGGAGTGCAACTGACAGAACTCAGACATGCCTGTCAGGGGAGAGGGCTTATAGTTCATTCCAGATCTTGTCCTCTTTGTACTGTGTGGCAGAGCCAGGAGCTAGGTTAGGTTCTTCAGAGAAGAAAGCATCATATTGCACTGTTATAAAGGAACTCAGTGTTCCTCCTATTTGGAAAAAGAACATTTTATTAATCTAATATGTATTTAAAAAAAGAGCAATATGAAATTTGAAGTAGCTGATCTACATCTACATAGGTTATCTATTTAGATGAAATATATTTTCATAATATAAATATAGAATTTACATGTATATACATATATACACACACATATTCTATGCCCATAAAACCTTTGCGTTTAAGTAATAATAATAACAATAATAATAATAGTGATAGCTAACATTTATATGTTGCTTATTATGTGCCAGGGACTGTGCTAAGCACTTTACAATTGTTATGTCTTTCAATCCTCACAACAACCCTGGGAGGTAGATACTATTATTATTCCCATTTTCAAATGATGAAAATGAGACAAACAGATGTTAAGTGACTTGCCCAGGTTCACATTGCTATTATGTCTGAGGTCAGATTTGAACTCAGGACTTCCTGATTTCAGGCCCAGAGCTCTATCCACTCTATCACCTATATACATAAATGAATATGTATATGCAAATATGTATACATTATATATACATATGCATGTATATACCTATATACATGTTTATGTATGCAATTTGCATATGCATACATTTACATATGTGTGTATTTTATATACATATAGATACATGTATATGCTTATGTATGCACATAAGTGTATAATATATATGTATATGTATATATAGATATATATGTTTGTGCATATGTTGGATATTGTAATAGAGAGTTTGCCTAACCACTGTTTCAAGTCCTACCACTGAGACTATAGGCAAATCGCTTAACTACTAAATGTCCCCACTAACTCTGTAGGACTATAAATTGAAGAATATTTGCAAGAGGGAGTTCATAGAAGGAGTTTCTTACATCAATGAAATGACAAACACAAAATGAACTAGAGGCAAGCCTTAGAGATATTTCAGGTTCTGTTCCAGATCCATGAAATTAAGTAAACATCACAGTAAAGAGAGTCACACAAGCTTTTTTGATTTCTAGTGCATAGAAAAATTATATTTACATTATACTAGAATCTATTAAGCATGCAATAGTATTATGTCTAAAAAATGTACATACCTTAATTAAAATACATTATTGCTAAAAACAATGCTAACCATCATCTGAGCCTTCAGGGAGTCAAAAGCTTTTTACTAGTGTAGGGTCTTGTCTTGATGTTTATGGCTGCTGACTGATCTGGGTAGTGGTTGCTGACGGTTGGGGTGGCAGTTGCAATTTTTTAAAATAAAACAATGCTGAAGTTTGCCATGTCAATTCACTTTTTCTTTCATGAAAGATTTCTCTGTAGCATGTGATACTATTTGATAACATTTTATCCACAGTACAATTTCTTTCACAATTGGAGTGCTCTCAAGCCCTGCCACTGTCTTATCAACTAAGTTTATGTAATAATTTTCAATATTGTTGTGTCTCAGGGAATAGGGAGGCCTGAGGAGAGAGAGGAGGTAATTACTTGTAGATGGAGCAGTCAGAACCCCAACATTTATTAAGTTTGACATTTTATGGGAGTGGTTTGTGGCATTCTAAAACAATTGAAAAATTAACAACCATAACAGATAATAATAATGAAAAAGTTAAAAATATTACAAAGATTACCAAAATGTAACAAAGAGACACAATGAGTACATGGTGTTGGAAAAAATGGTGCTGATAGACTTTCTCAATGCATAAAATCATACATGTATGTAATATATTTGAATGGGTCATCTGAAGTCAGTTAATTAAAAATATCACTCCACAGACCATCTACCATACTGTTTTATGTTTTCAGTGAACACTTTTTTACCTAATGTGAACTCTTAAAATACTATTGCAAAGCCACTCAGGTCTAGCAAAAAAGGAAGAAAGAAGAGAAGGAACAAAAGATGAATGAAAATGAAAAGAGTAAGAAAAAAGAGGAAAGTGATATAAAAGTCAGGTAAGAAGGAAGGTCTTGTTTGGTTCACAGGAAATGTAAATTATGTTTTTTTCTTACATAAGTTGTCTGTCCATTGACCAGGGTCATTGATTGTGAACTAAGGCTAAATGAATGAAAGACCAATAAATTTTATTATTGCAAAATGACACTAAGAATCATAATCTGGCAATTATTAATATGACCAAAATGATCATCAGGTGCAATGGTACATCCCTGTATTTCTGCTACCTGGGAAGTTGAGGCCAGGGAATCACTCACTGCAGGAGTTCTGAACTATAGTAGACTGAATTGATTGGATGTCCACACTAAGTCTGAAACCAATATGGAGAAACCTTGGGAGTTGGGGGTCACCAGAATTCATAAAGAGGGGTTAACTGGATACAAATAGAAAATAGACATTTTACAGTCTTAAGGAGCTCACATTTTATTTGAAGGAAAAAAAACATACAGAAGTTTGCATGTCTATGTTTAGCTCAAACATCAGCTCATTGGGAATCAGGATTCCCCAACAACTAGTGCTCTAGGTGCTCCAACATTTTGTACTTAACTACACTATATGTACTTTGTATTTATGCTATACATATAGTACTAATGTCTGTACATATTGTATCCCTTAGTAGGATATAAGCTCTTCAGGGTTTTTTTTTTTGTCTTTGTATCCCAAGCACCTAATAAAGTGAGTGCTAATTAATAGATTTTTTTCTATTGATTGATGATTGAATAATCTTTTCTCCCATATGGTTCTATGGTGTCATAGACTTTGAAAGTTACAAAGGTCCTTTTCAGTAATCTAGAATAAGTCTTTCATTTTGCACATGAGAAAATGAGACTCAGAGAATTTTAGTAATTTGTCTAAGTACCCACATCCTACTAATGGCAAACCCAGGATTGAGAAGCTACATGAAGAGGTTCATGTTTTCTCTAACCTCTGCATATCCCCAAGAGTCTACCCCAGTTCTCCACAAACTAATTCTTAATAAGTAATCTACAGGTTATATGTTCTTCTACTACGACATATCCTGGGCCTGTGGAACTCTTCTTCACGGATACTATGCTCTAGATTACAGTCTCATATCCCAGAATCAATTTGGCAAAAAAAAGTCATTCTACATGGGCTTCAGAGAGAGATGAATATAGTTTTTTCTTGTTTTTTTTTTTTTAAAGCAAGAGTCCCAACCTTTTGGGAATCTCTATACATTCAGTATTGTGAAAGTAATACATCAGCAGGCAACCTCAACTCTTTCTTTACATTTCACTTTCATGTCATGTAAATAGAGTCATAATTTGACCTTCAAATTGAACTCCAAGACCCTTTTGAGATTTGAAGATGTGTGGTTAATTTTGCACGTCTTAAAGAGAGCCTGAGTTTGACTAAGACTCAAATGTTCAACTCTTTTAATGAATCTAAATATTTTATTTCAGAAATACTTGATTCCCAGCAATAATTTAAAAAAAAATCTAGATCTTATATGAAATATTCAATCCTCCAAGCAATTTGCAAATACAAATTAATGCTCACAATATCCCATTGAGGTATCTTAATGCATATTTAGTCATGTTCCTCCAGCAACGTAATCGCTCTGGGCATTTAGAAATGGAGGAAGATTTAACCCTTTCAGGACAGTGTGAATATAGTACACAAAGGGAAATTTACCAATTAGTGTTCACAGAATGGATATTTCTTCCAAGGAAGAAGCAAGAACTATGGGGTGAAAAGATGTAAGAGTTAGAGAAAGATACTCTTAAAAAAGCCCGCTTCACTAAAAAAAAGAAACCTAACTTTTTAGAAAACCCCCTAAATAACACATCTACTTAACTACATCTCTCCTGGAATCTTCTCCTTTCTCCAGGCAATGATACATAAAATTGGATACATTTTAATATTGCTCTGCTCTAGAATTGTAAATTCTTATATTAACCCAAATGATGTAGAAATTCTCTGAATCACTTAAAACTTAACAGAGTATTCTATTATTTTCACAATGCAATGTGAGGAGTGGACTGGGAGGAAAAGAGCCTTTAGATTATGTTAAAAATTTCACCTATTCAAGGACAAATTTTAACAGTATCAAGTTTGTGTGAACTGGTCATCACACTGTTCTAAAGTACAAAGGCTAACTGTTCATAGTTTCAACACTGTGTCTTCTTAATCATGGTTTGCTTTTCACTGCCTAGAAATAGTCGCAAGTTATCCTTAGGTATTTAATTATAGCTATTTGGATCCAACTACAAATGATTTTGTTTCACAGTATGTTACAAATCCATAGGTAGGAATACACACATCTGAGTAAATTCGTTTGTTGAAGTTGATTTGTATGAGAAGGGAAGCAAATTTTCTATGTTATGATCACTCCTATAAATAATTGGAGAAGATTGTTAGCTGGAGGTCTATAGAGGGTAGTAACAAGACTCTGAGTGGGATGGTATAAACTTTAAAAAAAAAAAGAAGTAGTTACTGAGTGGTGGAGGTAGACAGAAAGTCTTAAATTGGTAGAACTAGATGTATACCAACACCTCCCCAAGGCTATGTGTGTTAGGAATCATAAATAGAGTGATATATTTGGAGATGATCATAGGAATTTTGGCATCTAGGAGAAAGGTAGGTTTCAATGATAATCAGAAGAGAGAGGGAATGTAAAATGAAGAGATCTGGGATCAATGTTGAGCTTAGTAGGACAGTAAAGTTCTGGAGGACATCGTAGAATCAAGGTAGATCAGAGGAATATAGAAACCAGGGTCAAACTGGAATGAAGGAATACAGAAAAGACAACAGAGAAAATGAGACTTTTCACTTAAGCAAATGGGAGTCTTCAATTTCAGAAATTAGAGGAGCTGAAATTGAAAGAAAAATTACTACCTCCTGCTTGGGAAATACCCAAATACAGAGAGTAAAATCAATGTTTCCAATTATAGTAGTGTATAATTGTTTCTGCAAGTCTTGAATCTGAGATGGAGCCCTCTATTGAATATAAATTAAAAGGGGGTGGAGTTGAGGAGGTGAAGAGGATTTTTTTTACATTAAATATGTCAAATATCACCATAATCATCAAGTCTCCATTTCTCCCCTGGGTGCAGTACTCTCTACTGACTTCCCAACCATGCCCCAGGAAGTTCATTATTTTGAAAATCTCATCACCCTGCAAATCCTATTATCCTTGGTACTCCACCTCATCACTACCTTATGCCTCTGACTGAAGGATGGAGTCATGAACTTTAAAGTCTCCATTTGAGGAAGGAGCTCAGTTCAGAACATCTCAATTCTCTCCTGCATCTACTATTTTGGAACATCTCTGGGTGATCTCTCTCTACTTCCCCACTATTTTTCAGCTTCCTTTTTGTGTGTTGTCTTTTCCCATTAAATTTTAAGCTCCTTGAAAATAGAAACTGTCCCGTCCCGCGGGACATAAACGGAGGTCCGGACCTGTAAAAGAAGGAGGGGAGCAGGGGACACAGGAAATGGAGACAAGACAGGCTTTCTGATCAAGTCTTGTTTATTGAAGGCAAGCTCAGGGTAGTTATACACACCGTAAGAGGGAGTGGGGGAGTTCCACCACCGGTATAGGGGCGGGGTATTCCAGGAAGAGGTACAGCTTTGTCCGTAATTTGTTCTTATCACAAGGACCACCAAAGGTATAGGGGTATTCCAGGAAGAGGTAGTAATTTGTTCTTATCACAAGGAGGCCTTGACAACTGCAACCTAGTAATTTTCCAGAGGTCATACTGGGCCAGTGGTCCCTTACAAGAAACTACCCTTCTTTTTTCATATTTATATCTTCAGAACTTAGCAGAGTGCTGGGCACATAGTAAGAACTTAATAAATCTTTATCGACTATGTCAATGATGATCAACTAACATATATTGACTACTAACTCTATTCAATTGCCCTGGGCTAAGTGCTAGCTGGGGAGGCCGAGGGAGATATATGAGATAGTGCTTGCTCTCAGTTTCTTCCTGGTAAAGGAGAGTTGAGGAAGAGGGTGATTGGTGACCAGTATTCATCCAGTTAGCAATTCTGATACTGATTCCAGATCCCATGCATCCTGCAAGGCATAGATCCTTAGGTCAAATGGCAGGACAAAGGAAATTTGCATGAGAATTAGCAAGAGAATGCGCCTGTGTTCTAATTAGTTAATTAGGAGAATAGTAAGAACCCATGACCTAACCTATGTCAAGGACTGAGACACAGTGTCAGGAAGCCTGTTCTAGTTCAGCTCTGGTATGGCAGGATCCTCAATGCCTCAATTTCATAAACAGGTCTCATAATTTTACTATTGCCTGTTCTTGGAGTTTCTTTTCTACTACCCCTCTTGAGACTATGGTCCCTTCCTACTCAGTAGGGGAGGAAGAGGATGCAGGATTTAAACTTATGCCCTACCTCGTCCCCTGAAAATCTCAAAATGAATACTTTAAATATAAAGAAATAAATACTTAACAGAATGTTTCTACTAATTCTTATAGGGAAACCTATAATTCTTTTTAAATTACAAGCAAAAAGAGGGAAGAGATAAAGTTATACAAATGTTAAACCTTCTACTCTACTGCCAACATATAGTGATGTAAATGTATAAATGTATATCTTTCTTTTTTTCCTATTCCTTGAATGAATGCTTTCTTTCATATATTATTCCTAGGCACAACTGGATTCAATCCAACCTGAGTTGGGAGGAGCCACCTCCCCAGTCCTAATGACTGGCAGTAAGGTTAGAATTGGGTATCCCAAATAAGAATAGGGATGAGCATCAAGAGGCCTGAGCCAAAGCCAGAAACCAAGAAGATTGATCATTGCAGCTCAGAGCCATCAGTAGGTAATGAGAAGGCTGATCTTTGGCTGTCTCTGTGTGATAGGGAACAGTTAGAATCCTAATCTCAGATCCTGAGCTCTCAAGGAACAGGAGACATTTTATTGAGTTTTTTTTTTTTATTTGAAATCATTCTCTCTGTTAGATCTACTAGGCTTATTAGCTTTTCTCAGATTTTTTTCCCTACCTTCTTTCTGGATTAGGCACTTCTGGCTTAAAAAAGGTAATTTTTTTCATTTTTAAAATTTACTTTTAGTTTTCAACATTCACATTTATAAGATTTTGAGTTTCATATTTTTTCCTTCCCTCCTCTCGCCCCTCCATAGATGCCATCAATATAATATAGGCTATACACTCATATTAAACATATTTTCTCATTAGTCATGTTGTGTAAGAAGAATAAGGAGAAAAGGGGAAAAAACATGAGAAAGAGAAAACAAAAAGGAGAGAGAGAGAGAAAATAGTATGCTTTGATCTGCATTCAGACTCCATAGTTCTTTCTCTGGATGTGAATAGCATTTTCCATCATGAGTCTTGGAATTGTCTCAGATTCTTAGGTTGCTGAGAAGACTTAAGTCTATCAAAGTTGGTCATTGCACAATGTTGCTGTTACTATGTACAATATTCTCCTGGTTCTGCTTACTTCAATCAGCATTGCTTCACATAAGTTTTTCCAGCTTTTTCTGAAATACACTTGCTCATCATTTCTTGTGGAAGAACAGTATTCCATTACATTCATATACCACAACTCATTCAGCCATTTCCCATTGATGGGCATCCCCTCAATTTCCCCTACTTTGCCACCACGAAAAGAGCTGCTATAAATATTTTTGCACATGTTCATTCTTTTCCCTTTTTTATTATCTCTTTGGAATACTGTCCTAGCAGTGCTGTTGCTGGATCAAAGAGGAGTATGCACAATTTTATAGTCCTTTGGGTATAGTTCAAAATTGCTCTCCAGAATCAGTTCACAACTCCACCAACAACACATTAGTGATCCAATTTTCCCACATCTTCTCCAACATTTATCATTTTTCTCTTTTGTCATATTAGCCAGTCTGATATGTGTAAGGTGGTACCTCAGAGTTGTTTTAATTTGCATTTCTCTAATCAATAGTGATTTAAAGCATATTTTTCATTTTTTCATATAACTATAGATAACTTTAATTTCTTTATCTTCTTCATGCCTGTTCATATCCTCTGACCATTTATCAATTGGGGAAAGACTTGTATTATTACATATTTGATTCAGTTCTCTAGATATTTGAGAAACGAGGCCTTTATCAGAAATAATTGTTGTAAAAATTCTTTCCTAGCTTTCTGCTTTCCATCTAATCTTGGTTGTGTTGGTTTTGTTTGTACAAAATCTGTTTAATTTAACGTAATCAAAATTATTCATGCTGCATTTCATAATGTTCTTTATCTCTTGTTTGGTCACAAATTCTTCCCTTCTCCATAGATCTGACAGATAAATGATTCCTTGCTCTCCCAATTTGCTTATGACATCATCCTTTATGTCTAAATCACATACTCATTTTCACCTTATCTTGGTATACGGTTTAAGATGTTTGTCTATGCCTAGTTTCTGCCATACTATTTTCTAGTTTTCTCAGAAGTTTTTGCTAAATAATGAGTTCTTATCCCAGAAACTGGGGTCTTTGAGTTTATCAAAAAGTAGATTATTATAGTCATTGACAGCTGTGTCTTGTATACCTAACCTATTCCACTGATCCATCACTCTATTTCTTAGCCTGTACAAAGTGGCTTTGATGATTTCTGCTTTATAATACAGTTTTAGATCTGCTATGACTAGGTCACATTTCTTTTCATTTATTCCCTTGATATTCTACATCTTTTGTTTTTCCAAATTAATTTTACTTTTATATTTTCTATCTATATAAAATATTTTTGATGGTTTGTTTTATATGGCACTGAATAAGTAAATTAATTTAGATAGAATGGTCATTTTTATTATATTAGCTTGGTCTACCCATTAGCAATTGATATATTTCCAATTATTTAGATATGCCTTTATTTGTGAGGACAGTGTTTTTTTAATTTTTTTTAAATTTTTATTTTAATTATGTTCATATGTTCCTAGGTTTGTCTTGGCAGGTATACTTCCAAATATTTTGTAACATATATAGTAACTTTAAATGGAATTTCTCTTTCTGCTGGACTTTGTCAGTAATATGAAGAAATGCTGATGATTTGTGTGGGTTTCTTTTATATCCTGCAACTTTGGTTAAGTTGTTAATTATTTCAAGTAATTTTTTTTTATTTGATTCTCTAGGATTCTCTAAGTGTACCATCATATCATCTACAAATAGTTTTGTTTCTTCATTGCCTATTTTAATTCCATCAATTTCTTTTTCTTCTCTTTTTGTTAAAGCTAACATTTCTAGTACACTATTGAGTAACAGTGGTAATAATGGACATCCTTGTTTTATGCCCTCTTTGGTAATTGTGATGAATCATAGAATTTTAGATTTGGAAAGGATCTCAGAAGGCAACCCATATCTAAACAGGAATTTTCCCTGAGAAGAGGACATCCAAGCATCCTCATGGAGGCCTAACTACCTATTATTCTAGTCCATTAGCTATTTTAACACTTCTAATGGTTAATAATTTCTTCTTTTTTGTTGAAACAAAATTGGCCTCCCTGCACCCAGAATCTATCTCACTACCAATTGCTTCCAGTTTTGCACTTTGAGCTCAAGCAGATGCCAGATCCCTGAGAATCTGTGTAGGACAGCAGAAATAGTGCTGGATTTGGAATCAGTTTCAGACTGCCCCAAAAGACCTTGCATGGGGTCAAGTCATCCTCCTGATAATCTCACTGGCTCAGGTCACTTGAAGATCTAATATTTCATTTGTACTACACTTTAGAAAAACTAAATTTCTTTTCGCCAATTCAATGACTGCCTTTTCTGCTACCAGGACTTTCCTTTACCTCTTTCTTTATGCTTAAAGTCCTTCTCTCATGCCTCTGGAAAACCTATCTCTCCTTTAGAGCCCAGACAAAATGTCTTGCAATGAATACAGGAATAAGAACTTTATTTTAGTTATAGTTCTGCTGTTGTCTTACTGTGCAACAGCTGGAAACCACTTCCCTCCTTTGAGGTTCAGTTTCCTAAGCCTTTCAATAGGAGGATGATATTAAATGCCCCTTTCTAGCTGCAGCATTCCATTGCTACAAGATGTAATGTTGTGTTTGTGTGTGTGTGTGTGAGTGTGTGTGTGTGTGCACACACACATGTGTAAGTCTGTCAGTCAATAAACATTTATTAAGAGTCTGCTATGTGGTATGCATTGCACAAAGCTCTGGGCATACAAAGAAAGTCAAAAATCAATCTTGCCTGCCAGGAACTCAAATATAATGGGGGAGAAAATGTGTAAATAAATATTCACAAAAATTTTCAGGATAATAGGAAATAATTAATGGAAAATTAAGAGGAATTGGGAAAGTCTTGCTATAGGTGAAGCTTAAAAATTCAGGGAAATAAGGAAGCTATGTGTAGGTGTAAATGGAAACAACCATTACATCTCACCTGCTCTTTTTCAGTACCTTCATTTGGGCAATGAATCACCTGCTTGTTAAAAAACCCAACCTACATATTGAGGGCCATTTTGTGCCAATAGAGAAAGAAATAAGAAATACGGCACTAATCAAATTAAATACTTTGAGTTCTGCTAATGATATACCTCCTATAAAAACAGAACCTGATATTTTAAACCTCTACATTTTATACCTAAGGTATAATTGTATATTGCGTATTTTGAAGTTAAAAGGAATATATGAGACATGGGGAAGTAGATACTGAAAGCATAAGGTGATGCTATGTATGTATTCTAAATCTAGAGCTATATATCAAGTATTTATACTATGTGTGAATATGAATGTAAGAAATAGTTTCACAAAGATCCCTTAAGTCTAGGTGTGCCTAATTATGCTATAAATCATGAAAACCATCCACATAAAAATCACAAATAAATCTTTAAAAAGGCATAAATTTCACCCTCAGTTTAATTTTTCTACGTAGTTCTCTAATCTAAATTCAAATCACGTCGATGGAAAAAGAAATGTAAAATGTAGGCTTTCATTCTTCTACAGACAGCCTTCTTCCTGGCATGTAATAAAAGGAGATTACATAAGAATAACATTCTTTTCAAAGGGTTCATGCTCCATCAAACAGTCTAAAGTAACTAGCTTTTTTTTTTTTTTGACCATAACATTTGCAGTCTACAGTTTTACTGATAACAGTTTTTTTAAGGCTAGCTCTAAGTTCCACCCACAGATTGGTTCATAACAAGGAAGCACACAATATCTCAGTTATCTTTAAGAGCTATACTTAATGTCAGAGGGAAAAACAAAACAAAACAATGGACTCCCCAGGATCCAAATACTCTAGTCTAACATTACCATCTGAGAGAGGGCTATAATGTTCCTGGGATGTTTGGAAAGAGAAAATGATCCATGTTGGAGACACAAAGGACAAGTCTGACCATAACATTCAACCCATTCAATAAACCCCAGTGACTCCCTATTACCTCCAGGATAAAACATAAAATTCTCTGTTTGGCTTTTCTGGTCACAAACTGGAAAGACATGAACCTTTCCACTCTTCTTACACCTTACTTTCATTTACATATTCTATGATTCAGTCACTTTGGCCTCCTAACTTTTCTTCCTTAAATATATTCCATATTCCCACTCAGCTCATTTTCACTGACCATCCCCTATGCCTGGAACTGTCTCCCTCCCCATCTCTACCTCTGGACTTCCCTGGCTTCCTTCAAATTTTCTGCAAGGAGCCTTTACTGGGCCCACTTATTGTTACTGTCTCTTCTATAGAATCATCTCCAATTTATCCTATATTTTTGTTGTTCAATTATTTCAGTCATGTTTGGCTTTTCATGACCCCATTTGGGATTTTCTTGGTAAAGATACTGGAGTGATTGGTTATTTCCTTCTCCAGCTCATTTTATAGATGAAGAATTGAGGTAAACAGGGTTAAGTGACATTCCAAGGGTCACACACAATGTCTGAGGCTGTATTTGAACTCATGAAGATGAGTCTTCCTAATTCCAAGCCCACTACTATATCCACTGCACCACCTAGCTGCCTCATTTATCAAATAGATAGATAGAAAGAAAGAAAAAAAGAAAGAAAG
>NW_020947122.1:353938-368691 GCF_900497805.2 Vombatus ursinus
AGGAAGGAAGGAAGGAAGGAAGGAAGGAAGGAAGGAAGGAAGGAAGGTAGATAGATATGTGATAGGTAATTGTGTATCTTTTTTATACATGTTGTTTAATGCTATGTCCCCCATTAGACTATGATCCCCTTAAGTGCAGGCCTTGCTTTTGCCTTTCTTTGTATCCTTAGAACTTAGAATCATGCCTTGGTACAAAGTGGGCACTTAATACATTCTTGTTGACTTGCCTTGCCTTTATATTACTGTTCCTTTCATGGCATCTACCCAACCTAATCCATACTCAGTTCCCTTTTTTAATGTTCCACCAAACAATTTCTCAAACCTCATTAGGATAAAATTCCTTCATATGGCCTGGATCAGAATTTAATATGCTTTATATAGTTCTATTGTTCCAAAGGAAAACCTGATCCTGATTATCTGGATCTTTGATTTTTATTCCAGACTATACAATCTAACAGGCACAGTGGGAGCTCCCTAGACTTTCTTTCACATGCAGTAAAAAGCCCTAGGAACTGATATTTCTGGCATCTTCTAAGTTATATCTTCAGTTTTGTCACTGGCATATGTTCAAAGCTAAGTAAAATAGAGGAACAGGAACACTGGGATTGGGTGGAAATGCAGAATAGTCATTTCCTGTTTCTATATTAATATGTGTATGTGATATATGAACATTTAGGCTTGTATCTAATAGGATAAGCTCTGATTATATAACTTTCTCTTTAAAAATCTACACAAATTTAGCTACTTAATTTGTTCCTTTTTAAGACATAAAAAGGAACAGAAAGGAAAAAGATACTATAAAGAGTAATTAAGGTTTTTGCCATGTGTACCTACATACATGTATACATATATACATACATTCTGTTTATATATACGTATATATATACACACAAATATATGCTTATATATGTATATGTATGTATATTCATATATGGTCAGGTATAAGAACTCTTTCTAATTTCATCATCTGATGTGTCATTGGAATTTCTTCAAATAGTTCATCAGATATTATGATCTTAGGAGTCAAATATTGTGGATTGCTATGACTGATAAAGAGAAGATCATTATGGACTTATGATACAATTAAATCACAGTTTAAAACCAAAATATGATTCCAGAAAAAAAAAACAAAGAAAGGCCTAATAACATCAAAATAAAACAACTACAACAACAAAAACAGTGAATAAGTAACAACAAATAAGAGCTAGAAGTAAATGAAATTAGAAGCTTAAAAAAAACAAATAGATAAACTATTAAGTACATAACTGAAAGGAAAATCAAGTTACCAGTATAAAAAATAAAAAAGCATAATTTGCAAAAATGTAGAATATCAAAAGGATATTTTTGGAAACTTTTGCAAAACCACTTACCATTAAAACAAATACCTTGAATAAAGTGATTGAATATTTTAAAAACATAAAATGCTCATGTTAATTATCCAGTGATAGAGCATTTGAACAAACCAGAAAAATAAATTGCATCATAAATCAACCCAAAAGGAAAAATAAAAAATAGGACCATATGAATTTAACAGCAAATACTATTATACATTTTAAAAAAACCAATTAATTCCAATATGAAACAAAGTGTTTGCGAAAATAGGAAAAGAAACCACCTTGCCAAATTCTTTTTATGATACAAATATGCACAAAAACTTAAAATAAAATATTATAAAACAGGCTATGGCAGCATGTCATAAACCTTATACATTTTGGTCAGGTTAGATTTATGGAAGGAAAGCAAAGCTGATTCAATATTTTGGAAACTATAAATATACTTGACTGAGAAAAACAAAAATCCTGTGATGATATCAAAAGATGAAGAAAAATGTTTTTTTTTTAAAAAAACGATAACTATATTTTGTCTAAAAATCTCCTACAAACACAGAAATAAATAGAACTTTCAATAATATGTTAGGTATTATTTATTTAAAATTCAGAGAGTAGGGAGCAGCTAGGTGGCACAGCATATATAGCTCTGACCTTGGAGTCAGGAGGACATGAGCTCAAATCCAGTCTCAGACACATGACACTTACTAGCTGTGTGACCCTGGGCAAGTCACGTAACCATAATTGCCTCACTAAAAATAAAATAAAATAAAATCAAGAGAGTACATTGTATGTAATGAGGATAAAATCAAGACCTTTTTAAAAAACAAGATCTGTGGTAAAGCAGGGATGTTATTGTAGCCACTAATAACTGTTATAGAGTTATAAATGTTATTTATTGCAGTAAGATAAAAAATTTTTAAGAGAACAAGCATAGTAAAATAAGAAAGAAAATTTTCACTTTTTGCAGATATATAATGGTGTACTTAGAGATTCTTAATAAATAAATAAAAATAATTTAACAAAATTATTTACAAAATTTATCCATATCAATCATAAATATTTTATGTCACCAACAAAAACCAATAAGAACAGATCAAAATAAAAATTTTATTTAAAATAAATATAGAATGCATAAAATACTTGGGAATTTATGTAGTAAGACATACACAGGAATTATTTGCGCACAACTACAAAATACTCTTTATGGAAATAAAGAAACAGATCTATAGAATTAGCCAAACATGAATTGATCATGAGTAAGTGGAGCCAATAAAATAAAAATAACAGTATTATCTAACTTAATTTACTTATTCAATAATATATTTCAAGTTCAGAAATAGATTACCTTACAGATTAGAAAAAATATAAAATTCATCTGGAGGAACAAATGATCAAGAATCACAAGAGAAGTAATGGGGAAAAAAGGCAGTGCACAGGAAGATCTCATAGAACCATATCTCCAAATTTAATTTAAAGCTACCATTTTCAAGACCATGTATACTAGTTAAGAAACCAAAAGTTTGATCAGTGAGACAGAATATACAGTGAAGAAAAGCAAAGTGGCACAGAAGTCTAGTGTTTGATAAACCCCAACTACTGAGGTAAAAATTCACTATTTGAATTGAAGAACTTCTGGGAAAATTTTAATGCAGTGTGTCAGGAAGAAAGCATAGTCCATTATTTTAAATGATATACCAATATAAGCTCCAAATGGGTTTCCCAGTTTTTCTGAAATCAGTCTGCTCATCACAAATTAGAGAAGGAAGGAGGGAATATCATAGGGGGGGGAAGATCATAACAAACAAGGGACAAAGAAGATTACAGAAGGTAAGTGAACAATTTTGATTACTTAAAATTAAGAAGTTCAAGCAGAAACAAAATGAATGTAGTTCAAATTAGAATGGAAGGTATCTGGGAAGAAATCTTTATAGCAAATTTCACTGATAAAAGTTTCATTTGCAAGACATGCAGAGATTTTTAATCAAATGAGTTAATATTTTTAAAGCATTTCTTATGTAGTAGGCACTATATAAATGCTAGCTATTTTATTATTAATAATGTATTAATATTTATGATAATAAATACAATTTCCAAAGTGATAAATGTCCAAATGGTATGAATAAATAATTTTCAAAGAAGAAACCATCATCTAAAATCATATTTAATCTGTTAATAACTATATTAAACATGCTTCAAATCACCAGTAATTAGAGAAATGTACAACTCTGAAATTTTTTCATAAAACCCATCATATTTGCAAAATTGACAAAAATATGAAAATGATAAACATGCAAGCAGCTTTGGAAAAATTAATGATTCATTCCTAGTCAAGAAGTTCGGAAATCTACTCTCCCCCCACAAAAAATTACCAATCTGTATATATTCTTTAACCAAGCAACAATGTTGCTAGTCCTATATTACAAATAGAAAGGCAAAAGAGGAAAAGAAACCACATGTGCAAAAACATTCTTTTAAAATATTAATTAATTAAATTTTAGTTTTCAATATCTAGTTTTATAAGATTTTGAGTTCTAAGTTTTTACCCATCCCTCCCCTCTCCCTTTCCCAAGATAGCATACAATCTGATATAGACATTATATAAACAATCATATTAAACATATTTCCACATTAGTAATGTTGTGAAGAAAAATCAGAACAAAAATGAATAACCACAGGAAAGAAAAAAAAAATAACAAGAGAGAGAGAGAATGATATGCTTCAATCTGCATCCAGACTCCTTAATCCTTCCTCTGGATGTGGATATCACTTTCCCTCTTTAATCTTTTGGAATTGTCTTAGATCATTGCATTGCTAAGAGGAGGTGAATTTATCAAAGTTGGTCAAGATACAATGCTGCTGTTAGTGTGCAGAGTGGTTCTGCTCACTTTATTCAACATCAGTTCATCATTCTAATTTTTCCCAGTTGTTCTGAAAGCAGTCTGCTCATCATTTCTTATAGTACACTTATTAGGATGTATGGATGTTCAGGGAATGATAGTACCTCTGATGTGAGGGCTGTCAATTCCTTTTTCCAGGGTTGCTTTCCATCTTTGGTATTTACTTGCCACCCTTCTCTAACCCATGGTTACATGAAGTTGTAACATGCACAGTGGCCATACCTTGGTAAACCATTTTGGAAGACAGGCTAAAAAGATCGATGGTAACCAAGGGACCTCAAAACCATTAGTGAGTTAGGGGGATATCTACTTGAAGCACGTGAATACTTCTTGGTAGAAGAGGCAGATGAGAAAAATTTGTTCCAATGGGCCATAAAGTTAATGGAAGCAGGTGCTGTGGAGAACTTAGAGTTTGTATTATAATGCTGTAAGTATCAAAACTACTTGATACTGGCTAAGAAATAGAGTGATGACTCAGTGGAATAGATTAGGTACAGAAGACACAGCTTTAATTACTATAGTAATCTACTGTTTGATAAATCCAAAGACCCCAGCTTCTTGGATAAGAATTCATTGTTTGACAAAAAAACAAAAACAAAAAAACTGCTGGATAAACTGGAAAATAGTATGGCAGAAACCAAGCATAGACTAACATCTTACATTGTATATCAAGATCAAGTCAAAATGAGTACACTCTTAAGATATAAAGGCTGACACTATAAGCAAACTAAGAGAGTAAGGAATAGTTTACCTGTCAGATTTATGGAGAATCAAAGAATTTATGACCAAACAAGAGATAGAAAACATTATGAAATGCCAAATGGATGATATGCATTACATTAAATTGAAAAGTTTCTGCACAAAGAAAGTCAGTGCAACCAAGATTAGAAGGGAAGCAGAAAGCTGGGAACAATTTTTATAACTAATGTCTCTGATAAAGGTCTCATTTCTCAAATATATAGAGAACTGAATCAAATTTATAAGAATGCAAGTCATTCCTCAATTGATAAATTGTCAAAGGATATGAACAGGCAGTTTTCAGATGAAAAAAATTAAAACTATCTATCATCATATGAAAAAAATGCTCTAAGTCACTATTGATTAGAGAAATGCAAATCAAAACAACTCTGAGGTACCATATCACACCTATCAGATTGACTAACATGACAAAACAGGAAAATTATAAATGTAGTGGAAAATGTGAGAAAATTGGAACACTAATGCGTTCTTGGTAGAGTTGTGAACTGAACCAACCATTCAGGAGAACAATTTGGAACTATACCCAATGTGCTATAAAACTTCATACTCTTTGATTTAGCGATAGCACTTCTAGGGATGTAACCCAAACAGATCATAAAAATGATGAAAGGACCCACATGTATGAAAATATTTATAGCAGCTCCTTTTATGTTGGCCAAGAATTGGAAATTGTGGGGCAACGAGGTGGTTCAGTAGATAGAGCACTGGCCCTGAAGTCAGGAGGACCTGAGTTCAAATTTGGCCTCAGACCAAACACTTGGCACTTACTAATTGTGTAACCTTGGGCAAGTAACTTAACCCCAATTGCCTTCCCCCAAAAGAAAAGAATTGGAAATTGAGAGGATGTCCATTAATTGGGAAATGATTAAACAAGTTGTGCTGTATGAATGTAATGGAATACTGTGGTGCTGTAAGAAATGATGAGAAGGCAGACTCCAGAAAACCTGGAAAGACTTACATGAAGTGATGCTGAGTGAAGTGAGCAGGACCAGGAGAATATTGTACACAATAGCAGCAATATTGTGTGATGACTAACTTTGAAAGACTTACCTCTTCTTAGCAAGGCAAGAATCTAAGATAACTCCAAAAGACTCATGATGGAAAATGTTATCCACTTCGAGACAAAGAACTAAGGAGTCTGAATGCAGATTGAAGCTTACCATTTGATTTCTTTTTGTTTGTTTATTTGTTTCTTCTTTCTTGTGGTTCCTCCCATTGGCTGTAATTCTTCTTTACAACATAACTAATGTGAAAAATATGTTCAATATGAATGTATATGTAGAGCCTAGATCAGATTGCACGTTGTCTTGGAGTAGGGGGAGGAAGGGAAGAGGAGAAAATTTGGAACTTAAAATCTTATGGAAGTGAATGTTGAAACCAAAAATAAATTAATTTAAAAATTAATTAATAAAAAATAGTAATCAATTAAAAAAACTGTACTGCTCATCTTGTGATGTGAAGAAGGGGAAAGAACAGGAACTCTACAAACTGTCTGCTTTACCTAACCTAACTAAGGGCTAATTACTGCAGCAGGTGAAGATCCTACCCTGTGGTCAAAACACACTCAAAAATGTATATAATCTTTTGCAAAGATGATTCCACTCACCATTGACACATGAAATGTAAGCATGCTTATGAACAACAAGAAATCCAGAAGATCTAAAAGACAAATAGCTCTTGTTGCAAGATAATTCAGCAGGTATCAAGTCCGAATTGTAGCCCTGAGTGAAACAAAGTAGACAAATGAAGGTCCCCTTACAGATGTTGGAGCTGGATGCATATCTTTTTGTAGATTGGTTACCATAATTAGGAGTGTCATGAACTTGGGATAGGTTTCACAATCAAATCTAATCTAGTCAACAATCTTAAATGCCTCCAAAAAGGAATGAATGACAGGCTCATGACAATGTGATTGTCACTTGCAGGAAAAGCATCATCAGTGCATATGATCCCACTGTGATGAACCCTGATGAGGTCAAAGAAAAGTTTTATGAAATCCTATAAGCCCTTATCATCAATGTGCCAAAAGTGATACATTATAATTCTAGGTGACTTTAATGCCAGACTAGGCACAGACTATTAGACAAGTCAAGGAGTCATTGGCAGGCATGGAGTTGGAAACAACAACAGCAATGGTCACTTGCTATTAAAGACTTGTGCATCTCATAACCTTCTCATCACCAACACTGTCTTCTATTTACCTAAACACAATAAGATTGTGGATACACCCTCACAGCAAACATTGAAATTTAATGGACTATGCCATTGTAAGGAGAAGAGATAGATGGAATATAAGAACGATGAATGGTGTATGGTGCAGAGTACTGGACCAAATCATAGACTTATCGTCCCAGAGCTAAACACTTGCATTAAACAAAAAGCAGTTGCCTGAGGTCAAGAAGACTACCAGAAGAATTAATGTCCACAAATTAGAAACTTCTACAAGTGTGAACAGTTTGTTGCTGACTTGGAGGGAAAGTTGAGCCAACACAAAGATAGTGACAATGGAGTATAAAGGGAGTAGGCAGATTTCAGAATTTTGGCATACAGCACAGTATTTACTCATCTGGTTAAGAACACTCACAAGTTTCAAGATTGGTTTGACAGAAATGCTGGGGAAAATCAGAGGCTGCCAAATGAAAAATTCCGCAGGGTTTATCAGCAGGATAATTCAGCCATCTTTAAAAAAGCAGCATTTAAATCCATCAAAAATAAAATCAAGCAAAGCTTAGAGAGATACTGGCTTCTTGGCTCAGTAACAAGGTAGATGAAATTGAGTTCTACATTGATAGTAACAACCCAAAGCACTTTTATGATCCCCTGAAGGTTATTTATGGACCAAAGATATATGGTGCATCTTAACTACTCAGTGTTGATGGAGCCACATTAATTAGTGAAGAGGAAATGGGTTGAACACTTCCATAGTGCTATTAAGAGACCATCATCAAAAAATGCCAAAGTCATTGACTGTATACGTCAGGTGGAAGTCTTTCCCTCTCTAGGCAGATTTCCACCTGAAGAAGAACTTTTCAATGTTATTATGTTCCTTTCATGTGGTAAAGCACCTGCTACTGATCCCATTCCAGCAGAAATTTACAAAGCAGGGTGTCCACTGCTAATACAAAAGCTAACTGAAATCTTCTGGGCTATAATGCAAGAAGAAGTTATCGCTTAGGAGTTCAAGGATGCCTCCATTGTACACATCTATAACAGAAAAGGGAAGATTATTCTGTGACAATTTCAGTGGGGTCTCTCTCCTGGTAATTGCCAGCAAGATTCTTGCCAGAATCCTTCTTAAGAGGTTAATACTTCAGTTGGAAGATAGTCATCTACCTGAGAGCCAGTGTGTCTTCATAAAAGGCTAAGAAAGGGTCCAACATGTTGTTTGCTGCCCAACAAATTTAGAACAAATGCCAGGAGTATAACTGGGTTCTATGCATATTTGTTGATTTGACCAAGATATTTGATACTGTCACTTATAAGGGCTTATGGAAGATTATGGCAAAATTTGGTTGCCCAGAGAAGTTTGTCAGCATTGAACACTAGTTCCATGATGGCATGCTTGCATGAGTTCTGGATAATAGACAATGCTATCCCACTTTTCCAGTCACTCTATTGTCAGCTGCCTTCAACAAGGATGAAAATGGCATCAAGATCAGCCACCACACTGACAATAAATTACTTAACTTAAAAAGGCTACAAGCTAAGACAAAAGTGGAGGGAGAGTTGATGCATGACTTATTGTTCTTAGATGCAGCCTCTGAGACCAATATACAACAGAGTATGGCTGCATTTTCTGTTGCCTGTGCTAATTTTGACCTAACAATTAACACCAAGAAAACAGAGGTTCTCCACGAGTCAGCACCATAACAGCCATACATTTCCATCAGTTACACCAAATGGAGAAATGTTGGACACTATGGCTATGTTCACTTTCCTTGGCAGTATACTTTCCATGGTTGTACCTTTTCTCATATGCCTTTTCTCATAACCCTATCTTAAGACATATTGTCACTTTCAGGCTAGTGTCAGGGGACCAAACAAGAAACATAGGCCATGGTTAAACCAGTACAAATGCATCTATAATACAGAAATTTCTAACTGACCCAATCAGTTGTATGGGCTCTTAGTTCCCTTGTTTTCTAGAGCATTGGTATAACCTTTCTAGGACCAAGCCTGACCTAATGTTTAAAACAATAATATTCATTAATGATAATGATAATGATGATTTAATTGAAATCTGTAAAGCCCTTTACAAATATTATCTCATTTTTTGCCCTATAATAAATTTGTGTTGTTAGTATTATATATCTTATAATTGGGGAAACAGAATTTTGAGATCAAATAATTTGCCCATCGTCACACAACTAGTATTATGATCAAAACTTGAACTCAGTTCTTCCTGAAACCAAATGCAGGGCTTTACATACCAAATGCTATTTTGTACTCACTACATAGTCATTCATCTGTAAGTCATTCAGTGGTATAATCATAGCAATTAAGATTGTTGTCATTCATTCATTCAATATTCTTAATGCAAATAATATACAAGTCCCATTCTCTGTGGATATAAAGAAACATGAAACAGCCCATGCCCTCAAGTAGCTTACAATCTATTATGAAGTGCTTAACCAAGCATGTTCTGCTAAGCATTTCTTTAAAAATATTGCTTGAATATTTTTGGAATACTTCCAGGAGGTTCTTTTTTCTCCCCCAAAAGATGATTCTGTTGATGAATCTAATTTATGTAGGCTAAAAATTATTTATATTTATAAAGGACAACAAAGAGTATGATATAGTTGACAGAGAGCTTACCCTGAAGTCAGTTGACCTGGGCTCCAGACCTGTCTCTGACATCTGGGTAAGTTACATAAGGTCTATGACATCAAACTTAAATTAAAATAAGGGCCACTCAACTGTACATAAATATTTCCTTCAGGTTTCATATTGACTTTGAAAGTTATATATTAACATTATCTATGTTTTATTGTATTCTTATTTATTTTGTGAAATATTTCTGTTTTAAGGTGGTTCAGGCATCACTCGGAAGTATTGTGGGCTGCATGTCCATCCTCCCCATTACCCCTTATGTGTGACACTTCTGCTCCAAGCAATTCTCTAAAATAAGTTGTACAGAAGGTACTAACCCACATCAAAAGAGTTTTCTTGCCTAAAAATTTTCTTTTTTAATGAAATCATAGTTCTAGTTCTTATCCTCTAACAATCAGTAGTCTTCCTAAGAGAAAAATCAGCATTTTTGAAATGGCACACCACTTCTGAGTGTGGGTGTCAGTGTGGGGTATGAGTCATACCTAGACATTTGTCTAGAATCCTACTTTATGTTGATAATTCTCCAGATGGTTCATATTTTCCATCAGATCTACCCAAAGCAAGGGAGTTCTGCCCCATCTACTCCAATTAAAAATCAAATAAAACAAAACACTATTAAAGCTATTCTTTGTCATTTGTTGTCTTTGCAATGTGAGTAGGGAAACAATGACAAAACCAGGCAATAATGACCAAAGCTGCTAGTTGCATCTCTAGGGTTAATTCTGAGTTACTCTTAATTATAACATGAGTCAAACAACCACCCTCTATATTTCCTGAAACAGCTTACAGAGTCATATACAGCATCTATTTGTACCTAGGGTTAAAGGGGTGTCAGTAAGGAAAGACTGAAGAAAGCATCTTCATGATATGCTTTTGTTTCATGTTAGGGTCTTGTGATTGACAACATCCTATAACTTCTGACACAGTTATACCCGATAGAATAGATGGCTGATTTGAGACAGTATTATCCCTACCTAACTTCTTTGTGAATGCTATATGTGAAAATGCATGCAGATTATATCATAGGCCAATATAGACTACTTCTTCATGCACGTCACAATGTAGGGAATTACAAATAGAATCACATCTAAAAAGACTATATCAAATAGTGTTCTAGTACTGCACAAAGAGGTCTTATCTGGATCTCTTTCCCTTCCTTCTAAACATTTATTTGTACAGTAATACTGTTAAGTCCAGGATGTCATCCTAGTCTATCTATGCCTTATCTGTGATCTATCACTGAATTTGCAAGCTGCTCACAGACAGTTTCAGAGGAATAAATAAGATGATGTCCTTGATAAGGTTTTTGGTAGCAGTTGCTGACTTCCTGACCCAGAGACTGGTTGCCCTATTATAGGAAGAAAGCTATCTTCAAAAAGAAGTTGACTTATCCGTCATCAAACATATATGACTCTTGTTCAGTGAGGCATTGGGATAGATGCTGTGTGAGGTTTATTGTGAGTTTCAATTCTTCATACACATACACTAATATATATATATATTAGTGTGTGTGTGTGAATTATGTTATTGTGTTATATATAAATATAAATTATATTATTGTTATATATATAATATACATATATAGAGAGAAAATTAAAGTCATTATCTAATAATTATAGGAATATATCTGTTTTCTTTTACTTTAATAAAGCATATTTGATTCAGGTATCTACTCTAAACTACCCTAATTACTACTTAGTTCCTCATTTCTGTTTACATAAGTGGACACAGTCTAAAAATATATCAATCCTTTAAAACCTAGCTTTTTTTGGAGTCTGAAAACTAAATTCTTTCCACCAGCACTACCTCCCACTCTGTGTCACAACGTTGTTGTTTTCTCCTTGGTGTGACATTTCACCTGCTTTCTAATTATAAGGTGCATTGACCAATACTCAGAGCCTGAACATTCAGATGGCACTAGTATATCTTCTTTCCCATTTGAGGTGCTATCATGTAAGATACACTAGGGAAGTGTATAGAAAATTTTTATCTCGATTCTAGTGGAAGTGGGAGGGAGACTGAGTGTGCTAGACTCAAGTTAACTCACCAAGTTAATTCACAGACATCAGAAACCACTCCCTCCAGGTAACTTTCAGCCTATCAAACAAAATCTGCACCATTGGATTGCCATATAAAAGGAGGGTTTGTGAATATATTTTTAGGGAAAGAATTAAGCCAAAAAATATGTCTCAAATAGCTCACATATAACCTAATATAGAAGTGTGTGTATGTGTGTGTGAGTGTGTGTGTGTGTGTGTGCGTGTGTGTGTAGGGGGGGCAGTTAGGATAGTTTTTATCACTAGCTTGTAATACTAAGGCCATGTATAGATAATTCCAACACAACCCATTAAAAACTGAAATATTCAGCCAAGTAAACATTTTCCACTAATGCCAGATGACTCAAAGATTCACAGGCATATAGTTCCAGCAACATGGAACTGGCAGGGTACCTAAGGAGGTTCTCTAGTTAAACACCAACATTTTATGAAGAATAAAGTGAGGTCCAGAAAGCCAACTTAACCAAGTTTAATTTATTTTTCTACAGATAAACAGTTATTTGAGTT
Organism: Vombatus ursinus; assembly: GCF_900497805.2. Taxonomy (NCBI): domain Eukaryota; kingdom Metazoa; phylum Chordata; class Mammalia; order Diprotodontia; family Vombatidae; genus Vombatus; species Vombatus ursinus. Next base: position 366,320 of record NW_020947122.1, read on the forward strand.
TGGAAGACCAAATATTTTAGTTATTACTCAAACTTCCATGTCCCAAATTAGAAATGGAGTTATTAACATGAATTCTAAGATAGCAAGAGCTCTGACTCTTGGTCACAGAGAATTTTTATCCAGGATGTGTATTTCTCGAAAGTTGGCATAACTTGCAGAGCAATCCTTCTTGGTTGAAACATGGTACCCATGAAGGAAAGACATATCTTAAGCTCTGACTGTGAAGAAGAAAACAAGGATTTACAACCAAATTATCTTTCCCCATTCAAAAGTGCTTCAATGAATATGCTTTGTTCTCAGACTCAGCACTTCCCAGCTTCAAGCTCAAAGGTAAAGGAAAAGCTATGATTTTCTCACAGGAAACTGAAGAAATTTGTTGTTGCTGGTTTGTTTTTGTTCAAGTGTTATGTTTCCATTGAAAAAAAATATTTTAACCTGTTTCCTTTTGAAAATTTATTTACTTTTGGTAGAGTGCCTTAAGTTGTATTAGCACCCTAAAATCTCATTGTTGGGCAGCTAGGTGGCTCAGTGGATAGAGCTCCAGCCTTGGAGTCAGGAAGATCTTAGTTCAAATCCAGCCTCAGACACTTGACACTTACTAGCTGTGTGAACCTGGGTAAGTCACTTAACTCCATTGCCTCACCAAACAAAAAAAAAAAGCAAAAACACAAACAAACAAAAAACCTAGAATTTAAAAGCAACAACCTTATTGTTCTCTAATTGCTTTCCTTATGCAAACTCACAGAGAATTCACAAAATGAATTATTGCTGAAAGATAGATCCAGATGCAAATAGCAAAAATCATTGTCTCCAGTTCTGATTCCATTACATAGTGTTTAATATTTTGTGCTCAGATTCAGACCAATGTCCAAACTGCAATTGGCTATATTAGATATTATTTGTCTCAGTGGAGTCAAGAAAACTGCTTCTTTTAAGAACCAAGTCAATGGACTTTCCATCATTTATGTCAAAAGAGACAAATCATGTCCCACATTAATCTTGTTCCTCACAAAGCAATGGATAACCTGTGATATTTACTTAAGATGATATTTACTTGAGAAGAAGTCTACTTGAGTGGATAGAGAACCAGTCATAGAGTCAGGCATACCTATATTCAAAGAGCACTTTTGATATCTACTGGCATTCTGACCCTCCTCAAGTCATATAAATTATCAATGTTCCTGGTAATTCTCTAAGACTATAAAAGAGAGATTGGGTTTCCCTCTGTGTTGGCAGAAGTGGCAGGAGTTTCCTACGCCACTATGCTAAAAAGTCTGTAGATAGATAAGTGAATACTTATTATGAGTAAGGGACAAGGCATGAAGATAACAAATGGGTTAAAAGCTGCTTAATTTCTATAGGTGGTAATAGAATACAAGTGATTGTGGTAATCTTTTTTTTTGGAAGACATCCAAAACATAATTCCATATTAGCCATGTTGTAAAAGAAAAGAGACAAAAATAAGAAAAATATGATTTTTTAAAAATTAATTTATTTTTAGTTTTCAACATTCACTTCCACAAGATTTTGAGTTCCAAATTTTCTCCCCATTTTGTCCCTCCCTGCACCCCAAGATGGCATGCATTCTGAGTACCCTTCTCCTAATCTGCCCTCCCTTCTATCTCTCCCCCTCCTTCTCTTATCCCCTTGCCCTTCAATTTTCCTGTAGGGCAGGATAGATTTCTATACCCCTTTTCCTGTATATCTTATTTCTCAGTTGCATGTGAAAACATTTTTTTTAACTTTTGTTTTTAAAATTTTGGGTTCCAAATTTTCTCACTTCCACCCTCCCCACCCACCCTCATTGACAAGGCAAGCAACTCAATATAGATTATACATGTTTAGTCATGCAAAACACTTCCATAGTAGTCATGTTGTGAAAAACTAAGTATATTTTCCTTCATCTTATCCTGCCCCACATTGATTCTATTCTCTCTTTTGATTCTGTCCTTCCTTAAAAGTGTTTGCTTCTGATTACTCCCCTCCACCAATCTGCCCTCCCCTCTATCATCCTCCAGTTCTCTTGTCCCCTTCCCTCCCTATTTTCCTGTAGGGTAAGATAGATTTCCATACCCAATGGAGTGTATATGTTATTCTCTCCTTAAGCCAAATCCAATGAATATAAGATTCACTCATTCCCTCTCATCTTCCCCCATTCCCCCCCCACAGTAGAAGACTTTTCTTCTCTGTTTTATGTGAGATAATTTACCCCATTTAACCTCTACCTTTCTCCTCTCCATATAATCTTCTCTCACCCTTTAATTTTCTTCTCTAAATATCACCCCTTCATCTTCAACTCACCCTGTGCCCTCTATCTATCCATCTATCTATCTATCTATCTATCTATCTATCTATCTATCTATCTATCTATC
>NW_020947122.1:368701-430128 GCF_900497805.2 Vombatus ursinus
ATCTATCTATCTATCTATCTATCTATCTATCTATCTATCTATCTATCCATATAATTTTTTGCCTCCAACTACCCTAATACTGACAAAGGTCTCATAAATTACAAATATCATCTTTCCATGCAGGAATGTAAACAGTTCAACCTTAATAAGTCCCTTATGATTTCTCTTTCCTGTTTACCTCTTCATGTTTCTCTTGAGTCTTGTATCTGAGAGTCAAATTTTCTATTCAGCTCTGGTCTTTTCATCAAGAATGCTTGAAAATCCTCTAATTCACTGAATGACCATTTTTTCCCCTGAAGGATTATGTTCAGTTTTGCTGGGTAGGTGATTCGTGGCTGTAATCCTATCTCTTTTGCCCTCCAGAATGTTATAGTCCAAGCCCTGTGGTCCCTTAATGTAGAAGCTAATAAATCTTCTGTTATTCTGATTGTGTTTCCACAATACTTGAATTGTTTTTTTCTGGCTGCTTGTAATATTTTCTCCTTGACTTGAGAACTCTGGAATTTGGCTACAATATTCCTAGGAGTTTTACTTTGGGGATCTCTTTCAGGTGGTGATTGGTGAATTCTTTTAGTTTCTATTTTGCCTTCTGGTTCTTAAATATCAGGACAGTTTTCCTGGATAACTTCTTGAAAGATGATGTCTAGGCTCTTTTTTTTTTATCTTGGCTTTCAGATAGTCCAATTATTTTTAAATTCTCTCTCCTTGATCTATTTTCCAGGTCAGCTGTTTTTCCAATGAGATATTTCACATTGTTTTCTAGTTTTTCTTTCTTTTGCATTTGTTTTACAGGGTCTTGATTTCTCATAAAGTCACTAGCTTCAAATTGCTCCATTCTAATTTTTAAGGAAGTATTTTCATCAGTAAGGTTTTGGACTTCCTTTTCCATTTGGCCAATTTTGTTTTTTAAGGCATTCTTCTCCTCATTGGCTTTTTGGACCTCTTTTGCCAGTTGGGTTAAGCTATTTTTTAAGGTGTTATTTTCTTCAGTATCTTTTTGGATCTCCTTTAGCAAGCTGTTGACTTGTTTTTCATGATTTTCTTGCATCACTCTCAGTTTTTCCTCTCCTTCTCTTACTTGCTTCTCAAAATCATTTTTGAGCTCTTCCATGTCCTGGGACCAATTCATATTTTTTCTTGGAGGCTTTGGATATAAGAACTTTGACTTTGATTTCTTTTGGTTGTATGTTTTGATTTTCTTTGTCACCAAAGTAATATTCTATGGTCTGACTCTTTTTGCACTGCTTGCTCACGATTCCAGCCAATTACTTGAGTTATAAACTCTTTGTTAAGGTAGGGGTCTGTTTCCAGTGTGGAGGATGTACTGTCCCAAACTTCAGGGGTTTTGTATACCTCTTTTCAGAGATACTTCTAGGGACCTGTAAATTTTCAATTCTTCCAAGTTGCTATGATAAAGGGTGAGGTTTTTACTCCTCTCCTGCCCTTTGCTCTGGTCTATGAGTGATCACAAGCACTCTTTTCTGTCTTGGAACTGTGAGGAGGATTCTCTGTACACAGTCACTACAAACTCCACCACACCAGCACTCCTCCTTGCCCCAGGACTGCCCCTCAGAACTGTGACCCAGATCCAACCATGGGCAAGCAAGAGAATCCTGCACCAGCAGAGAGATTCCTGCAATACCCCTCTGATCAGCCACTCAATTTCCAATTACCCCTCAGTTTGTGAGCCAGAAGCTCTGGAGGCAACTACAAACCAGGAGCTATGCTTGAGGACTGGTGCTAGGACCCCATGCTTCTCTCTCACCACAGACACAGTTTTCCTACTGACCTTCTAAGTTGTCTTTAGTTTTCATGGGTTGAAAAGTCTGGAAACCACCACAGTTGTCTGTGATTCAGTCCTTTGAGGCCTTCTCCAGGTTTGCTAAAGCCTGTGCACTCATGCTGAACTGAGTTCCCCTCCCAGTTTGGCATTATATACCTTTCTGATCAACCATCTAGGTTGTGTTGGGCTGGAAATTTGTTTCATTCTGTCTTTTTGTGGGTTCTGCTGCTTTGGAATTTGTTTAGAGCAGTTTTACAGGTATTTGGAGGGGTTTGGGGGAAAGCTCCAAGAAATTTTTAAAAAGTTTGCTTCAATCTGCATTCAGGATTCATCAGTTCTCTTTCAGGAGGTGGATAGCATTTTTCATGATGGGTCCTTTAAAATTATCTTGGATCGTTGTCTTGATCAGAGTAGCTATGTCTTTCACAGTAGATCACCCTTACAATATTGCTTACTATTATATACAATTTTCTCCTGTTTCTAATCACTTCATTTTGAATCAGTCCATATAATTTGTCCAGCTTTTTCAAAAATTATACTGTTCAAAATTTCTTATAGCACAATAATATTCCATCACAACATATATCACCACTTGTTTAATCATTTCCCAATTGATGGACATCTCCTTTAAATTTTTGTCACCATAAAAGAGTTGTTATAAATATTTTTGTTCAAATATATAATTTTCCCTTTCCTTTGATTTTTTTGGGATATTGATTTAGTAGAGTTATTGCTGGGTCAAAGGGTATGTACAGTTTTATATATTATGCCCTTTTGGCATAATTCCAAATTGCTCTCCATAATGGTTGAATGAGTTCACAGATCCACTAACAGTGTATTAATGTACCATTTTTTCTGCATCCCCTCCAGCATTTGTCATTTTTCTTTTCTGTCATATTAAGCAATCTGATAGGTGTGAGGGTAGTTCCTTAGAGTTGTTTTAATTTGTATTTCTCTAATCAATAATGATTTAGAATATTTTCTCATGTGACCATTAATATCTTTGATTTCCTCTTTTAAAAACTTCCTGTTCATATCATTTGACCATACCTGAACTGGGGAATGGCTTTTATTTTTATAAATGTGGCTCAGTTCCCTATATATTTGAGAAATGAACCCTTTACCAGAGAACTTTGCTGTAAAAGTTTTCTTAATTTCCTATTTTCCTTCTAATTTTAACTGCATTAGTTTGTTTGTGAAAAAGCCTTTTAATTTCATGTAACCCAAATTATCTATTTTACTTCCCATAATCCTCTCTATGTCCTGTTTGGTAATAAACTCTTTTATTATCCACAAATCTGAGAGGTATATTTTTCCATGATCCCCTAATTTACTTGTGATATTATATTTCATGTATAATTCATTTAACCATTTTGACCTAATCTTGTTATATATTGTGAGATATTGGTCTATGCTAGTTTCTGCCAAACTACTTTCAAATTTTCCCTGTTATTTTATTAAATGTTGAGTACTTATCTTTTTTAATTTTAAAATTTTTATTTAAAATTTTATTTTATTTTACTTTATGTTATTTTATTCATTTTTTTTGAGCCAAGAGACCTAGATTTGGTTTTTTGTTTTCAACATTTACTTCCACAAGATTATGAATTCCAAGTTTTCACCCTGTGTTGCCCCTCCCCCCACCCCAAGATGGCATGCATTCTGAATACCCCTTCCCCTAGTCTGCCTTCCCTTCTATCTCTCCCCCCTTCTCTTATCCCCTTCCCCTTCAATTTTCCTGTAGGGCAGGATGGATTTCTGTACCCCATTTCCTGTATTTCTTATTTCCCAGTTGCATGTGAAAATATTTTTTAAACATATGTTTTTAAAACTTTAGGTTCCAAATTTTCTCCCTTCCTCCCTCCCCACCCACCCTCATTGATAAGGCAAGCAACTAAATATAGGTTATATATGTGCAGTTATGCAAAACACTTCCATAGTAGACATGCTGTGAAAAACTAACTCTATTTCCCTCAATCCTATCCTCCCCCCATTTATTCTATTCTTTCTTTTGACTCTGACCTTCCTCAGAAGTACTTGCTTCTGATTACTCCCTTTCCCAATCTGCCCTTCTCTCTATCATCCCCCTACTCCCTTGTCCCCTCCCCTCCCCATTTTCCTGTAGGGTAAGACAGATTTCCATACCCAATTGAGTATGTGTGTTATTCCCTCCTTAAGTCAACTTCTGTGAGAATAAGATTCACTCTTTCCCTTTCACCTTTCCCCATGTCCCCTCCACTGTAAAAGCCATTTCATTTCTGTTTTTTTATGTGAGATAATTTAACCCATTCTACCTCCTCTTTTTCTTTATCTTATTATAATCCTCTCTCACCCCTTAATTTTATTCTCCAGATATGACCCCTTCATTTTCAACTCACCCTGGGCCCTCTATCTATCTATCTATCTATCTATCTATCTATCTATCTATCTATCTATCTATCTATCTATCTATCTACCTATCTATCTATCTATCTATATCTATATCTATATCTATATATACTTACATATAATTTATTTCCCTCCAACTACCCTAATACTGACAAAGGTCTCATTGGTTACAAATATTATCTTTCCATGCAGGAATGTAAATAGTTCAACCTTAATAAGTCTCTTATGATTTTCTTTTTCCTGTTTACCTCTTCACATTGCACTTGAGTCTTGTATTGGAAAGTCAAATTTTCTATTCAGCTCTGGTCTTTTCATCAAGAATGCTTGAAAGTCCTCTATTTCACTGAATGACCATTTTTTTCACCTGCAGGATTATACTCAGTTTTGCTGGTTAGGTGATTCTTGGTTGTAATCCTATTGCCTTTGCCCTCTGGAATATCCTATTCCAAGCCCTGTGGTCCCTTAATGTAGAAGCAGCTAAATCTTGTGTTATCCTGATTATGTTTCCACAGTACTTGAATTGTTTCTTTCTGGCTGCTTGTAATATTTTCTCCGTGACCTGGGAACTCTGAAATTTGGCTACAATGTTCCTAGGAGTTTTCCTTTGGGGATCTCTTTCAGTAAGAGATTGGTGGATTCTTTCAATTTCTATTTTGCCCTCTGGTTCTTAAATATCAGGACAGTTTTCCTGGATAATTTCTTGAAAGATGATGTTGAGGCTCTTTTTTTGATCATGGCTTTCAGATAGTCCAATAATTTTAAATTCTCTCTCCTGGATCTATTTTCCAGGTCAGTTGTTTTTCCAATGAGATATTTCACATTGTTTTCTAATTTTTCATTCTTTTGGATTGGTTTACAGTGTCTTGATTTCTCATAAAGTCACTAGCTTCCAATTGCTCTATTCTAATTTTTAAGGAAGTATTTTCTTCAGTAAGCTTTTGGACTTCCTTTTCCATTTGGCCAATTTTGCTTTTTAGGGCATTCTTCTCCTCATTGGCTTTTTGGCCCTGTTTTTCCATTTGGGTTAGGCTATTTTTTAAGGTGTCATTTTCTTCAGTATTTTTTTGGGTCTCCTTTAGCAAGCTGTTGACTTTTTTTTTGTGATTTTCTTGCAAAACTCAGTTTTTCCTCTACTTCTCTTACTTACTTCTCAAAATCCCCTTTGAGCTCTTTCAAGGCCTGTGACTGATTCATATTCTTCTTGGAGACTTTGCATGTAGGAGCTTTGGCTTTTTTGTCTTCTTCTGGTTGTATGTTTTGATCTTCTTTGTCACCAAAGTAAGATTATATAGTCTGACTCTTTTTGCGCTGCTTACTCATGATCCTGGCCAATTACTTCAGTTTCAAACTCTTTGTTAAGGTAAAAGTCTGTTTCCAATGTGGATGTTGTACTGTCCCAAGCTTCTGGGGTTAGTACAGCTGTTTTCAGAGATACTTCTACTAACTTGAAAATTTCCAGTTCTTCCAAGGTGCTAAGGGGTGAGGTGTTTCCTCTCCATGGCCACAACAAGCTCCACCATGCCAGCATTCCTCCTCACCCCAGGAACGCCCCTCAGAACTGTGACCCAGATCCAAGCACCAGTAAAGCAAGAGATCCATGCCTCAGCACTGGCAAAGAGATCCTGGCAATCCCCCTCTGATCAGCCCTTTGATTCCCCCTCACTCTGTGGGCCAGAAGCTCAGGAAACAGCCGCAGCCCCTGGGCGTGGCTGAGACCTAGCTCCTTCTCTCACCAGTCACAGACTTTTCCCACTGACCTAAGTTGTCTTTGGTCCTCGTGGGTTGAGAAGTCTGGAAACTACCACAGCTGCCTACAATTCAGTCCTCTGAGGCTGTTCCAGTGTTGCTGCACCCTGGGCGCCCATGCCGAACTACCCTTCTCTCCCCACCCGGTGCAATATGCCTTTTAGATCAAACATCCAGGCTGTTTTTGGCTGGAAATTTGTTTCACTCTGTATTTTTGTGGGTTCTGCTGCTTTAGCATTTGTTTAGAGCCATTTTTATAGGTATTTGGAAGGGTTTGGGGGGACAGCTCAAACAAATCACTGCTTTCCCTCCGCCATCTTGGCTCCTCCTTGAGTACTTATCTTAAAAGCTTTGATCTTTGGATTTATGCAACACAAAATAACTATGGTCATTTACTATGGCACATCGTGTGCCTAAATTATTCCACTGATCCACCACTCTGTTTCTCAGCCAGCAGCAGATTGTTTTCATGATTACAACTTTGTAAGATAGTTTTAAATCTGTAACTGCCAGACTGTGTTCCTTTATACTTTTTTTGATTCCCTTGATATTCTTGATTTTTTTTTGTCCTTCCACATAAATTTTTTTACATTTGTTCTAGCTCTATAAAATAAATCTTTGATTGTTTGATTGGTATAGCACTGAATATGTACATTAGCTCTGGTAAGGTAGTCATTTCTATTAAATTGGCTCTGCTTACCCATGAGCAATTAATAATTCTTAAATTGTTGATATCCATTTTTATTTGTGTAAAAAGTGTTTTATAATTGTGTTTATAGAGTCCCTGAGCTTGTCTTAGAATATCAACTCTCAAGTATTTTATATTGTCTGCAAATATTTTAAATGAACTTTCTCTTTCTATGTCTTGTTGCTGGGTTTTATTGTTAGTACTGTATATTAGTTGATGATTTATGTGGGTTTATTTTATATCCCACACATTTGGTGAAATTTTTTATTGTTTTTAACTATTTTTAGTTGATTCTGTATGGTTCTGTAAGTATACCATCATTTCATCTATAAAGAGTGATATTTTTGTTTCCTCATTGCCTATTTTTATTCCTTCAATTTATTTTTCTTGCTACATTGCTATAGCTAGCACATGTAGAGCAATATTTAATAATAACAGTGATAATGGGTATCATTGCTTCTTATGGAGAATGTTTCATTTGTTCCTGTTACAGATAATTTTGCTGATGATTTTAAATAAATACTACTCAGTATTTAAAGAAAAACTCCATTGAATCTTAGGCTTTCTATTGATATTAAAAGGAATGTGTGTTTTATTTTGCAAAAAAGATTTTTTTTGCATTTATTGACATAATCACATGATTTTGTTGTAATTATTATCAAAAGAATCAAGTAATCAGCAACTAAGAGAGATCCCAAAATGAAAAGGACCAGCGGTTCAATTTCCATTTAACCCTTTGGTTCTATGATATCAGAGTAGTTTTCCTTGATAATTTCTTAAAATATGATATCTATGCTTTTTTTATTATGGCTTTTAGGTAATCCATTAATTCTTAATGATTTTGCCATAATGTATTTCTCAGGTTAATTGTTTTTCTAATAAGATATTTCATATTTTTTTCTTTTTCTTTATACTTTTGAGTTTATTGATTGTTTCTTGATGCCTCATGAAGTCATTAGCTGCTACTTGCCCAATTCTGTTTTTTAATTTGTATATATAATATATATGTATATATATTTTCTATTCAGCACTCACTTCCACAAGATTTTGAGTTCCATATTTTATCTCCAACTCTCCCTCTCCCACCCCAAGACAGCATGCATTCCAATTACCCCTTCCCCCAATCTGGCCTCCTTTCTATCACCTCCCCCTTCTCTTACCCCCTTCCCCTTCTATTTTCCTATAGGGTAATATAGATTTCTATACCACATTGCCTGTGTATCTTATTTCTGATATGCATGTAAAAAAAATTTTTAACATTCTATTTTATAACTCTGAGTTCTAAATTCTCTCCCTTCCTCCATCCCTACTCACCCTCATTGAGAAGGCAAGCAAATCAAAATGGATTATACATGTGTAGCCGTGCAAAACACTTCCATAATAGTCATGTTGTGAAAGGCTAACTATATTTCTCTTCATCCTATTCCCCCTCCATTCATTCTATTCTCTCCTTTGATTCTGCCCCTCCACAAAATTGTTTGCTTCTGATTACTCCTTTCCCCAATCTGCCTTCCTTTCTATCACCTTCCTCATGTCTCCTTCCCCCCTGTTTTCTTGTAGGGTAAGATAGATGTACATACCCAATTGAGTGTGTATGTTATTCTCTCCTTAAGTCAACTCTGATGAGAGTAAAGTTCACTCATTCCATCTCACCTCCCACCTCTTCCCCTCCTCGGTAAAAGTTTTTTTCTTGCCTCTTTTATGTGAGATAATTTACCCCATTCTACCTCTCCCTTTCTCCTTCTCCCAGTACATTCCTCTCTCACCCTTTAATTTTGTTTTTTAGGTATCATCCCTTCATATTCAACTCACTCTGTGCCCCCTGTCCATAAATATTCCCTCCAACTATCCTAATAATGAGAAAGGTCTCCTGAGTTACAAATATAATCTTTCCATGTAATGAATGTAAACAGTTCAACTTTAATAAGTCCCTTATGATTTCTCTTTCTTGTTTACCTTTTCATGCTTCTTTTGAGTCTTGTATTTGAAAGTCAAAATTTCCATTCAGCTCTTGTCTTTTTATCAAGAATCCTTGAAAATTCTCTATTTCATTGAATTTCCATTTTTCTCCCTGAAGGATTATACTCAGTTTTGCTCAGTAGGTGATTCTTGGTTTTAATCCTAGCTCCTTTGAACCTCAGAATATCATATTCCAAGCCCTCTGATCCCTTAATATAGAATCTGTTAAATCTTGCATTATCCTGATTGTGTTTCCACAATACTTGAATTGTTTCTTTCTGGTTGCTTGCAATATTTTCTCCTTCATCTGGGAACTCTGAAATTTGGCTATAATATTCCTGGGAGTTTTTCTTTTGGGATCTCTTTGGGGAGGTATTGGTGGATTCTTTCAATTTCTATTTTACCTTCTGGTTCTAGGATATCAGAATATTCTGGCTTTCAGGTAGTGCAATCATTTTAAAATTATATCTCTTGGATTTATTTACCAGGTCAATTGCTTTTCCAGGGAGATATTTCACATTTTCTTCTATTTTGTCATTATTTTGGTTTTGTTTTATAATTTCTTGATTTCTCATAGAGTCATTAGCTTCCACTTGCTTTATTTTAATTTTTAAGGAATTATTTTCTTCAGTGAAGGGAATCTTATTCAATTTGGCCAATTCTGCTTTTTAAGGCATGCTTTTCCTCATTGGGTTTTTGGACCTCTGGGTTAATCTATTTTTTTTAAGGTATTATTTTCTTCAGTATTTTTTTGGGTCTCTTTTAGCAAGCTGTTGATTCATTTTTCATTATTTTCTTGCATCAGTCTCACTCCTCTTTCCACTTTTTCCTCTACTTCTCTTACTTGATTTTTGAAATGCTTTTTGAACTCTTCCATGATCTGAGACAACATGTAAATGACTAGATATCTACAACATAGGTACAAAATAGTGGAAAGATAATCTCCTAAATGATAATATCCTGGCACAATGGCGACTTAGAAAGTAGTACAGAATTCTGTTTTTCTGTTGTATGAAATCTCTTAGGTCTTATCGGATTTAGAGCTAAAAAGGACCTTAAAGATCATCTAATTTGCCATGCTTATTTTGAAGATGAGGTAACTGAGGATGAGAAGTTAAGTAACTCACCTAAGGTCACATTGGTGATAAATAGAAAATGTAAGATTTTAACCCAGGCCATCTGTTTTTGATTTTTACATGTTGTCTCTCCAGGAGAATGTGAAATCCCCTAGGGTAGGTAACTTTTTACCTTTCTCTGTATCCCTAGAACTTAACACAACATCTGGTACATAGTAAGTCCTTAGATCTCTGTTTGGGCCAGTTATCAGAAATAATCTCCCATCAAATGCCCAAATACATTGTCTTTTTTAAATGAAAGTTTCATTTTTAAAAATTAATTTATTTTCAGTTTTCAACATTCACTTTCATAAGATTTTGAGTTTTCAATTTTCTCCCCTTCCCACTTCTTCCCCCCACCAAGATGGCATACAATCTGTATAGGCCCTGCTTATACATTCTTTGTCTCTGGCTTAAAAACTCCTGAGGCTGTTGCTGCTTCTATTGCCACCACCTAGTCCCATTACTGGTGTTTCATTCACATGGGATCTGGGCCAGCCTCCACCTCCTTGTTGCATATCTGCCTTCCCAACATCCTAAGCTTTCTTGGGCTGGAAGAATGCCTCACCCTGACTTTTCATTGGGTCTACACCTCCAGAATTTGATTTGAGGCATTTTTTTTAAGTTGTTTGGAAAGGAATGTTGGGAGAGCTCAGCTGAGGGCTTCCTCTACTCTACTGTCTTGGCTCCACCCCCAGAAGACCTTACGTATTCTTAGTAAAACAACTGTTCTAAGTTTTGCTTCTACAAATATATCTTTGCCTTTATGCTATATTTGCAAGTATATATGTCATATGTATGACATATATATGTATATATACATATATACATAAATATGTAGATCAATCACAAGTCAAAATTATTTTGGATTTTGCTTTCACAGATACATCATATATATACTATGAACCCCTCACCAAACCATTTCGAACCCCCAAGACCTGAGAAAGGCCTAAAATCTGGATTGGCTAATTAGGAGAAAAACATTTTTTGGCTCACACTGAGCTTAACCTACCATAATGCCTTGCGTACTCTGGCATAACAGATATGCTTTGCTCTGGTCTCTGAGTGAACCCAAAATGTTCCTTCCTGTGTTTCCAACTAAAAGACCAGATGAAGCTGATCTGGAACATTCTTCTGTTTATGACTATCCAAGTCAAGATGCCTTGAAGCAGACACTGTCTTGAATAACGTGACTTCTTATTTTGGTATTTTATGGACAAATGTTATGCTATGTTATGCCATATCTACATCTATATCTAAATACATATTTATCTATATTTATCTATCTATCTATCTACCTTTCTATCTATCATCATGTTAATAATAAAAGAAACACAGACATCCTGGATCTATAATTTCAATGGACACTTTGACACTTCTATCTTGTTGTATTTGCAATCTATCCAATTAAGAAATTTCTTTCTCAAATTATGGTTAACACATATGGAGACTATAATTTTGTCTGACATAGGCATCATGAACCAGGAAGGGAGAGAGGGGTGAGAGGGAATTACTCTGAAGATATAAGGTCCCCTTTGTCTGTCTGTTCTTGGGCTCATTTTCTACAATTCATGTCGCCATATGCATGCTCTGCCATCCTTGAGAGAAATAGACATGCACATGCAACCAATTTTCTTTGTCTTTCTTAGAATGAATTTAGTAATGACTGACAGTTCATATGATTTTTTCCAATATATAATATATTAAAATATATCACCTTATTCATTTACAAAATTATAAACTAAATATATGTAATTTCCATATATTTTTCCCCAGAAAGCATTGACTGAACCATGATTTTGATTGACTAGTGAGTTGTGCCCTGGAACCAATTGCATCTGCCTCAAAACTCCCTCACTTTTTGATGGTCCCCTATTCACTGGACTGAGAAGAGTGTCTGCCTAAATCTAACAATATTCATATCTAGAAGGCAAAGTATGTTGGGCATAAAGAATTCAGGAAAAATCAGGTCCTCAACATGAGGGCTTTAGCACAAAAAAAAAACTACTCTATGCAAACTATACTCAAAATCATGAGAATGCCCAACTCAAAAAGAAAATAATAGGAAGTGAAATTAAATTTAAAAAATAATAACGCATGCAGATAGCTGTGGTATACAAACAAGAACAAGAAGTTCAGTCCAGGCTTATTTGGCTCAATTCATCCATACAGCTCAGTTGCTTAGCAGAAAAACTCAGAACAGTCTTACCAGTAGTGTGAACTTGACAACCCCACAGGAAATTGGGCAGAAATCATATATTTCAGTCCTGTTTGAATGTCTTTGCAGTGGAATGGGACCATCCTCAAAGATCTCTACAATCACCAGTTTTTGAGAGATGCAAACCAAGCATAATTGGAAAGGGAGGTCAAGTCTAGTTTTAGTTACTGTTTTTGGTCTGCTGTCTCATTTGTGTTAAACCTGCCCAGATTTCTCTCAGGAAACCAGGAATATCAGTCATTGTTGACTTCTAGAGTATATATAATAGGTGCACTGAAATCACTTTATGAAACATTTCCTGAATGTGGCTACTAAAACCTTTATTTTTTTTTTTATTTTCTGCACATATTCCTTGTATGTCTTGTTGAAACTCATCACATGTAAAGTATTTTAGTCATCTGAAGGGGAAGCAGAGAGGGCTATTCCAAGACTCATGTAAATCTAAATAATATGCTACATGAGGCTCATTATAAAGGGGAACCTTTCCTAAAATCCTGTCCTTTATTATTAAAGGACTGTAGTCATGTAGCAATACACATTTAAGTAATTCTCTTTACCTGGGATTTCAAAAATATTATTTTAAAAATTTTATTTCTTACAATGAGATAGTATTCAGTCATCTTTTATGTGTCAAAAGACAATATGTTCCATACCCAGAGGAAGAAATATGGAGTCTGAATGCAGATGGAAGCATACAATTTGCTCTCCTTTTTCTTTGCTGTTTTGTTTTCTTGCTTCATTCTCGTGGTTCCTCCCATTAGTTCCAATTGTTCTTTACATCATGACTAATGGGAAAATATGCTTAATATGAATGAATAAGTAGAGCCTATATCAGATTGTAGGCCACCTTGGGGTGGGGGAGAAGTGGGATGGGGAGAAAATTTAAAACTCAAAATTTTATGAAAGTGAATGTTGAAAACTAAAAATAAATTAATTAATTTTTAAAAATGAAACTTTCATTTAAAAAAGACAATATGATTGGGGATTTGATGGGAGATTATCTCTGATAACTGGCCAAAACAGGGATCTAAGGAGTTACTATGTACCAGATATTGTGATAAGTTCTAGGGATACAGAGAAAGGTAAACAGTTACCTACCTAGAGGATCTCATATTCTTCTGGAGAGACAACATGTAAATGACTAGATACTTACAACATAGGTACAAAATAATGGGAAGATAATCTCCTAAATGATAATATCCTGGCACAATGGAGACTTAGAAAGTAATACAGAATTTGGTGTTTCTGTTGTATGAAATCTCTTAGGTCTTATAGGATTTAGAGCTGGAAAGGACCTTAAAGATCATCTAATTTGCCATGCTTATTTTGAAGATGAGGTAACTGAGGATGAGAAGTTAAGTCACTCACCTAAGGTCACATTGGTGATAAATAGAAAATGTAAGATTTTAACCCAGGTCATCTGTTTTTGACTTTTTACATCTGGAAAAGAGAGGTGATTGTATTACAGGTCTAGAGATAGAAGGAATTTCAGAGGCTATTTAGACCTTTCTCATTACCCTCATCATTTTACAGATAAGGAAAATCTGACAAGATCACATGTGGTTGATCAAGAATTCAGACCGAAGACCTGTGACTCCAATGTAGTGTTTGTTCTGCAGCATCACACCACCACTATTATCTCCAGATATTTGGGGCAAAAGAGAGCCATGAAGACTCTTAAGATACCTTTAATATTTCATTTTTTCTCTTGAATAATCTGAAATTTAGAATGTGTTCTCATCTGAATTTATCTGCAGATTCTGTAGGATCCAGATCTTCAAGTTAAAGGAACTTCCCACAATTGCACAGGAGGATCTTATGGATCTTTATAATCACCCTGAGCATTGTTGCATAGATAGACCCTGAGAATGTCATACTGGGTCTTTCTTCCTCCTTTCTAGCACTCCCCAAATGCATAGTATGCCCCTTTTATATTTCTTTTAAAAAGATGAGGCCATTCTAGAAAGGACAATTCATCCCAAAGATTAAAACAAACAAATAGACAAACAAAAACAAAATCCTGTGCATCAGAATGCATGAGGGATATTCACTGAATCTGTCTCACTAAAAACAATAGTAATTGACTTTCTGAGGGTGAAATTACATATTCATAAGAACTGTAGTTGATTAACCTGGTATATTCATTTCTTAGACCTGACCTATCATTCTCAATGCCCAAATGATTTTTTTTGGGGGGGAGTGATGGGGAGACTCCCAGCAGCACATGCAACAAAGAAGTTAGTTAATTACTTTGTTGTGACTTCAGCATACAACGGTTTTAACATTATCTTCTTGAAACTATCCTTTCAGTTGCTCAAAGAGATGAAATTTTCTTATCTGATACTTATTCCATAGCAAGCTCTTGGGATACACAAGACAATATCAGAGGATGAGGGATATCAATTTCAAAGTCACCAAGACCACACTGTTGATGTAGGACACTAAAGCTGTGTAGACATGTAGGATTCTGAAGCAAAAAGCTTACAAGTTATAACAAAAACTTATTCTCCCTTAACATCTTCTATGGGGATTTTTCATTCTTTTGCAACTAACAGAAATGTTTTAAACAATAAAATGTACTACAAAACTTTTTTTTTAAGTCCTACATTTTTTGTTGCTGGAAGTTTTGTTTCGCTTTTTCGAGAAAAATAATTTCAGGACAGTTGATCTTTATGTTAATCTTGGCTTACTTGATGCTGTTGTGGATTGATATTTGTAGGTATAATCTGATTCATAAATGCTACCACGTAAACTAAAAAGGACTATAGGTTGTTTTAATCTGTGAACTGTAATATTTTTCTTAGTTTAACATCTGTGAGTTGATGTTCTTTTATTTGGTTAAACCATTTCCCTTGCTTTTTTTCTTTCCCCCTAGTCTCTTTTGGACATGCTCCCGTTTGCAGTTCATATTTCCTTGTGGGACAAATAATTCAGAATTAATGAGCCTGTGTTCCTGGGGAATTCATCTTGAGAGCAACTTGGTCTACTGGAAAGAATGCTGAAGTTGGAGTTAAAAAAAGGAGTAGATTCACATACCTATAATAATAATAATAAGTATTTATATAGCCCTTAAGTGTTTACAAAGCATTTATTATCCGTTATATCTTTTGAACTTCACAATAACCCATTGAGGTGGGTTCTATGATTATCCTCATTTTATAGTAGAGGAAACTGATGCACAGAGAGGTTAAGTGATTGACTCATAGTCAGAAACCAGTAAGCTTCTGAGGTGGGGGTGTTGAAATTTGTACTAAGGGCATTTGTTTCTAAGTCAAATGATCTTTTCACTAAATTAGCTGAATGACCACGCAAAGAAATCATTGAATCCCTTTAAATCTCACTTTCTGTAATTGGGAAAACATGCATAATGATACTTTATCTCCCTCACAGGGTTGTTTTCAGAAAAGCACTTTGTAAATTATAAAGCACCACATAAAAGTGAGCTATTATTACCTTATAATGCATGTAACACATGCACAAACATACATGCATATGCATACACACATACACATATGTGTTATGTGTATATGTGTGTGTGTGTATGTGTGTAAACATCTAAACATCTCCAGAGTTCAGAGTAGGATGCTTCTGGCATGAAGATCCAAAATAAATCAGAATACAGAGGAAAGAGAAAAAAAATTGGTTAAGGTAAAACAGGGAAAAATTAATGAGCTTATGTACTTGAGATAGAAAGCCATAACTGAATTTACAGTTAAAGAAAATCTAGACCCCAAATCAAATATACCTGATTCCTTTTAAAAATTAAACAATGAATTACATTAGCTGTCCAGTCACAGCTGGATTATTGTCATAGGACCTTTCAGTGCTTTATATAGCATCAATAACAGGGTCCAATGAAATAATAAAATTCAGAAGTACATTAGGGAGGACAATAGATGCCACATGGCTGGGAAATCCATTCAGGTAAGCAGGTAGAACTAAGTTATCACCTTTCTCTCTCTTGGGGTTAGGAGGTGCATTTGTTTATAAGGAAAAAAAATAAAAAGAAGTAGAAAGTAAGAATATAATTTCCTGCTTTATCATGAAACCACATAGATTTTTAAAGATTACTGGGAGGTTCAAGATAATGTACATGAAATGCTTTTCAAAGTTAAAAAAATAAAAACTACATAATTGTCTACGATGATGGTAGAGAAGAGAAGGAGCCTGTTATGTAGATACGGCCTGATTTTGAATCAGGAAAATAGATGTTCAAATGCTGTTTCTGCTGCCTACTGGAAAAGTTTGACCTTGGGCAAGTCATTTATCTTTCACGGCACCAAACTCTGTAAGACTTAAATTTGCAGAATAGGTGCCGATAAGGGTTCCCTGAATGAATTAGATCACATTTCTATTTCACCCCTCCAAATACACACATACACACACACACACAACACTACACAGTGAGGGATGTGTGTGAGTCTTCTAGCTCAGAGCTTGAGGTCCATTTGAACCTTTTAATTTGTTGCATTCTGTTCACATAAGGAGCAAAGTAAATAAACATCACCCCAGCTGTTCAGAGAAAATTTCCCCAAGCAAATGTAGTCTGTGGCTCCTTAGCCCAGGGGGCAATGGCAGCCTTGGAAATTTGGCTCAGATCTAATCCCCTTTGGCTTCTTTCACAGACTTTAATTATCATTCTATTAAAGGGTGTGACTGGGGAGCATCAGGTCACAGCAGGGTGGATGTCTTCAGGACCAAGCAACGTTTTTGTTTCTACAGGGTTTGTTGTTGATTGGGGAACTCTTGTTTTACTATGGAGGTTTCCAAAATAAATAACTTTAGACTATTTGTCCCCCCTATCCCAGCTGCAAGCAGACTTGACATAATGGATCTGACCATTTGGCCAGGGGTCTGACCTTCTGCTTCTGTCAGCACCTGGAGAGAGCCCCTCCCCCTTCATCTCCTTCCTCTACTTCCCCTTTCCATTCCCCTCCATCTCCCCTACCACTCCCCCTCCCAGAGATCAGGAGTAGAAGGAGGGTCAATTGCCAGGCCTACTCCATTCTTTTCACTGGGACAATATTCTTCCTTGGCCCTTCCAGATCATCAAGCTGTGTCTTGCATTGCTGATTTGATCAGGGTTCACTGGCTCACATGGTCACAGATGTTATTAATGATTGTACACTTAGTCAAAGCCTCTTAACAAGCCAGCCGTACTTTCCTTCTTCATGACCTTTCTGTAGCCATCTCTCTCTGGGTTGCCTTAAAGGTCATAGGGGATTTGCAGCTTTTTCAGTGTTAACCCTCCTGCTTTCCAAATGTAAAGGAACACGGAGTCAGAATTCATGGCCATATTTGGAACTTCAACGAAGATTATTTGATACAGAACATATGGTGCAGACACTCAGACCAGCTCTTTTCTTTCTTCAAAAGGTACATGTGGTAATTTCTGAAAATGTTTAGGATCTGATGTTTATATTTAGAAGGAGAGAAGTATGGATGGGGGCTGAATCAAAATTAGATTTCATTTTTATTGATAATTATTATAAAATTAAACAATAACAACAATAGCTAGTTATGTTGGCAGAGTGAGAAATTGTACTTAGTAAAGAGAGGTCTCAGTGCAGGCACAGACTTTCCTTTCATTCCTGACTCTGACATCTTAGTTGGCTTTATTTATCACAAGATGTTAATTCTACATTTCTCTTGCATCCTTTCATTATTCTGAGATTTGTGGCACCATAACGGTGGGAAACATTTCAAGGATAACTATGAAAATAAACATGCCAATTATTTTTTTCACACATACCTTATATCTGGCAGCAAGGTTAACTCATTCTACATCTGTAGCATTCTGGAAAGGTGAAAAATTCAATATATCAAGGGTCAGTTTGACAGCTTGACACTCAACAGGTGATTGTACTGGTTTTTCCTTTTCTCTGAATTTAGTCATTAGTTCAGCAAATACTTATTAATTCTCCCTAGTGGTAATGTATTATGTTAGGCAGTGAAAAATACAATTGC
Source organism: Vombatus ursinus (assembly GCF_900497805.2). Taxonomy (NCBI): domain Eukaryota; kingdom Metazoa; phylum Chordata; class Mammalia; order Diprotodontia; family Vombatidae; genus Vombatus; species Vombatus ursinus. Next base: position 386,566 of record NW_020947122.1, read on the forward strand.
ATTGGCCTGGTATTTTTCTCCATGAAGGGTCTGTGTTCAAGGAGTAATGAGACATTAAAGTGGTCACCTCTTAATGGGATATAAAAAAATAATAAAGTGTTTGTCAAATACTTATTCCCAGCAAAACCTATACCTGTTCATCTATTGTTAAGCACCATAGAAAAAGACCCTTCTTCTCTCCCACCCCTCACAGCATATCCTGAAATCCATTCATAGAATCATGGACTATGAAGACTAGAAAAGGTACAGTAAATTGATTGTCCAAAGTGTATTTTCAATACTATTAGTTTTTTTTTTCATTTCCCAGCTGTCCTGCCAGGATCCTTAGCACATGGCCAATAGAACATGACCAATAGAATCTCAACCCCCACACTTTCTATCTATCTATCTATCTACCTACCTACCTATCTACCTATCTATCTGTCTATCCTTGAATGGCAAAACCTATTTTTAAAAACACACGGGAATTTAGAGAGCTACAAAGTTCAGAGTAAATATGTGATTCTCAAAAGAATTGCTTCAAAAATTAAAAATGCCATTAAAAAACTAGCCCTAATAATGCAAAGAGACAAAATTCTGAAAAAAAAAACTGAGTAGAATTACAGTAGTGTGTGTGTGTGTGTGTGTGTGTGTGTGTGTATGTGTACCCAATGATGCAGTCCTATTTCTTTACCTCATTGTAATGTTGAGGTAATCCTGAATTCTCAGAACCTATCAAAGCATATTATGACCTCTGGCAGGTCCTACAATGCTGAAAAGACCTTGAATATGCTCCTAGTTAAAACCTGCAAAGTGTGTCATGTAAGGATAGTCTGGCTAAATGGGGGAAGCTCATCAGCAATGTGCTCTCCATCTTTTATCTTTTATTTATTTTTCTACACTGTTCTAGGTGCACATAGACTTCCCTAATAGAATGTAAGATCTTTGAGGGCAGGGAGCATTTTTTCTTCTTCTTTTTTTAAAGTCCACAATAGTTAATACATAATAGATGTTTAACAAATACTTGTTGATGTTTGTGAGTGTATGTGTGTATATACATACATGTTGGGCATTCTATGTGAATCATGTATGTACATATATGTATGCATACAAATATAAGAACAAGTAGATTCCCTTTCTCTAAGGCTATTGAGAACAACATTGATCTAGAGTTGATATCTGCACATGGGCCATGTTAGCCAGAATATCCTAGGTCTTTGAAGACTTTTGACCTCAGAAGTAATATGGCATAAATGGAGTAAAGAAAGGGACTGGAAAGGAATAAGCATTTATATAGCATTTGCTCTGTGGTAGACACTGCTAAGTGCTATTTACAAATATCTCACTTGATCCTCATGAGGCTGGTATGATTATTTTCTCTATTTTATAGTTGAGGAAAGAAAAGGCAGCAAACGTTAATTGACTGGCCCAAGGTCACATAGGTAATAAATATCCGAGGCAGGATTTGCATTAAGATTTTCCTGACTCAAGGCCCAGTGCTCTATTCACTGTACCACCAGCTGCCTCAAAGATGGAAGGAAGTATGGCTATGCCTGTATCCATGATTGTCCTGCCAAATCAGATAGGGAAATTGGGACAAGCATAATGGCTCTCTTTTCTAAAACATAAACTGGGGAAAGAGAGATCTGCAGTAGAAGTATAGTGCTAATAAAGCAAGAGGAGACATGCTAGGATGAGCCAGTAAGGTCAACTGGAGAAGAAAGCTTATCAGGCTGAACCAATAGAGTAGGAGATGAGACCACGATATTCCAGGGCATAGTCCTTATCTTTCTCCTGCTTCCTTGGAGCACTGTCTGCCTCTCTGATTACCTGTTCAAACACACTCATTAGTGTTTTGACTAGTGGGGTGGGTAAGTAGAAGAGATGTATTCCTTCAATTCAACTTTTGATCTGGTATGCTTTATTTTAATGTGAATCTGTATTATAATGCTTTTGAAACAACTATTAAGAAACATGACCATTTATGATTATTATTGTCTAAGCCAGAAGTGGGGAACCTGCAGCCTTGAGGCCACAGGTGGCCCTCTAGGTCCTTAAGTGTAGCCCTTTGACTGTAAAGTTTGGATTCAGTCAACGGGTTGCACTTGAGGACCTAGAGGACCACCTGTGGCCTCAAGGCCACAAGTTCCCCACTTCTGGTCTAAGCCTATAAATGATCAGTTGAGAATTTGAAAGGTGGAAGCTAACCCAAAGGGAGAGGGGAATTATGCCCAGTTCATGACTGGGGGGAAGAAGAAGAGCAATTTGGAGACAGATTTTCTGTAATTTTCAATATGCTCTGCAATATGCATACCATAGACTGCCATTATGGAGAGAGACATGTTTATTAGTCAAGTCCCTGTGAAACTTTTCTTGACTTTTACATCACCAGAGAAATCTGATCCCCTGAACTTCTCTCTGTTTAACTTTTCTTTAATTCTCTCAGTTTCAGATCCACTCTAAGGGTTATGATAATGGCAATTGTCATATTTGTGTGTACATACATATATAATATGCTATGTGCACGTATAAATATTACATGTACACATATATGAATGTACATATATACATAAACACACATGCAAGTGTATGTGTGTTTAATGTGTATATGTGCTGGGCATTCAAATATGACTCCATAAATATTTGATTGATTAGACCAATGGGGCCAAAACTAAGAATTTTAGTTAGGCCAAGAAGAAAAATTAGGAATCTAGATAAAGAGCTGGAGGGGACCTCTGAAGTTTTCTATTCTACCCCACACCCTGAATTTTACAAATTATGAAAATGAAACCCAGGAAAGTTAAATTACTTGACCAAGGTCATGTTGTTAAGTAATTTTTAAAGGCACGATCTGCACCCAAATCCTCTGACTCCAGTGACACGGTGTTCTGCAACATTGCTGCCTTTTGATTAAAAGGAAAAAAAATTCAAAACCTGAAATACCATTATGCATATACATTTCTATCTAAGAATTTCTTCTTAGCCTTTAACAGATAAAAACATTGTCCATAGAAAGCTCAATATCGCTAAACAATAGTAAAACTGAAATAATGGAAACATAGTTTAGAAATGAATATTTCCTCTTAAGTCATTGTGTGCAAAATGAAATCTATCAAATCTTCCCTGTTATGTACATTTTTTTCCTCCTATGCAGAGAATACAAACATGATTCTAGCTTAATAGATCTCAAACCAGTGATTATTATCTTTGTCTTTACCCACTCTTCCTGACTCACCTCTTCCAATCAGTTGTCAAATTCTATTGATTCTATCCACTGTATTTAATAAGACCACTGTTTTTAGGCTAAAGTGTAGCCCAACCTCTTTGCTTTACAGATGAAGGAACTAAAGCCCAGAGACTATATGGCTTACACAGGGTCATGTAAGGAGTAGTAAATAGCAGACATGATTCAAATCCAGGTGTTTTGACTATATACGGATGTGATGCCTCTATCTATCACCTTTAGCATCCGATGGCCAACTTCACATAACATAAGCCCTCATGATAAGAAATGGTCTTTCCTTCTTGGCTTAGATGCAGGCTGGCATGAAATTCATTTTTGTGTGAGACAGTAGATTAAATTGTAGGAAATCTATACTTAAAACTTTTCTTTAAACTTTATTACTCTTATTGATGATCTTTTTACATGTATATATCATTCTTCCCCAACTAGGTGATATGCTTCTTTTTTCAGGGCAGAGACCAGGTCTAATAGTGCCCACAGCATTGTATTTTGTTTGCCCCTCATATTTCCTACTACTTCTCACATAATGGGTCCTAAATAATTATTTGAGGTTTGATTAATAAGAAAGGCAGCATAGATAGTTTGCTAGACTTGGAATCAAGAAGACAAGTTCAAATCCTACCAGTGGTAACTTATATAACATGCACAACACATGAACTATGGCACAGATAAAACATATTAAACACATATAACATATGATATAAAAATATAAATTTTACATATAATGCAATAATGTCAACATTATCCATGTGATAAATTATTCATGTGTAATGTCATATAATTCAGATCTGCCGTATTGTATGTACTTTACATATACATGCTATATGTACAGTATATAACACATTGTCTACATGCACATATGTGCATATGTGTATATATATATGTATACACATATGTTCTTTTGTAAAAAATTAAGCTTAAATACACAATAAGAAAAAGAAACATTATAAATTTAAATAGTAAAATTTAAATGCAAAATAAAAAGGAAAAAAAAAGGATTTCCATGTGCACAGCAGAATGTAAGAGAGAATTCAAATTACACAGCAATAAATTTCCATTTGAAGAAATCCTATGTAAGAAATACTACACATTGTATTCATAGCTGTCCATTTTTTGTTTGTTTCCTTGTAAGTTTACACATATATTCTGATTACCGATTGTCTATCAGGCTGTATGTTACAATTTAGACGAGTCTTTTTTCCACCTTTTCTTTTAATCTGTGGATTGTTGAACTGAAGTTCTTTGATTATCTATGGATCTCAGAAAGGAACCCCTGTGGCTTCATTGGACTTTCTGCAATCAGCTGAATTTCATCTTCAAATGATGAAGGATTTCACCATTGTGAGTAACTGCAAGGACAAATTCATGTTAAATTAAAAAAAAAAGCCAAGAGTTAAGAAATAATGTATTATTTTCAGGAAAGAAATGACCTGAAGAAATAATTGAAAGATCTGAAAAATTTTTGGTGCAGTTCTCCCTCATTAATGCAGCTAAAACTTTTTTTCTACCAATTTAATCAGTTGTCTGAGAATTTCTGTGGCCATCAGAACTATTACAGCCACCTTGGTCAAGAGAGAGTCTAGTAATATATCTAGGCCAATATTCAGATAATAGATATAATAGTCCATTACAACTATTTTTTAAAACAGTCTGCTGGAATTCTGCTGACGTAGCACTTGAGGGTTTGTAGCCACCTTTGTGGCTATATAAGGAAGCATTGGACTAGGAACTTAATGGACTGTAGTAAGGGAAATCACCTCAGCAATGCATGAGTAGAAAAGAACGTTGAGCAGTCACGTAGGGATAGCAAAGGATAATAGACCAAATGTTTCATTGTTACCTATAGAAAGGAAAGGGAAACCAGGATTTATTAAGTACCTACTGTGTAGTAAACATTATTTAAGAGCTTTACAAATTCTTCATTTAGTACATAGAATGCTAAAAGAGCAATAAAAAGCCTGCCTGTACAGTGGATGGTTTATCAGTGGATGATTTATAGAAGGAAATAAGCAAGACTTTAAAAAATACTAGAAGGTATAGTTCAGTTGTGATCTGTACTGTAGATTTAGTGAACTATAGGTATTACATTCCCAAAGGAAAATCATATCAACAGCACACATTAGTCACTTAATAAATGTTTCTTGATTAAACTTACTCAAAAAGCTATCATCCAGCTTCCATTTAAAGATCAACAGTAATGAAATCCATGATTCCAAAGCAAACCACTTCTATTTTCAGAAGTTTTATAATTGTTTGAATTTTGTCTTTGATCTTTGTCTACCTTCCCATAATTTGCATCAAATAGTCCCAGTTTTCCTTTCTGAGTAGAACAAGTTTAAGAACCTTCCACATGACAAACTTTCCAATACTGAAAGACAACTATCATGTTACCTCCAAAACTTTCCATGGAGCTGAATATCACTAGTAGTGCCTCATATTTATACTCATTTGGATGGTTTAGACTGAGTAATTTTCTCATCATCGTCATCCTCCTCTGAACACACTCTAATTGGTCAATGTTTTTTTTTCCCTAAAATATAAAATAAAAAATTGGGGATAATACTTCATGAGGGTTCTAACCAGGGCATAATAGAGAACTCTCACCTGCCTTATACTAACACTATACTTTTATTAATTCAGACTAACATTATAATAACATTTTTGGCTTCCAATCACACTATATTTTGAGCTTATAGTATATCAGTCCTGCACAATCTGTGGCCTGCAGGCCACTTGTGTCCCACCAAAGGATTTCTACATTTTTGTGGGCCTCTCAAAATCCTTTGGTGGATTGCAAGTGGCCTGCAGGCTGCAGGTTGTGTAGGTCTGTAGTAAATGAAACCCAAAAGAGTACTAGTAAATGTTTAATGACCAGCTCTCTAGGGAAAAATGTGCATGATACACTTCTAAGTTTAGTTTACATTATTAACCTTTTCTCCATCACTTTCTTAAGTCTAGAAGATCAACAAAATAAAAAAAATAAAGCTCTTATTTGTAGCATTTGCTGATATCCAGGGTGTAAATTCTCATATTAAAAAAAGTAACTATCAGTTTTTGAGAGCTTGTTGGAGTTGGCTCACACACACTCCTGAAAACCTCAGGTCTTTTTCAATGAACTGATTTCTAGACATATCTATTCCAACTTCTTCCTGTTATTTAAGGTGATTTTTAAACTGCTTCAAAGACTTTTACACCTGTTTACATGCTGGTGTGAGTAAGGGCAGGGTAAAGCTGTATCATGGTTGCTGGGTGATGACACAGAAGACAGTTCAGACTGAGACAGTGTCTCACCAGGGACATAGCTATACAAAGATCTATCTGCCTGGGAACAGCAAGGGGCCAAGTTTAGTGGATCCAACAAGGCATAGCTGGGGAATGTAACTTGGCAACTAATTTAGATGTCCATGTGTTAATCCCTCCCTACTTCCCTCTACTGCAGTTTGCCTCTGCTGCTAATTCTTTGAATGCATGCTTACAGTGAGGTCTGAGAATTATTATAGTTCATCTTGGTAATTTTAGATCATCTCTCTCTTGTGGATGTATGATTCTACACACATGTGAGTATGTATGTGTATATATGTATGTGTGTAAGTATACCTACAAATTTTATGCTGGCTATACATTTGACAAATATGCTACCCAATGACTTTAACCCAATGACTAACAACAATATGGAATGTAGCAGGGGCAAGGACATAGCCCTGTGACACTTAACTAAAGATATTAATTCAACAGTGATCATTATTTGGGCTTAGCCAACCAATCCCAGCTCCACTTAATTGTACTCATAGTACATATCTCTCCATTTTGCCTTACAATATTTTTTTCAGATTTACTCAATGACTTCTTGATATCCAGATTTATTATATCTGTTCCATTTGTCTTGCATGCTGGTCAAAATCAGAGGGAAAGGAATGGAAATGATGTTAAATTGGCCTGACTCATTTTTATTGAACCAATCCTGATTTGTAGCGATCATCATTTCCCTTTCTAAATGCTCAGAAAACCATCCTTAACAGCATATTTCAGAATTTGCCAGTAATTTATATCAAGCTCATTGGATTGTAAATGGAAGAATCTATTCATTCCTCCTAAAAATATATGCTATTATTTCTCCACAATTCTTCAAATATCACTGCCAATGGCTGAGCAATGATATCCTTTCCATAACCTGAAAAACTGCTCATCCAAGATAGGTCATATGAATTTATTGATGGTCCCTAATATGTTTTACCAACCTCTCACTTAACCTTAATTAATCCATCAAAGAAGATGCATTTATTAAGCACCTTTTGCTGTAAGGCAATATGCCAAGTTGTGGGATTACTAGGCATAAAAAATAGTCCCTGACTTCAAGAAACTTACGTTCTAGTGTGGGAAATAACACATGCATATGAATGATACCAAAGTATATATAAAATAAATTCAAGTGATTTTTTTTTATTAAGGGGATGATAACAGAAATTGAGGGAATCAAGAAAGTCTTCCTGAAAAAGGCATCCAGGGGGCTAAGTCCTGAGGGAGTTTGGGTTCATCATTTGCTGATTAATCATTTTGCCCTATTTTTCTCATCTGAAAATTATTCTCCTTCAATTCAGTCAACATTTATTAAGTACTTATGAAGTGAAATGCATTGTGATACTACCATTGAGGCTAGCATATACTACTGAGAACTCAGTCAATAAATATTTTTTTAAAATATCTGCTATGTACCAAAAACTGTGCTAAGTACTAGGGACACAAAAGAGGCAAGAGACAGTCCCTACCCTCAAGGAGCTTACCACTTAATAGGAAAGATAATAAGCAGATTATTTAAAAGCAAGTTGTATGCAAGATAAATAGGAAATAATTAACAGAAGAAAATATATTAGAATTAAGAGAGGTTGGGAAAGACTTCCTGTAGAAGAAGGCATTTGAGGTGGGACTTCAAGGGGAAGTTAAGAGAGAGAAGATTCTACAGATAAAATTCAGCTAGAGAAAATGCCCAGATCTGGGAAATAGAATGCCCTGTTTGTAGAACAAGAAAGAGGCCACTGTCACTGGATTGAAGAGCACAAGAGGTGAATAAATTATAAGAGGTGTAGAAAAGTATATATGTATATAGGTGGGTGGGGGGAATAGTTTATAAAAGGCTTTAAATGCCAAATGGAGGACTTTGTATTTGATTCTGAAGGCATTGGGTTAAGTGACTTCCCCAGGGTCACACAGCTAGTGCATGTTATGAGTCTGAGGCCACTTTTGAACTCAGGTCCTCCTGATTCCATGGCCAATGCTCTATTCACTGCACCACCTAGCTGCCCCCTTCAGCATGTTTTGACCTGAACTTTATGAAGCTAAATGGTGGCAGAATGGAAAATGGATTGGAGTGGGGAAAGACTTGAGGCAGGCATACACACCAACAGGCTATTTCAATAATTCAGGTGTGAGGTGATGAGGGCTTGCACTAGAATGATGTCAACGTCAGAAGAGAGAATGGAACATAGTCAAGAGATCTTACAAAAGTATAGTTGACAGGCCTTCACAATGGATTGGATATTTTTATGTGAGAAGTAGTAAGGAGTCAAGGATGACAGTTAGGTAGTGAGACTTGGGGATTGAAAGGATGACTGCCCTCAAAAGTAATAGGGAATTTTGGAGGGGGGGAACCTTAATGGAAATATAATGACTTCAGTTTCCAAAATGTTGAGTTTAAGCTATCTACTGGACATCCAGTTTATGATATCTAAAAAACAGAGATGCAAGACTAGAGATGAACAGAAAAATTATGGTATATAACTAGATTTGAGAATCATCAGTTTAGGAATTACAGTTAAATACATGGGAATTGATAAGATGACCAAGTGAAATAGTATAAAAAGAGAAAATAAAACCTATGATAGTAGGATAACTACAGTGTGAGGGAATGACCTGGATGAGGATCTAGCAAAGGAGACTGAGATGGAATCAGATGGAAGATCTAAGAGAGAGTGGTGTGCCAAATACCTAGACTAGAGAGAAAAAAGTTTCAGGAAGATGATTACAATAGTGTCAAAGGCTATAGAAACTTCAAGAAGAATAAAGATTTAGAAAAGGTCATTAGAATCACAAATTCAAAGACCATTAGTAACTTTGGTGAAAGTAGGATTGATACAGAGATGAGGACAGAGCTGGATTGTAAGGATTCAAAACAAAGTATGAGGAGAGAAAATGAAAGCACCTATTATAAATGGCTTTTTCATTGATTTTAGCCCCAAAGGGCAGAAGAGTTATAAGAAAATATTGGGAATGGAAGAAATAAATGAAGAAATATATACTTTGCACAGGGATACAGTAATGCAAAATACCTAGAGCTTGTGGGGTGGGAGGTGACCTACAGCCTTGAGGTCACATGTGACCCTCTAAGTCCTCAAATATGGCCCTTTGATTGAATCAAAACTTTACAGAACAAATCTCTTTAATAAAAGGATTTGTTTTGTAAAACTTGAACTTAGTCAAAAGGCCATATCCAAGGTCCTAAAAGGCCACATGTGGCCTCAAGGCTGCAGGTTCTCCAACCCTTAATCTAGACAGTCATATAAAGTATTTTCAAAGGGAAGATGGGAGGAAATGTGAGAGGACTGGTAGATCAACAAAGTTCTCTTGTAAGATATTGCCTCTGTACTGTGCTTTGAAGGAGAATGGGGATTCTAAGAAACCTTTAGAGAAAAAAAAGCAAAATATAAATTTAAGAAATTCTCGCCTCAGCATTGAGCCAAGATGGTGGAGTAGAGAAAGTCCTCAACTGTGCTCTTCCAACATTCCCCTCCAAAAAAAAAAACAACAGCACTTTAAAATAACACCTCAAATAGAATTCTAGAGTTAAAGAGCCAACAAAAGGTAAACATGAGACATTTTGATAGTCTAAGAAAGCATAAGAGGTCAGAAAGAGAGATTTGTGACATGGGAGAAAGCTTACCCAAAGCCCATGTGAATGAAACACCAGTGGTGGAACTAAGTGGTAGCAATAGAAATAGAAGCAGCTTTGGCAGTTCTCAATCTAGAGATGGTAAGGGACTTGGCAAGTGATCAGAAAGGGACTATAGGGCACTCTTGTGATAGCACTGAAAAGAGGACCAGGTTCTGTTTGGCAGCTCCATTGCCTATTCCTCTTCTGGGTCATAGTTAAAGGGTGGAGAGGAGCATTTTCACTCAAGAGGGAGCAGAGAAGCTAAAGGATAAATGTTAGGCATCTCTATTACCTATACCCATTTTTGTGTCATAGCTCAAAGGCAGAAGTAGAGTAGGGATTTCATTCATGATGGAGTGGAAGCCCTGAGAGACAGTATCACTTCTGGCATTAAGGGACCACAGACCCTGAAGAATGGTATTGTTTATGGTCCCAAGTGAATAGGGGCTCTGAGGAGCAGTAATGATCCTAAGGGATCATGGGCCCTTCCTGAGTAAGGACCAGAGAGCAGAGCAAGAGAGCAGTGAACACACCTCTCCCAAGATCACACCAGCTTGGAAGCACAAAAAGCTTCAAACCTTAGAACTAGCTTCGAAAACAGTGGTGTGAAAAATGCTAAAGCTTGAAATAGTAACTCTACTACTTCCAACAAAGGGAACAGAGACCAACATTAACATAAAGTTCCAAATCAAGAAATAGATAGTAAAATGAGCAAAGAACAAAAACAAATAAACAAGAATCTGACCATATGAAGCTACTCCTGTGACAGAGAAGATCAAGAAAAATTAGAAGACAAGGAAATCAAAACATCTACAAGCAACAAAGACTCAAAAAAAGTGAATTATACAGAAGCTGAACTAGAATTCCTAGAAGATCTAAAATATATTCAAACTCAAATAAGAGTGCTGGAGGAAAAAAATAGATAAAGAAATGAAAGCAAAGGAAGAACATTATCAAAAGACAATAGTTTGGTAAGAAAGACACAAAAATACTGAAGAAAATTACACCTTAAAAACAGAATCGTCCAACTGGTATAAAGAGGTACAAAAATCCACTTATGAAAATAACGCCTTAAGAAACAGAATTGTAAAATAGGATGTGGTGGGGTGGGAGCTACAAAAGCTTACCAAAGAAAATAATTCCTAAAAAATTAGAATTGGGCAAGTGAATGCTAATGAATCTCTGAGACATCAAGAAACAATAAAACAAAGTCCAAAGAAAGAATAGAAGAAATTGTGAAATATCTCATCAGAAAAAGAACTGACTTGTAAATAGATCAAAGACATATGTTTTAAAAATTATTGGATCACCTAAAAGCCAGAATCAAAGAGAGAGCCTAGACATCATATTTCAAGAAATTATCAAAGAAAACTTCTCAAACATATTCAAATCAATGTGTAAATGAAATAAATATTCTAGAAGACAAAAGAGCTGGGACCACAACTGAGAATAACCTATTCAGTAAATTGAATATTATCCTTCAGGGGAAAAATTGGGATGTAATGAAATATATGACTTTCACTCTTTTCTGCTGAAAATACCAGAGTTGAATAGAAAATTTGACTTTCAAATCTAAGACTCAAGGGAAGCACAATAAAAGGTAAACCTGAAAGAGAAATCATAAGGGATTTGATAAGGTTAAACTGTTTACTTTTTATATGGAAAGATGAGACATGCATCTTCTAAGAATCTTACCATTATAAGGGAAGTTATAAGGATTCTATGGGCAGCTAGGTGGAATGGTAGGTAGAGTGCCAGCCCTGAAGGCAGAAAGACTCATCTTCCTAAGTTCAAACACTTACTAGCTAAGTGATCTTGGTCAAATCACTATATCCTTTTTGCCTCAATTTGCTCATAAGTAAAATGAGCTGGAAAAGAAAATGGTAAACCACTCCAGCATCTTTGCCAAAAAAACCCAAATTGAGGTCACAAAGAGTCAGATATAGCTAAAAATGACTGAAAAACAAAGAATTCTACATAGAAAGAAGGTTTGGGCATGAGTTTATTATGTTGGAATTATATAAGAAAACAGATATGTGAGAAAGACTGAGGTCATGGGAGAAAAGGGGAAGGAAAGGAAAAAATGGGGAAAATTATCTCACATAAAAGAGGTACAGAAGGAAGGGCTTTTACAGTGGAAGAGAAAATAATGAGGGGGTAATGTTTGAACCTCACAAAAACTGGTTTATGGAGGGTGAATGTTTATGCCTAATCAATTGATAATTGAAATCTATCTTACTCAACAGGGGAATATGAGGAAGGGGACAACAGAAAGAGGGTGATAAAAGGGAGGAGAAATAAGAGATGGCAGTAGTTAGAAGCAAAACAGACTTGAGAGGAGGGAAAAAAGAGAACATAAGAAAACAGGATAGAGGAAAATATACAGCTAGTAATTATAATTCTGAATGTGAATGGTATAAACTTATTCACAAAAAGGAAGTTGATAGCAGAAGGGACTGAATTCAGCAATATATTCTTACAAGAAACACACTGAATGAAGAGATACATAGAGAGTCAAATAAGGAGTTGAAGCAGAATCTGTTATCCATCAGTTAAAGTAAAAAAGATAGGGGTCAGACTCATGATCTTGGACAAAAGAAACACAAAAATAGACCTAATTAAAAGGAATAAGCAGGGAAATTATATCTTGTCCAAAGGAACCATAGATAATGAAACAATATCACTATTAAATATTTTTGAACCAAATGACACAGCATGCAAATTCTTAAAGGAAATGTTAAATGTATTACAGAAAGAAATAGTAAAACTATATTAATGGGGAACCTCAACCTTCCCATATTAGAGCTAGATAAATCTAACCATGTAACAAATAAGAAGGAAGTCAAGAAGATGAATAAAATATTAGAAAATTTACATATAGTAGCCCTCTGGAGAAAAATGAATGATACTAGAAAGAAGTAAAGGAGAAGTAAAAGGAGAATTAATAAATGAAACTGGGATTTAGTCTTATAAAAAATAAAATAAACCACTGGTTAATCTGATTTGAAAAAAAAAATAAATCCAAATTACAAGTATCAGAAATGGAAATGGGGGGATGAATTCACCATCAATGATGATGAAATTAAAACAATTAGGAGATATTGTGAATAAGTATATACCAATAAAATTGATAATCTGAGTAAAATAAATGAATATTTTCAAAAATATTTTGCAATTAAAAAAAGACCAAATAGAATACTTAAATGATCCTATCTTAGAAAAATAAATTATATAAGCCATGAATGAGCTGCCTAAGAAAAAATTCCCAGGAACAGATGAATTTATAAGTGAATTCTACAGAACATTAAATGAAAAATTAATCCTAATACTTAATAAATTATATGAGAAAATTTGAAAAGGAATCCTGCTAATTGTTCCATTTTATGACACAAAGATGTTTTTGATATCTAATCAGGGAGAGAAAAAACAAAGAAAGAAAACTATAGACCCATTTCCTTAATGAATCTTAATGCAAAAATTTAAATAAATTATTAGCAAAGAGATTACAGCAATACATGACAAAAGTCATATCCTATGACCAGGAAAGATTTGTTATCAGGAATGCAGGACTAGTTCAATATTAAGGGAACTATAATCATAATTGACTATAGAAATAATAAAAACAAATATATGATTATATCAATAGATGCAGAAAAAGCACTTGATAACATACAGCACTCTTTTCTATTAAAAACACTAGAAAGCACAGGAATCAGTGGGACCTATCTTAAAATTATAACTAGTATCCTAGCTGTGTGACCCTGGGCAAGTCACTTAATCCTGATTGCCTCATCAAAAAATATATGTATATATACATATATTAGTATATATACATATATGTATATATACATACATATAACTAATATCTATGTAGAACCAAGAGCAAGCATTATTTGAAGCAGGAATTAACTTGAAGTCCCTCCAATAAGAACAGGAATTAAGCAAGGATGTCCATTATCACCATTGTTATTCAATATTGTACTAGAAATGTTAGTTATAGCAATAAGAAAAATAAAAATTGGAAGTATAGAAACAAGGAATGGGGAAACAAAATTATCACCCTTTTTAAATGATATGACAGTATACTTAGAGAATTCTAGAGAATCATCTAAAAATAGTGAAAACAATCAACTTCATCAAATTTGCAGGATATACAATAGAGACATAAATTATCATCATTTCTAGAGATTATCAATAAAACTCAACAGCAAGGAGTAGAAAGAGAAATTCCATTTAAAATGATGACAGACAGCATATAATTCTTGGAAGTCTACCTGACAAGACAAACCCCAAAACTATGTGAATATACTTTTCACACACACACACACAAAATCAGATCAAAGCAATTGGAAGAATAGTGATTGTTTATGGGTAGCCTGAGACATTATTATACAAATGGCTACCCTACCTAATTTACTTATTCATTGCCCTACCTATCAAACTACCAAATGATTATTTTATACAGCTAGAAAAAATAGTAAGCATATTCATCTTGAAGAAGAAAGGTCAAGGACATCAAAAGAATCAATAAAAGATGTGTAAAGGAAGGCAGCCTAGCAGTCCCAAATTTCAAACTTTATTGTTTGTGATAATCATCAAAACAATCTGATATTGGCTAAGAAATAGTAGTGAATTGCTAGAATATCTTAATTATACAATACATAATAGAAAAAGACCATATTAATCTAGTGTTTTTATAAATCCAAAGATCCAAGCTTTGGGGGTAAGAATTCAACATTTGACAAAATTTCAGGGAAAACTGGAAAGCTATGTGGTAAAAACGAGGCATAGACCAACATCTCATCCTATGAACCATGATAATGTCAAAATGGATAAATGATTTAGGCAAATAAATTAGAACAACTTTGAGAAACCATTTCACAGTTATCAAATTGATTAACATCACAGAAAAAAATGACAAATGCTATAGAGGATGTGGAAAAATTGGGGCACTAATACACTTTTGGTAGAGTTGTCAACTAGTCTATCCATTCTGAAGAACAATCTAGAATTAATCTCAAAGAGATATAAAACTGTACATACCCTTTGACCTAGATATATCACTCTAGATGTATACCCAAAAGAGACAAATGAAAAGGGAAAAGGACCTTTTTGTACAAAAAATGTTTATAACAGCTCTTTTTGTGGTGGCAAGGAATTGGGAATCAAGTGGATGCCCATCATTTGGGGAGTGGCTAAACAAGTTGCAGTATATGCTTGTGAAGTGATATTATTGTGACAAGCAGTATGGTTTCCATAAAACTTGGGAAGACTTATATTAACTCATGTAAAATGAAGTAAGCAAAACCAGGAGAATATTGTATACAGTAAAAACAATATTGTAAGGATGATCAATTGTGAAAGACTTAGCTACGCTGAACAAGACAATTCTGAATGATCCATGATGAAAAATGCTATCTACCTCCAGGGAGAGAACTGATGAATTCTGGTTGCAGTTTGAAGCAAACTTTTTAAACTATTTTTATTGTTCAATTTTGTTTATGTTTTCTTTTGCAACATGGCTAATATGAAAATATGTTTTGTATAGCTGCACAAGTGTAATTAGTATCAAATTGCTTGCCTTCTCAAGGAAGAGGAAGGATGGCGGGGAGGAAGATAATTTAAAACTCAAAATTTAAAAAAAATTAATTTTTTGCATGTATTTGTGAAATATTTAATTAAATAAAAAAATAGTTTTAAACAGATTCTCCATGCCTTAGATAATGATTTTTGAGGTTTATTTCTGGCAAGCTTCTACAGCTTATTATAGTGACCTTATTAACTTCATGATTTATATTCTCTCTCTGTCTCTCGCTCTCTCTCTCTCCCTCTCTCCCTCCCTCCCTCTCTCTCTCTCCCTCTCTTTCCTTCTCTTTTCCTTTCTCTCCCTTCTTTCACCTCTCTCTTTCTCCCTCTCCCTCTCTCCCTCATCTTCCAGTGATCTGCAAATTTGATAAATGGGCATCTAACCTGCAGTTACACTATGTGGATCAAATTCACAATTTCTCTTAGATTGAGGTATTTTGGCTATTAAACAAAGTGACTATGGTACTTGAGTTCCTTTGCTAAAAATATCTTGTGACAATCAAAAGAATCCTCTAGCAAATGCATTTTCTTTTATAATTCAGATAAAGTCTAAGGAAAATGACAAGGCAAAGAGGTTGTACACCTAAATAAAATATCAAACATATCATGAGAAGCATGTCACCTGTGAGAGTCCTAATAGGACCCATTTGGGAAGAGATTCTTGATCTAAATTTAGCCATTCTCAAAAAAAAAGTCAGCCTTTACTTTGGACAGAGGTCAAAAAATAGATGGAAACTTTTCAAAAAGATAATTTCCCTTGAAGTTCTGAAAAGATATGAAATTTTTCTCCACTTCTATCCAAGAAAAAGATCAAAGGATGGCAGCAATTTGGAATTTATCTATAGTGAGAAAGTCTGGGTCCTTTAGTTTTTAAATAATTCAGGTAGATACCAATTGAGACTGGAAAGAACTCTGGGCAATGCCAATAATTAAGAGAGAACTGGAAAGAAGAGAGAGCTGAGAGATGGTTCAAGTGCTCATTTGGTGGTTTCAGGCTCTGAACCAAGTAAGCAATTTCTATTCCTGAAACAAGTAGAAAGTGCTAGAGGAAGACCACAAGTTCTCACTAAAGAGGTAGGAAAAAACTGAAATAATTATCACATTATGTACCTTAGCAAGCATACAATTCTTTGTCACTTATATCCCCAGGAAAATGGGGTGTATGAAGAATACAATTCTTCCCTCTGGTTCTGACAAAATTGGGAAGTGGGCAAAGTTTGCCTTTAAGATGCCTCCCTGTTTAGGATACCTTGCCCCCTTACAGTGTCCCCTTAGCTTCTAGAGATGGAAAGGTCTTATGCTACAAATATGAATCTCCTGTTCCTCCCTGAAATATCTCTATTTTAAAGGAGGATTAACAGGACAAAGAGCTGTTTAGTATAAAGTAATAAATGATTAATGTTGGAATTTCAAGAGACTATGTCACCTGGGTTTGAGACATTATCATTTTAATTTGGGGGACTATTATTATAATTTTCTGTCTTCAAAAGGTATGAATACAAGTTTGGCATTGACTGTGCCCATCTCTAAATATGTGGGTTTTAGATAATGTGGCATTTTTATTCCTTTCTAGGTCTGTCATTCTATAATAATAATAGTTTAAAATTAGAGAGCACTTCACAAAGAGCTTTCCTCACACACCTGAGTGGTAAAGAATATGAGTATTATTACAAAATGCTTGCTTGACTAAATAGATGTAGTTAAGTGGAATAGTGAACTGAGTGCTAAACTTAGAATTAGGAAGCTCTGAGTCTGAATTTTGCTTCAGATACTTAAAAGCTTCGGTGTCCTTGGTCAAGTCAGTGAATCTCTGAGAGCCTCCATTTCCTTATTTGTAAAATGAGGATTAAATGAGATTGTATATATGTGTATATGTTTGTATGTGTGTGTACACACACACACTCATATATTTTGTGTCTATATATTTATGTATACATACATTTGTAAACATTAAAATTATATACATGTTAATTTTCTCCTTATGCCCATAATAGAGATGAGGAAACTGAGATTCACAGATGCTAAGTAACATGCCCAGAGTCACAGAGACAATATGGATTGGAATCAGAACTCAATGGAAGTCCTTCTGATTCAAAGTCCTATGTACTTTCCACTGTACCACACTGTCTTCCATGATAATTGATGTCCAAATACCCACAAAATAGACAACATTGAGTTACTTTAGTATCAGGGGATGGCTAAACAAACTGTAGTACATGAACATCGTGGAACAGTATTATTTTATGAGAAATGATAAACATGATGAAATCAGAGAAGTATGGAAAGACCTTATCTGAAATAAGGTAAAATGAAATAGAGCCAAGAAAAAAAATACTCAATGATTAAAACAGTATAAATGGAAAGAACAACCACAAAACACTGAAAATTGAATGTTGCAAAATTATAAAGACCAAACTTCACCCCATCGAAGAAAAATGAGAAGATATGTTCATTGACTTTTATGCAAAGGTAGGGATTTATGTGGGTGGAACATTAAATTATAATATGACATTTTCCTCTATTTGTTGATGAGTTTTGCTGATTTATTTTCTCTTACGCTTAAAAAATTTATTATAAAGAATGGATCTCTGTGAATGAGTAAATAAGAAAATACAGACAATGGGAAAACAAAAAAAAATGAGTGATACACTTCAAAATAATTCAATGGATTACTGTGTCTTTGAGATAGGTGTCCCTTCCACTGGTGCAGATATCAACTTTTCTATTCCTTTTAGAAAGTTTTATTAGGGCTTTTAAAAAAGAAATTAAACCATCATTATTTCAAAAAACAGGTTCTCTCTCACCAAAAAGTATACAGTGAAGAAAAATGCTCAAGCAAAACAAACAGACTCAAATGCAAGGTTTATGGATTTATTCTGTGTCCATAAGCCAAGTGGAGAAAGAGAATTTCAGCTTTAGTACTCTGGAACTAAGTTTTATTATCACATTTAATTTGAATTCTGAAGTCTTCTAGCACTTTTCCCCCATTTATATTATTTTAGTCACTATGTATATAGTGCTTTACGTTTTAATGACTTCTTTTCCTGTGATGTATGGATGCAAGATAACCCATTAAAAGCCTTGGAGAGGGGGCATTTTGTTTAATCACATAAAATGCCTTTTCATTATCAACAAAGAGTAAGAACAATTAGAATGTAAAGTAAGCACAACATTTTTTTTCTAACTAAAATGATGACTATATCATCCATTGTTTAATATCTCTTTTGAGACCTGCTTATTATTCCCTATGAATACCTTAAGGATAACCTCAATTCATTTAGAGATGACTCTGATATGTAGATGAAAGATCTATCCTTTTAAATATCATATAAAATTTTTATGTAGATGAGAGAGTATGCACACAGATGTATAATTGTTCTTCTTTTTTGGTACTAACTTCTAATTTTTTTTTGCCTCATCACTTTTTAATATTTCCAGTCTTTTCAATACCTCACCATCTTGACAGTACTGTTGTCTTTATCATAGATCTGTTCTGTATATACCTCTTCCAATTTGTATGCTTTTCCTATCTTTGGACTCTTTAGTACATTTTACCTCCTCTGTGGGGCAGCTAGGTGGTATAGTTTATAGAGCACCATGCTTTGAGTCTGGAAGACTCATCTTTGTGAGTTCAAATCCAGCCTCAGACACTTACTAGTGGTGTGATTGAGGACAAGTCACTTAACCCTGTTTGTCTCAGTTCATCATCTATAAAATGAGCTGGAGAAGGAAATGGCAAATCACTCCAGCATCTTTGCCAAGAAAATGCCAATGAGGTCATGATGAGTTGGACATAACTAAAAAACAACTGAACAACAAACCTCCTCTATAAATACATGTGGCACTGTGATATTCCAAATATGGCAGTTCCATTGTTTGTGATAAAGGAAAGAGTTTGTAATATTTATTTCAGTAAGCTTTTTCCATTTTCCTGCTGTTTGTTGCCCTTCATCCATTTTCATCCTCAAATATTCTTGGGATATTATTGCTTTGTTGGATATCTTGTCAAACTTTATGCAAATTGATTTTACTCTCTATTGCTTCTCACTGCTTTATGAGGCAATATTGCTCATAAATGATCATTATCCTTCTTTGTAAGGTCTTACAAATGAGTTTATATTCTAAACTATATTGCCTCTAGCAGTCATCTTTTTCCATCTATCAAATATGTCAGGTATTGCTGACTGAGGCATTTTCTGGGTCTTTTCATTTCCTTATATTGAGAATATATTGATTATCTAGTGCATTATTTATGGTGTTATCTGGCTAGTCTAGAGGTGATGTGCTCCTCCATTGTGGATTGTTTTTTGGAAAACAGAATTAGTATGTTGCTAGGGCCAGTCTTGAAGCATTTCATCATTATTGATAGAATCTATATGAACTAACACTCTGCTGGCATCACGGTTGAGAGGACACAGTCAATTCCATCTTACAGTAAAGCATCATTGTGCCACCTAATAGAGGTTTTGGTTAATTTTTGATGATATATTTACATCTCCCATTAGTATTTTATATCCTTTTGGTAACTTTTCATTTGGTTCTTCTAAGGTCAAGACATCCCATAGTTTAGATCCATACACTATCAAGAAAACTTTGGATGTCAAGAAGATGGGCTACCGTGGCAATTGACAACTTAGGATAATTGAAAGTAAAGTGTATTTTCCTATGTATAATCCTTTCTATACTCTTCCTTCAATTGTGGGCTCTATTATAGCCCCTGTCAAAAGATATACGCATATGCATTATATATGTATGTGTATATATACATACACACAATGATAGACTACCTCAACAGCAAATCTTTTTTAGTTACCATGTTCTGAAGGTAAATATAGTAGCACTTAGCTATTTTCATTATATTTTTGATGTATACTGTATACTATATGTCTTCATTCAGTTTCAATGGGAAATAGATTTTGGAAAAAAGCAATGCATCTTCATATTTGGGATAGCTGACATGTACTAACAGCTCACTTCTTTGGATGGTACAGAAGACTGAAGTGAGGAGAACTTCCCACTGTGGATTTCTGCTAAAAGGTGTTTATTAATGGGATGAGTGGACACACACATTTGGAGTTTGATGAATGTCTCAAATCATCTCCAAAAAATGTTGCTCTGTAAAAGCAATTTTACTTTGTGGCTTCTTTTATGATCTTTTTTTATACCTGGTTTCTTGTAACTGAGAAGCTGAAATTCCCAAGTTAAAAAAAATCACTTATATCCCTAAAGGTTCAAATTCAGTTTACAACTCGATACCCATAAGGCATGACTGGGTTCCAAAACTTGGCAAAACAAATTTCTCCTGATTCTGATGCATTTTCATGTCATTACCCAGTAAGGTTTTCCAACTCACAGTTAATTCATTGAAAGTGGCTTCTCTCCTCTGGGATCAAATTTGTAGGTTTGGGCCTGCTTATGGATGCATGGAGTACAGCACTATGTGCTTTTGGGGAATAGAAAAATGATGGTTTGGATAATGTAGCTCTTGTATCCTCTTGAGGACAATATAATTCATGTAAGGTATGATGATAAAAAGACAGAACAAAAGATCTTAACTCTGAGCCACTGAGGTACTCTTAGAGACTTAAGTACCAATACAGAAAAAAAAATTTCCACAATCCTATAAATTGATAATGATGATGATATATGTATGTATGTATACATGTATGCATACACATATGTATAAGTATACTTACGTATACATATGTATACATACATATGCATATACACACAACTGAATTGTTTTAAAAACTTTGTGAAAATTAATGTAAGGTGTATAATTTGCTAAAATAAATTTCTTTCTGATTCTGCACCTGGAAGATTACTCACTTGACAGAAAGTGTGAGAAAAATATTCCTTTGTAGCCAGAAGTTTTCACTCATTTTATAGATTTTGCAGTTGCTAATCCCCCAAATGGTTACTTTAAGATATCTTATCTGTTAAATGTAAATTATGATTTCAAAGCTCTAAGAATTTGTGAAATGACTTTGGTGACACATAGGGACAAATACTTTCTCTTCTAGCCACAAAACAATAACAAAACAATAACAAAACAGGAGAGCAAAGCAATTTAGACTTTTTGTCTTCCAATGTGGAAGCAGAATGAATTACAATTCCATACATCTAAGTCTGATTTCCTTTTCAGTCTCCATATTTCTATCCCCAACTGCTTCTGAGACATTATCATTTGGATAGTTCACTGGTGTCTCAAAATAGGCATTTCTACAGCCAAACACACTTTCCTCCAAAGCTCATCTTTTTTCCCTTTAGATTACTAGTGCTATCTTCCTAGTCAACAATACCCATAATCTGAGAACAATGTTTGAATCCAAGAGGTGAGTCACTCTTACCCTCCCTTATTAACCTCTGAAAGCCCAGAAAATATCACCCTAGGAAAAACCCTGGAACAGCTGAACCCGAAGAAAGATGGGGTACAGCAGTCCAGTAGCCCAGGTGGCTTGAGGGATTAATGGGAAAGGCCCCTCTTACCCTGTGGGAAGGGGAGCAGTACAGAATGGGAGGCATCCCAGCAAGCTAGCAGAAAGCCCCACCTCAGCATCCCAGGAGGAGATCCTGAAGCCCAGGTGGTGGAGCAGGCAAACACCAACACCTGGACCTCTGAGTGCCTCATTGAGGGCAGGGGAACTGGTGGAAACCAGCTTAGAAATCCACCATGTGCCAAGGCATTCTACAGCAACCGGCTCTCCCAGTGCCTCAGCAAAACTAGGGGAAGCAGTGTTCCAAGGGGCCCCAGGTAGATAAACAATCTACAACATCCATCTGAAAGGAGTTGAAGAAAGCAAAAGGAAGGAAAGGCCTGGGTGAGCAGGAAATCTCCAGGAGCCACACTACCCAATCCTACCCCTAGAATTCCAGTATTGCTGTTTCCAGCCCAAGGCCAGAAAAGCTGCCACAATCCTACAGCCTCCAACTGCCAACATTGGAGGCCCCAGCACACAAAGCCATCCACCAGGCCTAGACTCCCAACACAAGAAGCTTGGGTCAGAGCCCTCTGCTCCCCAGCAGGGGAGCCCAATCTCTTTAAAGGCCAGGAAATAAGCAAACACCATGAGCAAAAACAAACATATGATAGATTCTTATTATGGGAAGAGTGAAGATCAAGGCAGAAATTCTGAAGAGGACGACATTGTCAACAAACCTACATCTGAAACCTCAAAAGGGAATATGAACTGGTCTCAAGTCCAAAAAACTTTCTCAAGAAGGATTTTAAAAGTCAAATGAGAGAGGTAGAAGAAAAAATGGGAAAAGAAATGAGAGGTATGCAAGAGAGAGTCAATAGCTTGAAAAAGGAAGGACAAAAATTAACTGTAGAAAACAAATCCTTAAAAAATACAATTGGCCAACTAGAAAAAAAGTACACTGAAGAAAACAAGTCCCTAAAAAATACAATTGGTCAAATGGGGAAGGAGGTACAAAATCTAATAGAAGAAAACAACTTGTTAAAAATTAGAATTGAGCAAATGAAAGTTAATAACTCTTTGAGAGAGCAAGAATCAGTCAAACAAAAACAAAAGAATGAAAAAATAGATGAAAATGTAAAATATCTCATTGGTAAAACACCTGACCTGGAAAATCAATCCAGGAGAGACAATTTAAAAATTATTATCTACCTGAAAATCATTATGAAAAAAAGAGCCTGGATAGTATCTTTCAGGAAATCATAAAGGAAAACTGCCCTGAGGTCCTGGAACTAGAGGGTAAAATAGCCATAGAACGAATCAATCAGTCTCCTTCTGAAAGAGATCCCAAATTGAAAACACCAAGCAATATAATAGCCAAATTCCAAAATTACCAGGTCAGGGAGAAAATACTGTAAGCAGCCAGAAAGAAACAATTTAAATATTGTGGAACCATGGTCAGGATTACACAGGACCTTACAGTTTCTACAATAAAAGACTGTAGGGTGTGGAATATGATACTCCTTAAGGCAAAGCAGCTTGGATTACAACCAAGGATCAACTACCCAGTGAAAATGAGCATGATCTTTCAGGGAAGAAGATGGATATTCAATGAAATAGAGGACTTCCAGACCTTCCTGATAAAAAGACCAGAGCTCAATAGAAAATTTGATCTTCAAATACAACACTCAAGAGAGACATAAAAAGGTAAGCAGAACAGAAAGAAACAACATGTTATTAATAAAGGCAAACTGTTTACATCCCTACATGGGAAGATGACGCTTGTAACTCTTGAGAACTGTATTGTTATTACACCATGTTAAAGGGTATACATAAAGGGGGTGGGTATAAATTAACTTTGATGTAATGATGAAAAAAAAATCTAATCAAGTGGTTTAAATGGATCCAAGTAAGTGAATTAATCTGATCTAATTAAGAAAATGTGCTGAGAGAAAAGGAAAGGAAGAGGCAAACAAGGGTAAATTACATCACAGGAAAAGGCACAAAAACCTATTACAGCAGAGGGAAAGAAGAGAGGGAGATGAGCATTGTTTGAACCTTACTCTCATCAGATTTGGCTCAAGAAAGGAATAACATAATCAGTTAGGTATAGAACTCTAACATGCCCTATAGGCAGTAGGAGGGAAAAGGGGAAAGAAAAGGAAGTGGGCTAATAGAAGGGAGGTGGGACTGAGGGAGGGTGTGGTCAAAAGAAAAACATTAGTGAGGAAGGAAAAGGAGAAAGGAGAAAGAAAAGCATAAACAGGGGGGAAGGATAGAGAGAAAGACACAGATAGTAATCATAATTGTGAATGTGATATATGAATGTAATGGAATACTATGCTATAAGAAATGATGAACAGACAGACTTCAGATAAACCTGGAAAGACTTGTGTGCTTTGATGCTGAGTGAAGTGAGCAGAACCAGGAGAACGTTGTACACAGTAGCAGCCACATTGAGTGATGACTGACTTTGAAAGACTTAACTCTTCTCAGCAATACAAGGATCTAAGACATCTCCAAAAGTCTCATGATGGAAAATGCTACCCACATCCAAAGAAAGAACTATGGAATTTGAATGAAGATTAAAGCATACTATTTGCTATTTTTTTTCTTCTGTTGTGTTTTGTTTTCTCTTTCCGGTGGTTCCTCCTATTAGTTCTAATTCTTACTTACAACATCACTAATGTGAAAATATGTTTAATAGGAATGTATATGTATAACCTATATTAGATTGCATGCCATCTTTGGGAAGGAGGTAGGAAGGGGAGAGTGAGAAAAATTTAAAACTCAAAAGTTTATGGAAGTGATTGATAATTCATAATAAATTAATTAAATAATTTTGAAAAAAAAAGAATTAATATGGGGGAGTCTCCCTCTTCTGGCTCTGGCTCATCCCCAATCAGCCTCCATCCTCACAGAGGTGAGGCCCCAGAGCTCCTGGGTTACCTCCCAGGTTGGGAAGCACAGTTGAACTGGAGGGTGGAGGCCACTCAGGGATCCTTCTAGAGACATTGGTCCATCCTCCTTCCCCCTCTGCACTCCCTCATTTTGGGGCCCTTGAGGGCTGGACTGGGGAGCCTCAGGGGCCCCAATCCCAACTGACCCCCTGGAGTCTGTCCATAGGCTCGTGGACCCAAGAAACACCTGAAGTGCATCGCCATCCCCAAGCACTGGATGCTGGACAAGTTGACCAGTGTGTTTGCTCCCAGACCATCCACAGGCTCCCACAAGCTGAGAGAGTGCCTCCCACTCATCGTCTTCCTCCACAACCATCTCAAGTATGCCCTAACAGGGGTTGAGGTTAAGAAGATCTGCATGCAGCGGTTTATTAAGATTGATGGCAAGGTCCGCACAGACATAACCTACTCTGTTAGCTTCATGGATGTCATCAGCATTGAGAAGACTGGTGAGCATTTCCATCTGCTTTATGACACCAAGGGCTGCTTTGTTGCTCATCACATCACAGCAGAGGTGGCAAAATATAAGCTGTGCAAAGCGAGGAAGACCTTTGTGGACACCAAGGCCGTTTCCTACCTGGTGACCCATGATGCCCACACCACCCGCTATTGAGATCTGCTCATCAAAGTGAAGGATACCATTCAGATTGATCTAGAAACTGGCAAGATAAGAAATTTCATCAAGTTTGATACTGGGAATCTGTGTATGGTGACTGGTGGAGCTAACTTGGGTCAAATTGCTGTGATCACCAACAGGGAGAGACATTCTGGTTCCTTTGATGTGGTCCACGTGAAGGATGTCAATGGCAACAGCTTTGCCACTAGGCTTTCCAACACTTTTGTTATTGGCAAAGGTAACAAGTCTTGGATTTCTCTGCCCAGAGGCAAGGGTATCCACCTCACCATTACTGAAGAGAAAGACAAGAGGTTGGCAGCCAAATAGTGCAATGGGTGAATGTTGGTACATTATCATGTGGTTTTCTCTGGCCAAATAAAGACCTTACAAATGGGGAGAAAAAAGAATTAATATGGTTGAGAAATGGGCATGACAACCATTGAGATATTTTTTGAGAAGCAGCTACTATGTCAAAATAAAATATATTAATATTTTTTTCAAAATTCAACAAGCTTCCTTTTAGATAATTTTATTTAATAGAAAAATTCATTTCTCAAATATTTACTGAGCAATTGCATGTAATACATATATAAATATATATACAAACATGTATATATACATATATGCCTTTAATTTAGAAACATATTGCCTTAAAAGATTCTTGAGAAATAGATTTGACCAATGGTCGATACATACATAAATGTGTAGTGTCTGTGTTGTATTTGTGTTGGTATGTACTTGCATATTACTGACTATTGGTCTAATCTATTTCTGAAGCTTAATTTAAGAGACTATAATATTAAATAAAATAATTTAAGACACAAATATAACTATAACAACTATATGTAGAAAGAAAAAGAGATGGGGAAGGAGAGAAGGAAGGAGGAAAAGAGGAGAGAAAGAAAGATAGAGAAACATAGACAGAGAAAGAGAGAGAGAGAGTGGGAGGGAGGGAGAGAGAGATCTGTGTGTCAAACTAACTTGTTTATATAGACACAGCCTAAAAGAAACTGACTGTTTCATTAATATTACATTGTTGAGTCTTTTTTCTTAAATCTTTCACTAAAATAGGAATGAAAATAAAGCAGAAATAATATAGTAATTCTTTTCCTGGGAAAGCTGACATTCATTGCAAAAAAAACTTATAGGATAACACAATAGGATGATTTTAAACTTTCTAATATTCATATGATTTTCTAATGGCTATTGAAAATAATATCTTATTCTCCATTAAGATGACTTGGACTGAGTCATGGTTGCACAACCTGCTTTGTATGTAAGTAAAATTCATCTTGTTCTAAGGATTTTGGATTACACTGTTAGAAACATTCTTGTCCCAGTAATAAAAACAAAATAGAAATTATTGTTGAGAGAGCTATATGAAATTACAAGGAACAGAACAATTTCTAGAATTAGAGAAATCAAAAGAGGAAAATTTCTAATTAGACCTAATAATAACAGTAATTAATAATTACATTTCATAATTATAGGGGACTTTGTGTTTTACATTGTACTTCTAGCAATGAGAAACTCATTAACCTCCAAGGTAACCTTCTCCATTTTTGGACAGCTCTAAAACCTTAAGGTATTTGGTTTTTGGTTTTTGGTTTTTTTTTTCCTCAGGTGGTGCTAAAATCTGCCTTCCTGCATCTTCCACTCCTTATTCCTTGTTCTCTCTTTTGGGGTGAAGCAGAATAAATAAATGATGTCTTCAAGAACTTGAAAATAATTATCAAGACACTGCCCTCCTCACCTTCAGACCCATTTCTTCTCTTACCCTGGGTAAATATCTATGTTCTTTTAACCAATGCTTATATCAGACGATTTTAAGTTCCTTGTTGTGTTTCTCCAGTCTGTTTTATTTTTTCAATGTCCTTTCTAAAATGTTGTGCCTCAAATGGAATGTAGCACTACTGTTGTATCATAGGGCTACCACAGACCTTCTTCCAGATATTGTGCTTCAATAAATGTATCCTGAGATAATTTTTTATATTATGTCCTTGCATATCACCCTGGTGACTCATTAAGTTTGCTATTCTCTAGGACTTTCTCATATGGACTAGTGCTTTTCCATTTATCTCCCCAATATATACTTAATAATCATAATAATATGCTTTTATATAATGCCTCCTATTTGTCAGGCACTGTGCTAAGTACTTTACAAATATTATCTACTATAATCCTCTTAACAACGCTGGAAGAGAGGTACTATTGTTATCCTTATTTTAGCGTTGAGGGATCTGAGGCAAAAAGAAATTAAGTGACTTGCCCAAGGTCATATAGCTAATAGGTATATGAGACAGTATTTGAATTCAGGTTTTCCTGACTCCCAGCCCAGCACTCTATCCACTGTGCTGCTTACATAGCTCTATTTGTTCTAATGTAAGATTTTTTATTTATTCTTATTAAATTGCATCTTATTAAATTCAAAATAGTTTTTCCATGCATATTATATATGCCAATGTATTAGCTATCTCTCTCAACTTTGTGTAACCCAAAGTTGTGATTCATCCATTCATCTGATGTTGAAAAAATACCAAAGAACAAAAAATGTATTCTCAAGACTCCTCACTACAGATGTCAGAGAGGGAGGGAGGGAAAAAAGGAAGGAGGGAGAAACAGAGATATACAGAGACAGAGAGACAGAGACAGAAGATGAATATCAAGAACAAGATATATCATATGATAATATCAATGGATATAAAAATTATTTTGACAAAATACAAAATCTATTACTGTTAAGAACACTAGAAACAGGATCTTTCATTAATTATTGTAAGTAGTAACTCTCTAAAACCAAGTACTAAAATTATATGAAATAGGAATAAACTTGAAACCTTTTTAGTAAGATCAGAGTTAAGAAAGGATATGCATTATCTCCATAACTATTTAATATAGTGCTAGAAGTATTAGCTATAAGAAAAAGAAGAAAAATAAATTGAGGGAATAATTGCCAGAACAATGGAAATACATTATGATGCATTAATATGTATCTATATATATTTGTGCACTATGTGTGTATACTACATATACTTCTTAATTGTGTGTATATACATATATACAGATACCTATATACATATATATGGATATCTATCTTAATTGTCTGTATGCCTGGGATACCGAACCCTTTTCTGAGAAATGATACAAAGACTGTTTTTCCTATTTGAGCACTCCCCTTATTTTCCTAGATTTCTAATTTTTTCTGGAGATTTTTAGTTTCATATAATAAAAATGATCGGTTATCATGTGTAATTGTTTCTGTCCCTTGTTTAGTGGAATAGGTGCTAAAGACTCGAATTAGAGTCAGGAATACTTGTCAAATCCTACTTCAGACATGTACTAGCTGTGTGACCCTGGATAAGTCACTTATATTCTGACTCAGTTTCCTTATCTGTAAAATGAGAATAATAGCACCTACCTCAAAGAGTTGTTGTGAGGATCAAATGAATTAACATATGTAACATGCTTTGTAAAATTTAAAGGTCCATATATATATATAGATTATTATTATTCACTAATATTAATACATTAACCTATAGTTATAAAAGGTATATATTTGCTTCTCTTCTAATTTTAAAGTGTAATTTTTATATTAGTGAGAAAGGAGCTAGGTCTCAGCCACAAGTCTCTAGCGCAGCTTTTTCCTGAGCTTCCAGCCCACAGACTGAGGGGGAATCAAGTGGCTGATCAGAGGGGGATTGCACAGATCTCTTTGCCAGTGCTGAGGCAGGAACCTCTTGCTTTACTGTTGCTTGGATCTGGGTCACAGTTCTGAGGGGCGGTCCTGGGACGATGAGGAGCACTAGTGCGGTGGAGCTTGTTGTGGTGATGGAGAGCAGCGTGAAAAGAGTCAGACTACATTATTTTACTTTGGTGACAAAGAGGATCAAAACATATGACCAGAAGAAGACAACAAAGCCAAAGCTCCTACATCCAAAGCCTCCAAGAAGAATATGAGTCAGTCCCAGGCCTTGGAAGAGCTCAAAAAAAAACACCTTAAAAAATAGCCTAACCCAAATGGCAAAAGAGATCCAAAAGGCCAACGAGGAGAAGAATGCCCTAAAAAGCAAAACTGGCCAAACGGAAAAGGAAGTCCAAAAGCTTACTGAAGAAAGTATTTTTTTTGTTTGTCCTTCACTCTTTTTCATAATGGTAAATTTTACTTTTTTGGGTTCTCAATATTTACTTCCACAAGATTTTGAGTTCAAAATTTTCACCCCATCTTGCCCCTCCTGCCACTCCAAGATGGCATGCATTCTGAATACCCCTTCCCCTAGTCTGCCTTCCCTTCTATCTCTCCCCCCCTTCTCTTATCCCCTTCCCCTTCAATTTTCCTGTAGGACAGGATGGATTTCTGTATCCCATTCCCTGTATTTCTTATTTCCCAGTTGCATGTGAAAACATTTTTTTAAACATGTCTTTTTAATACTTTGGGTCCCAAATTTTCTCCCTTCCTGCCTCCCCACCAACCCTCATTGATAGGGCAAGCAACTAAATATAGGTTATATATGTGCAGTTATGCAAAACACTTCCATAGTAGACATGCTGTGATAAACTAACTCTATTTCCTTTAATACTATCCTGCCCCCCCCTTTATTCTGTTCTTTCTTTTGACCCTGTCCCTCCTCAGAAGTATTTGCTTCTAATTACCCCCTTTCCCAATCTTCCCTCCTCTCTATCATTCCCCTACTCTCTTGTCTCTTCCTCCCTATTTTCCTGTAGGGTAAGAAAGATTTCCATACCCAATTGAGTGTGTGTGTTATTCCCTCCTTAAGTCAAATCCTATGAGATTAAGATTCACTCATTCCCTCTCACCTTCCCCCATTTCCCCTCCATTGTAAGAGCCTTTTCTGTTATTTTTTGTGAGATAATTTACTCCGTTCTACCTCTCCCTTTCTCCTTCTCCTAGTATAATCCTCTCACTCCCCTTAATTTTATTTTCCAGATATGACCCCTTCATTTTCAACTCACCCTGTGCCATCTATCTATCTATCTATCTATCTATCTATCTATCTATCTATCTATCTATCTATCTATCTATCTATATCTATACATATGTACATATAATTTTTCCCCTCCAACTACCCTAATACTGACAAAGGTGTCATGAGTTACAAATATCATCTTTCCATGCAGGAATGTAAATAATTCAACCTTAATAAGTCTCTTGTGATTTTCTCTTTCCTGTTTACCTCTTCATGTTCCACTTGAGTCTTGTATTTGAAAAATGAAAGTTTCTATTCAGCTCTGGTCTTTTCATCATGAATGCTTTAAAGTCCTCTATTTCACTGAATGACCATTTTTTCCCCTGAAGGATTATACTCAGTTTTGCTGGGTAGGTGATTCTTGGTTGTAATCCTATCTCCTTTGCCCTCTATAATATTATATTCCATGCCCTGCAGTCCCTTAATGTAGAAGCAGTTAAATCTTGTGTTATCCTGATTGTGTTTCCACAATACTTGAATTGTTTCTTTCTGGCTGCTTGTAATATTTTCTCCTTGACCTGGAAACTCTGGAATTTGGCTACAATGTTCCTAGGAGTTTTCCTTTGGGGACCTCTTTCAGGAGGTGATTGGTGGATTCTTTCAATTTCTATTTTGCCCTCTGGTTCTTAAATATCAGGACAGTTTTCCTGGATAATTTCTTGAAAGATGATGTCTAGGCTCTTTTTTTGCTCATGGCTTTTAGATAGTCCAATAATTTTTAAATTCTATCTCCTGGATCTATTTTCCAGGTCAGTTGTTTTTCCAATGAGATATTTCACACTGTTTTCTAATTTTTCATTCTTTTGTATTTGTTTTACAGTGTTTTGATTTCTCATAAAGTCACTAGCTTCCAATTGCTCTATTCTACAGTAAGCTTTTGGACTTCCTTTTCCATTTGTCCAATTTTGCTTTTTAGGGCATTCTTCTCCTCATTGGCTTTTTGGACCTCTTTTGCCATTTGGGTTAGGCTATTTTTTAAGGTGTTATTTTCTTCAGTATTTTTTTGGGTCTCCTTTAGTAAGCTGACTTGTTTTTCATGATTTTCTTGCATCACTTTCAGTTTTTCCTCTACTTCTCTTACTTGCTTCTCAAAATCCCTTTTGAGTTCTTCCCAGGCCTGGGACTGATTTGTATTTTTCTTGGAGGTTTTGGACATAGGAGCTTTGGCTTTGTTGTCTTCTTCTGGTTGTATGTTTTGATCTTCTTTGTCACCAAGTAAGATAATATAGTCTGACTATTTTTGCGCAGCTTACTTATGATCACAGCCAATTACTTGAAGTTTAAACTCTTTGTTAAGGTAAAAGTGTGCTTCCAATGTGGAGAATGTACTGTCCCAAGCTTTGGGGGGTTGTACAGCTGTTTTCAGAGATACTTCTAGGGATCTGAAAATTTTCAGTTCTTCCAAGGTGCTATGATAAGGGGTGAAGTGTTTTCTCTCCACCACCACAAGCTCCACAACCACAGTAAGCTCCACCATACCAGAGTTCTTCCTCACCCCAGGACCTCCCCTTAGAACTGTGACCTGGATCCAAGCACCAGAAAAGCAAGAGATTCCTGCCTCAGCACTGGCAAAGAGAACCCTGCAATCCTTCCCTCATCAGCCACTTGATTCCCTCTCAGTCTGTGGGCAGGAAGCTCAGGAAACAGTTGCGGCCCGGGCTGAGCTTGAGACTTGTGGCTGAGACCTAGCTCCTCTCTCACCACAGTCACAGACTTTTCCCACTGACCTTCCAAGTTGTCTTTGGCATTCATGGGTTGAGAAGTCTGGAAACTGCCACAGCTGCCTGTGATTCAGTCCTCTGAGGCCTGCTCCAGGGTCACTATGGCCTGCATGCCCACACAAAACTGTGCTCCCCTCCCCACCCGGCATGATATACCTTTCTGATCAACCATCCAGTCTGTCTTTGGCTGGAAATTTGTTTCACTCTGTCTTTTTATGGGTTCTGTTGTTTTAGAATTTGTTTAGAGCAATTTTTTATAGGTATTTGGAGAGGTTTGGGGGGAGAACACAAGCAAGTCACTGCTTTCCCTCCGCCATCATGGCTCTGCCCCTTCCTTTAAGAATTTAGGTGCTAAGGCATTTAGAGCATATAAATGTAATGTCAATATTACTTTGCTTTCTCTGATTCCTTTCAGCTCATTGTTATTTCTTTGTTTACATCTTCTTAAGTTGTAAAGTTTTATTTTTGCTTTATATAATAGTATGAATGGCAGAGCCTGATTTTTTAATTCATATGATACACAAGGAATTGTGTTAAAGTCATTAATTTTTGTTCTGTGTATGTCTTTGCTTTATTTTTTACTTAAAATTCTTGTAAGCAATAGATTGTGTGAGGTTTTTTTTCCTTATCTAGTTAAGTCTTGTTTTATTGATGTATTTAAACCATTTACATTTAAAGTTGTGTTAGTTTGACATATTTTGCTCCATATATCTTTAATGTTTTTTATTATTTTTTTCATTCTTCTTCCTCTCTAAATAGTACTTTATGTATTCAGCTATTTTTGTTTAGTTTACTTTGAGCCAAGCCTACTCCCACAGGAACTCTTCTTGCCCTTTAGTCCCCCTTGTTCTGTTTGTCTCTTATTTCCCTACTTATGAAGCTTTGCCTGAAATTTTAATTCATTTTTATGCTCCTGTTTATCTAGTTATTTATCTCTTCATTTTCCCCTCTTAATTAAGTAGTTAATGAAAATCATCCTTCTTTGCTCCCCTTTTTAATTTTTATGTTAGTTTTTTTTAAATTTTCTGCACCTTTTTTTCTAAAAAATATTTCTTTCTCTTGTTCTCTACATTAATTTCCTTTCCTTTGTATCTATGTAGCCTTTTATTACTTGAGTCAGGGTCCTTATGCTTATTTATCCCTTTGTGAGATTGCACTTATGAAATAGCACAATGCTTTCAGTTCAATTCATTGACACAATCTCATATTTTTGTAAACTGATAGTCACTTGGTAATGCTATATATCTGTGAATTATAGAATAACAATCACAGAACAAAAAATGTCAGGAATTCAAAGGCCAGTGGAAAGACATTATTTGAATAATATAGTATGTTACAAAAAGTAGTATAGAAGATATCACCAAGGCTATTAATGTAGTGATATTGGGGAATTCTAGATAAGCATCATGAGTCCTACAGATTTTTTTTAGACTAGAGTTGTAATTTCATTTGTATTGGGAACTCTCAATGAGGAAACTTTTTCTTCTTTTTTTATTAATTTATTTTTTATTTTTATTATATATAATATATAAAATATAAAAAGTATAATATTTTTACTTTTATTAATTTATTTTGATTTATCAACAATCACTTCTACAAGCTTTTGAGTTTTAAATTTTTCTCCCCCTCCATCCCCACTTCCCTCCCCAAGATGATGTACAATCTGATATAGGCTATACATATGCATTCCTGTTAAACATATGGGAAACTTTTTCTGCCAGTGCAACTGGACCCTACTTTGCAACCTATAGTATTAGAGATATCTAAAGCACAGAGCATTATTAAAAGAACTCAAGGAAAATTTCCAATGTATTTGGAGGATCCTCTTTGGAGTAGTTATAAAAAGGCACAGGAAAGAAGGATATCTCATAAGAAGACAAACAAAAGCATGCTTTAGACACAGAAAAGGCCACAGATTCAAAGAAATATTGAAATGTTTAAAAATAGCATGAAATGAATAGCCACTTAATGCTTTGTTGTTGTTTTATGTTACAGATGGATAATGTATAAATTAACGTTTGTTGAAAACTGACTTGTTTGTAGATTTAAGAATGGGTTAAGATGAGAGGCTAAAGTTTGAGGAATTAGTTTAAAAGAGTGTATGTGTGAGGTAAAATAAGATTAGGCAAAATTTTAGAAGTAGCAATATCAAAAGACAGAGATAGAGATAAATAGAGACAGAGACATAGGCACAGAGAGAGAGAGAGACACACACAGAGAATGGTGATTGATATCATAGGAAAAGTAAAGGAAACCTGATTAAAGCTTTAAGTGAATGGTAATTTGAAGAATAATGATACCATTGATAGAGACAATTGAGAGATATTTTGTTTTGTTTTATTTGTGGGGGTGAATGGGGTGATGCTGAGCTTGTTTTTGAACCTTTTGACTTTAAAGTGACAGGACACAGAAGTGGAAATTCTTAGCAGGCAAACGGTATTATGGGTTTGAAGTTAATTAAGAAGGAAACTTAGAGGTAGAGAGAGAAAAACTTTGAAAATAGAAGTTTGTTTGATTTGGTTTGGTTTTAAAAGGAGCTTCAGAGATCGCAGATTTTTGTATCAGATGAGTGGCACATAAGTGACTCATTCAGGAAAAGTAGAATGGATATAATGTAGTTAATTTAATTCCAGAAGTTGGGTCACTGCCATGGGTTATATACAGTTGAGGAAACTGAGGTTCACAGTTACTAAGTGAAGAGAATTGATTTGAACCAAGGGTCTCTAATCCCAAAATCCCACTGTACTATATTGCTTCCATAATATAAGCCCTGTACTCTAACTCCCTAGTTTTGTTTTTTATGGGTGGTCTGGATTTATTTTTTGCTTCAACATAAAGTCTCAAAGACTTGGGGAACTGAGGTTTTCAAAAGCCATTTGTGCTTCAACAGATCCTGTATAATTTCTTTCTCTTCTCACAAGTGATGAGATCAAGCTGGAATGGAGATGATGTTGGGGAGGGAAAGAACAGAGATGCCTTCATGATAAGAAACAGATGGGATGTGGTTAAATGGCAGATGTGTTTTGTCTCTTACTTTCTTTCCCTGCAGGAGATCAAGTGACCATAATGTGGATCCCCATGAATATGGATCTATGGATGATTCAGTCTAGGTGACAATGTCCCACAGGAGCAGAAAACTTTCTTCATGAAAGGGTATGGAGTAGTTTCAATCCTTGAAAAGGTTTCAGCTTTCACTTTCAAGCATAGCTAAGACCTTTTAGGAAGCCAACTGGGTAAGTCATTAAAATGTTATATAATAATACGTCTCATAGACAAGGGGACAGATCTACTCAGTGACAAGTCAGGGCTCGACTCCAGTTTCATATGGCAGTGCAGGTCCCACAGCAACTGTTTTTCTACCAGAGTGAGGATAGATGAAGACCTGGTCACTACACAGAATGTGTCAATGTCAGATCATGATTGTCCCACATCTACTGTTGAGAAGTGATATGATGAAGTAGAAAGAGTACTAGGTTTGAAATCAGAGACTGGAAGCTCAAACCTTAGTTCTGCTACTTAAAGCTGTGTGACATTGTACAAGTTACCACCTCTCTGGCACTCACTCACTCTATTTCTTCATCTTTTTTGGTTTCCTTTCAGCTCTAAAAATGATCCCATTATAAAGTTGAAAAATGCCATGGAATGGTTACTGAAATTTTACTGTTCTTCATGTTCTGTCCCTGTGCCTTTACGCTGGCTGGCTGTCCCCCGTGCTCATTTCTCTTTATCTGCTCCTCTTAAAATCCCTTGTTGCCTTTAGGATGGAGCTTGTATACTACCTTAAACATGAGCATCTTCCTGATTCCCACAGTTCCTAGTGGCTTCTCTCCTCAAATTACCTTATACACATACATACACACATATACATATATGCATATATTATTTATACCACATTATACCATTATGTAAGTATTATTATAATATTATGCAATATATGTAATATAATTATTTATGTAACATGTATCCCCAGATAAAATATAATCTCCTTTAGGTCAGGGAATATTTCATTTCATCTTTGACTCCTCATTAGCTACATAGTATCTGACACATAATAGCAACTTACTAAATGTTCATTGATTATTTTGTCTTCTAGATATGATTTTCAACTACTTGATATTAACAAAAATAATTATAGAATCTTATACACCTTAATAGACTTGACTTTGCCATTTTTCATCTCTGTATTCTCACACATAGCAGGCATTTCATAAAAATTTATTGAATGAATAAATGAATGAAGTTTCATTCCAGAACTACCATTAACTAGCTTGTGAACCTGGGCAAATCATTTAATCTCCCCAGGTTGCAGTTTCTTCATGTATGAAACAAAAACTAGACAAAGTTCTAACTCTTAACATTTTATTATTCTCTGTTCTAACTAAGGAAAGGTCACACTGCACTTACTGGTAATACAATATGGAAAGATGTAAAACATAATGAAATAAAAACTAGATTTAGAATCAGGAGACCTGTGTTGAAATTTCAGTTCTGACATTTTCTATCTGTGTGCCCATAGATTTTCTCAATTTCAATTTCCTATATGTAAAATCAGAATTATGTAAATGGTTTATTTTTATTTTTATCTATTTATTTTTTAATTCATGGAATAAAACAAGCATTTCCATAACATAGTATAATAAAAAAGATGATTTCACATAAAGCTGCAAGTCTATTATGTACAATTTGCTATTACTTTTAAATATATAATAAGATTATCATGAAAATTTCTTTTTTTTCTTTTTACCCTTTTTTCTTCCTTCCTCCCTGCCCTAGAGATAGCTAGATTAGACACAAATATAAACATATATATAATACATATATATGTATGTGAACTTGTGTGTATTATATATGTATACACATGATAGACATAGCTATAGATACCTATACATGTGTACATGCATGTGTATATACACATATACATATATATAATTGTTCTATACACACTTCTATTCATCAGTTCTGTCTCTGGATACAGATAGTATCTTTCTTCACATGTTCTTTTAGTTAACTTGGGCATTTATAATACTCAAAATGTCTTATTCACTCAAAGTTGTTATTAAAATAATGTTGTTACTATATACAATGTTCTCTTGGTTCTACTCATTTCATTCTTTATTATTTCATGCAAGTCTTTCCATGTTTTTCTAAGATTATTGTACTCATCATTTCTTATAGCACAGCAGTACTTCATTGCAATCATATACTAAAACTTGTTTAGTCCCTCTCCAATTGATTGGTGTCCCTGCAATTTCCAGTTCATTGCCACCACAAATAAAGTTGATATAAACATTTTAGAATTACCTGTGTCGGAGCTTGTTCTGTAGATTTCCCTTTTCCACTGTGGGTTCAATTTCAGAATGGTGCCAATTATTACAGATATCAGAAAGGATGCTATCTCATGTTATGGCCTCTTCCCTACCATATCGCTGATTATGAGGCTACCAATGATCTGTACCTTCCCATTGTTACCTTTCCCCCGCTTATGCTTCAAAATCTCCTCCCCAAGTCCATTCTAATCTACTCCCCCAGGAGGCAGTTACCCTCAGGAGTATTGACTTCACCTGCATACCTCTTCTGTAGGACAAGTAGAATTTTCAAACACCAGATACCCCAGACCACATACTGTGCAAGTCCCCATCTCACTTCATAGACCATCTCTCTTCACCCATAATATCATTCATCAGTGGAATCTCTTCCCACTACCAGACCATGTCTTCATTCCATCTTCCATCTTTTCAATCCTTCTCCCCTCCTCCTCACTCATTCTCTTATAGGCCCTTTTCTTTCTGATACCACAGGAGTAATTTCCCCCTCATTGTTAGCCTTTGATTTGATCCTGACATATCACACAATTCTTTATCTCTCTGCTACACTTTCCCCCTTTCATGTACCCTCCCATGTTGTACTATAGTCCCACCAAAACAACAACAAAAAACAAGTAACAACTCACCTGTAGGCAATGTGTAGTCAAGTCTTGTCCATAATGTTTTAGGCCTACCTCTTCACTGTTACCTCCACCAGAGTTTTGCCTTCACTCTGTCTCCTTGTGTAGAGTTAAAAGTCTCTTACTGGTCTCTCTGCTGTAACTTTGTTGCTATTGTCCTTGAAAGCTACATTTATTCATTCCTCTGGCATTTCTGTTGTTTGGAGTATCCAAGAAGCAAATAATAGCTTCAGTTCTGGTTTTATTTCTAAAAATGTTTCATTGCCTCTTTACTGTTGAATGCATATATTAAAAAAAAAATTATAAGTAAGCCCAGAATTACAGGGCAAGTTGCCCTGTACTGTTTCCTGAGGTACATATCTCTTCAGAATACATTTTGAACAATGTTGTTCATTCCTACATTTTATGGTGGGTGCAGAATAGTCTTGCATTGTTTAAATTTCCTTTACTTTATATTTGAAGGTCTTTCTTCTGATTGCTTAAAGAATTTATTTTTTCTGAATTTAATTGTTATATTTAACCACTGTAACCTTGGATTTTGTAGGCTTGGATTTTTGTTATTGTTTTATTTTTTTATCTTCTTGTAGAGACAATCTATGAATTTGATTAATTACATTTTGTTTCTATGTATTCTATGTTCTGGACAGTTATCTTCTGTTGGTTCCTGAATTATGCTGTTGAAGGTGGTTTTACTTATTGTTTTTGTCCTGTAGTTTTTCTTAGAGACCTATGATTCTTTAGTTGTCTCTGTGCATCCTGTCTCTAAGATCAGTATGTTTACTTTCTTTTAAAAATATTTTTTGTTTCTCTTCTTCTAGATTGTCCTTTACTTCAATATATTTGCCTTCCTACTCCGTTGTTCTCTCTTTTGTTTATTTGGTGAGACTTGCCATGGCTGATTCCAGTTTTCTATTCTCCCCATTTTTTTGTTGTACAAGCGATCAATTCTGCTCTCAAAATTCTCATTTCTCTTTTTTAACTACTCAGAAAGAGAATTTTGTGGTTCCATGTTCTCACCTTTCATAGGGTCTAATCAAGTGTTATATCATTTTCCTTTGTTTTCCAGTATTTATTCATGGATACCTGAACACATTTACTACATCCAAAGGCCATATTACCATCTGTTATTGATTGTTTCCGTATTGATTGATTCACTTATATTTAAGGTCTTTGAGTTTTCTTGTTTCTGAGATCTTTCATAATTTCAGCCTTTTTAGATTAATCAAGGGGTCAGAGCCAAGATGGCAGAGTAAAAGCAGTAACTTGCTTGAGCTCTCCCCTAAACCTCTCCAAATACCAATAAAAATGGTTCTAAACAAATTCTAAAGCAGCAGAACCCACAAAAAGACAGAGTGAAACAAATTTATAGCACAAGACAGCCTGGATGGTTGATTGGAAAGGTATATCATGCTGAGTGGGGAGAGGAGCACAGTTCTATGTGGGTGCACAGTCAAAACAGGCATTAGCGAACCTGGAGTAGGGCTCAGAGTACTGAATTGTGGGCAGCTGTGGCAGTTTCCACACTTCTCAACCTACAAGCACCAAAGACAATTTAGAAAGTCAATGGGAAAAGTCTGTGTCTTCAGTGAGAGAGAGAAGTGTGGCAGCCCCAGTCCCCAAACTTGGACCCCGGGTTGCAGCTGCTCCCTGAGCGTCTGGCCCACAGACTGAGAGCCCAGTGGCTGATCAGAGGGGAATTGCAGGGATCTTTCTGATGGTGGAGGATTCTCTTGCTTTGTCCATGCTTGGATCTGGGTCACAGTTCTGGGTGGTGGTCCTGGGGCAAGGAGGCGTGGTGGAGCTTGTAGTGGTGGTGGAGAGGAAATCCTCCTTATAGTTCCAAGACAGAAAAGAGTGCTTGTGGTCACTCACAGACCAGAGTATAGGCCAGGGAAGGAGTAAACACCTCTCCTTTGATCACACCACCTTGGAAGAACTGATTTACAGGTCCCTAGAAGTATCTTTGAAAACAAGTACACAAAACCCCTTAAGCTTGGGGCAGTACATTTTCCACACTGAAAGCAGACCCCTACCTTAACAAAGAGTTTAAAACTCAAGTAATTGTCTGGAATCATGAATAAATAAAGATCCAAAAAAAAAATCAGACCATAGAATCTTTCTTTGGCAACAAAGAAGATCAAAACATACAACCAGAAGAAAACAACAAAGTCAAAGATCCTACATTCAAAGTCTCCAAGAAAAAATATGAATTGGTCCCAGGCCATGGAAAAGCTCAAAAAGGATCTTGAGAAGCAAGTAAGAGAAGTAGAGGAAAAACTGAGAAGAGAAATGAGAGTGATACAAGAAAATCATGAAAAACAAGTCAACAGTTTGCTAAAGGAGATCCCCAAAAATACTGAAGAAAATAACACCTTAAAAACTAGCCTAACCCAAATGGCAAAAGAGGTCCAAAAAGCCAATGAAGAGAAGAATACCCTAAAAAGCAAAATTGGTCAAATGGAAAAGGAAGTCCAAAAGCTTACTGAAGAAAATACTTCCTTAAAAATTAGAATGGAGCAATTGGAAGGTAGTGACTTTATGAGAAATCAAGACACTGTAAAACAAATCCAAAAGAATGAAAAATTAGAAAACAATGTGAACTATCTCACTGGAAAAACAACTAACCTGGAAAATAGATCCAGGAGAGAGAATTAAAAAATTATTGGACTATAATTTCAGCCTTTTCTTCCCCAATTTTCGCATTTTGTTCACTTTCTGAGTCTGTCTCCTCTGATGTTCATTTCCTTGGGATCTCAATCTGAAAGCTTCCCTGCCTCCTCTCACATCAGTTAATCCATGGTTCACAAGCCTAAATCTCTGTCCCAAGTGACTTTTCGGTACATAGAACTGGCCCTGGCTGTATTCTATGCTCTTTCCCTCAAGATTACTTGTACTGCACATTCTCCTCCTGTCCCCCAATTTGGTATCTTGTCTTATTCACTCTGTTCCTCTGTTTTCTGGTCCAGCACCCACAGCCCACAGCTTTGTACTGGTGGTAGTAGGAGATTGTGGCACATGGTACTACCTGCTGCTATGGCATATGGAAACTTCTGCAGCCTGGAAAAGGGATCATGACACTGGAAAGGAAGGTGTGACTGGGGTGTGGAGTTTTATTGCATGCTTCTGTGTTGGGTCCTGTGCCACTATTATCTTACTCTTGGTAGAATGAGAGGTGAGGAAGGGCTGATGAGTGAGCTCAGGGCCATTTTTTTAATGTTTTTTGTGTTCCTAGGTGTTCTAGACCATGGAAACAGCTAAAGTTGCATTATTTTGGTGTATAATTCCTTCTTTAGAGAGATTTGAGAGTTGTGAGGATTTGAAAAAATATCTAGTCCTCTGTCTTGTTACTTTCACAACCTAGAAGTCCTCAGGGGAATAGTTTGACCCTATTTAACTACAAGTGATCTCTTGCTACTGGAATCCCTAAAGGTCAACTCTAAAAATATTTGTGTGAGCTGCTTGGAAATCATTCAATCAGCAAATATTTATTGAATATCTGCTTTAGGTTAGGCACTTCTCAAAGCATATTGAGATATGCACCCCTCCTTCAATTTCAGAATCATGGGATCCAGAGGGTGAGTCAAGGAATAACTGAATGAAAAAGATACTTCACAATACAAGACTATAAGTGCATGAAGGAAGGCAGGAAAATTGACCGTCGACTACAATGCATGGCATGTCTTTCCGGGAAGAAGTGCTATTTGAAGTGATTCGTGAAAAGTACTTGAGAGGTATTCTAGATATAGAAAATGGCACAAGAAACACTGTGAATATAGGAATATGAAAGGTTTCATAAGGACGCAGCCCATAGTTAACTCTGGCTAGACTGGAATATTGGCAGCTCCTTCAAAATGCTTCACCTGTTTATCTGTGAAAATGATGATAATGATAATGTTGATTATTAGGATAGCTGCCTGATATATATATATATATACACACATATATATACATATATATACATATATACACACATACATATATACACACATACATACATATATAATATGTATATATAATATATATATACATAATATATATAATAATATACATATTATATATATATATATATAATTTCCTTACGGAAACAGAAAAAAATAACTGGGGCCAATAGACCAGCCTCTTGTATGACAATCCTGTTTGTGAGTTTTTATGAATAGAGAATATCAGGCAACCCCTGAGGCAGAGTCCTCAAGTCGTGAATTGGGTCACAGATTAAGAACATAAGCAGAATGAACAAGCACTGCTTCCTGATCATGTAGTAGTCTTTCTAGCCACAATCTTCCTCTATGACAGTTATTTTCTCAGCATAGAAAAGTGTCAGTGTGGGAATTCCTTTTACAGTGATCACACCCATCATGTAAGTCAGTAAGAGGGTAAGTAATTAGTCCAGCATCGTATAGTTAATGTTGGAGGTAAAAAAAAAATGAACCCAAATCTTCCTAACTTCAAATCTAAAACATGATCCATTATGTCATGCCAATACCTCTTTTAAGATGTCTCCTAAGATGAATGGACCATGTTGCATTGAACCACAGGAGCATAGGACCTTAGATCCTATTTAGTTCAACCTTCTACTTTTATAGATGGGAAAACTCAGGAACAGAGAGCTTAAGTGAATTAATCAGTGTCACACAGGTAGTTAGTGTCAATGTAGGATTTGATCCCTTGGACTCCTGTCTCCAAATCTAGCACCCTTCTATGTTGCCTCTTGAAAGGTGTGTGGTCTTCTTTCCAAAGCAGAGGATACCACAGAACAAAGAAATCCAAGGTATTGCACATTTCATAGATGTTCAAATACAGAAGCCAAAAATTGAAGAAAAATGCCCAAAGTTACTTAGCTATATGATAGGAGAGTCAGCAAATGGGATGCAGGTCTTTGGAATTGGAATTTAATTGTTCTCCATTACACAGACAATGTAATATAGTGGAAATATACTAGACCTGGCATCAGAAGGCCAGAAGTAGAGTCTTAGCTATAGGACTTATTGGCTGTGTGAAGGTAAATATATGTTGATGGTTATGTATATAAAACTATACATAACATAGACATACACATATGCATACACACATGTATGTATATAGGAACACATCGATATAGGTGTATAAATCTACACATTTGTATTTATAACATAGATACGTGTGTGTGTGTGTGTGTGTGTGTGTGTGTGTGTGTGTGTGTGTGTG